>NC_083314.1:110718174-111058174 GCF_963455315.2 Globicephala melas
AGATCCCACATGCCCCAGAGCGGCTGTGCCCGTGAGCCATGGCCGCTGAGCCTGCGTGTCCGGAGCCCGTGCTCCGCAACGGGAGAGGCCACAACAGTGAGAGGCCCGCGTACTGCAAAAAAAAAAAAAAAAAAAAAAAAAAAAAATCAGTGAACTGCTGCGTGGAGAAGAAACTGTATAGGATCTGAATGGAGGCAGGAAAGCTTGTTAGGACACCATTGCTAGTGTCAGGTAAAAGGCGATGGTGTTTAGGACTGGGAATTAACGTATAGAGGTAGTGAGAAATTGTCTAATTTGGGAAATATTTTAAGGATATATCTGACGGGATATGTTGATGCCTTGAATGTGTGGAGTAAGAGAAAGATAAGGGTCATGGAGTCATGGTTTTACTATCAGCCTTTTGCATGACTGCTGGTGCCCTGCACAGAGATGAGGACCATTGTGAGAAGAGCAGCTAGAGAGGGGAACTAGGAGGTCTGTCTGTTTGTAAAGGTTAAGTTTGACATGACTATTAAGCATCCACGTGTAAAGTTGGGTGGCTATTTGGACATATGCATGGTGGACTGGTTGGGATAAGAAGTATAAATAGGGGTTTAGGAGTATAGAGGTGGTATTTACAACCACAGGACTAGATAGGATCACTTAGGGAGTGGGTATAGATAAAGAAGAGAATTGCCGACTGAATCCCAGAGCACTCTTACAATTATTTGTTCATTAGATATACAGCATCCAAAAGTAATATTTTATGCAATTAATACGTTGTCGTGTTTCAAAATTAGCACATGCTTCTTGCAAAAAGCACACACACGCATGCACAACAAACCTCTCTTTGTTCTCTTCTTATTTTAAAAAGTTACATTGCATAAAATTAAACAATGATAAGGGGGATTAGGGTACTTCAGTTCTCCTTTACTTACCTTCTAAAATAACTCACGTTCTTCGGTGCTCTCTACAGTGCTTGGTGCGGTGTTGCCACCTAATAAAAGTAATAGACTATTACCTCTCATTTTACTTCATTTAGCTACTAGAGAAATACATAGATAATTAAAAATTATAAAATGCATAGTTCTGAATGGCTAATGAGATGAGAAAATGACTGGAGATGCATTCTTCATTTGACTTGGAAATGTGACTATCAGAAAAGGTATATTTTCTATCTGTAGCCATAAGTCCAATTTAATCAAAATATGACTTTCCCTGTAAAGACCAATCAGTAATTGCTTTGTGTGAAAGGTATTCTGGTAATTTATTAAGCATCTAATGACAGATTGATTACTGATGATGCAAGAGAACAGGTAAGAGACAAAAGGCCAAAGGGACCAGTAAATCAAAGAGAGAGATTTTCAAGCCATTGACTGTAGAGAGAGACATGTCCAGAAATAATACAAGATGAAGGACTTGGAAATGAAGGGTGGAAAAAGGAACTACCAAATGTGAGGTTGGCTTAAGTAGCCAACCGCTAAGATTCCGAATTGGAACCCTTATGTTATGCTTTAACAAGGAAACTTAAATTCCATCTCACTGGCGTGGTCGATTTGAGGAGCCTCTTTGATCTGGAAGCAGGAAAACAAATGAGCTGGCATAACCTTCTGAAATCTTATATCATCAATATACTCAGTGCTAGACAAAAGCAAAAGAGGGAAGAACAGGCCAAAGAGAAGAGTTTTCTTAAAATCTATCCCACAATGGTGTAGATGATAATAAGAGTAGTAATAAGCAGGGCAAATTAAAATTTACAAAGAACTTTTAACAGATGATCTCATTTAATTACTATAACAGATCAATGAGGAAGGCAGGTTTTGTCTGATTATCTTCAATATGTCCAATTTACAGATGAGTAAAATGAGATTTGGAGAGGGTTTATAACTGCCAAAGGTAACACAGTTCGTGAGGGACACATAATCTGTCCTCTGGTCTGTCTGGCTTCACACTACTGCACATTGATGCCACATATGGTAGCAACAAAGATCACAGCCTTAAGTGTTTGCAACTGCTGGTGATATGTGCCTAATACACTATGCCCTGAGCATCTGGACACAGTCTCTTTTGAAGCCTTTCTTTGCCAAATATTCTTAAGAGGGAGGGCCTCAACAGCAGACTTGGATTTTCTTTAAAGTGTCATTTGAATTGTCCATTGCATTTGATTGAGGAATATCATTGTCTCAAATGAAATCTTTTCTCAAAATCAGTTAAGTGTATTTGGATTAAAAAAGTGGCCTAACTAGCAAAACTCAAGTTCCAAAGCATGAGAAGCATGCCTGAACTTTGAAAAACCCTAACAAGATCCTTTCTTCTGTGTCATATTCGGAACATATTACCAAGAATCAAAACTTTGGATACACGGTCTTCATAGTGCTTTTTGTACTCCCAGAGGAGTTGATTTTCCTTTGAAAATTCCTATACTCACCAGTTGTTTCTTATTCTTAAGACAGGTCTCCTTTGGTCCTCATTGCATCAGAACTGGGCATTCTATCAGTTTCTGCTTCACATGGGAATTAAAATCAGGCAACAGCGCAAAAACTATGGGCAATCTTCTCCTCCTGGAGATATGACACAAAATTGAATCACAGTTATGAGCCCTTTTATTACTTATTACTGAGATCTATTTTCCTGAGTCCTCTGCTGAAAAGAAAAATATAACAAGGTTGTAATGATAGTCAAGGTTCATCCACCATGAATTACTATGTAAGTTCTAAATAATATACTTATATATCTATTTCTTGATTTATCAACTTTAGATTGTATCTATTTATGTCAAACTATAAAATGTTAGTATTTTGATGCACTTTTTTCTCTCAGTTTTATTAGTTATGTTATTTGTACTTCTAGCAGTTACATTTATAACTAAATGATATATCTAGGCCTTTATTTATTCTTTATCCACCAATTTAGAGAGTATCTATTGACTCCACATTAGATAAGCAAGGTAATTAGTGAACCTATCTTTTCCCATCTATTTTCCTCCTCCTCTTCCTCCACATTTCAACTCCTATTAACCATACTATTACGTTTACACAATTGGTAATTATAATTGTCTGCAGTGCTTTAAGTTGATTGCATAAGTTAAAAATAAATAAACACATATATAATATCATTGTAATGCACATATCATTCTCCACAGATCTAAGTGAAGTGATTGGATCCACAGAGAAGATTATGTTAATCTATGTCACTTAATTTCTACCACTTGATGGAGAATGTCTATTCTAAGCAACAGTAGCAAGTGGATTCTTATTTCTTAGCCGTGAACCTCAGAGTGTGTTTGTTATTAGGACTATGGCTTTCACTACATCTGTTTTGTACTATAACTGCTAAATGCATATATTTTCCTCACCGAGAAAGGGAAAAAACACAGGATTTAATTTTATCAATTTTTGAATAGTGTGGCTTGTAATAGAATTGGCTTGCTTATTAAAGACCTTCTTCACATAGCATTCTCACTAATTTTATTCATTGCTTATTAGGCTTGCTACACAGCTATCTTCTCTTTTTGCTGCCCTGTATTGGTACAAGTGTGCTTCAATTCCATTTTTTTTTTTATATTTTTCAGGATTTCCGTTTTGTTTTGCTGGAATACATCCTCAAGTTTGGGTGAGATTTCCAATAGGATTGATAGTTACCTGCTAGCTTTCATTCCTAATGAAAAAGTGTGATGTCAATCTTATTTTTGATCCTTTGTAAATAATTGATTCTTTTCCCTCTGGGACATCTTAGAATTTCTCATTGCTCTTAAGTTCTGAAATTTCATGAAAATGCATCTAAGTCTTTGTTTCAAATTGCCTAATCAATTATGCCTTTAGCCCAGATAAATCTTCTATAATTTATTTGATTATATCTCCCAACTGTGGAAAAGAACATAATATTTTTTCTGGAATTCTAATTAGTTATTTTGGTCTATTCTGGATTGAACTTTCGTGTCTTTTATATTGTCTCATGGTTTCTATTCTCTTATTACTTAGTTCTGGGAGATTTTTCTCAATTTTGTCTTCCAAATCACCCAAATTCATTTTCAACCATGTTCATTCATTATTGGATTCTTCAACTGATTTTTTTAAGTTTTAGAAGTTTTATTTAATTTTTGAATAATCTGTTCAACTTCCTTATTACTTCTCTTTTAGAGTGGTCTAAACGTACTCAGGGATGTAATATCTTCTTGACTATCTCCCAAGATATGAATTAGATTTTCTTTTAGGCTCTCTTCTGTAGCTTATGTTAGTTCTATTTCCCTAGGATTATTGGTTCTATTTGATTACTTTGGGTAACCCTCTTTAATGCTATTGGTTAGGTGGCTATTAACATGAGTAAATGAGGACCGTGTAATTATCATAAATTGATGGCAAGGTTTTTGTTGTCACTCCTCTATTTGATTTACCAAAGGACTCTTCCTCTTCCTGGTAAGGCTGAAAGGGGGCTGTGCTTGTAACAATCAGACTTCCCTGTGGAGTGTGGGTGGAGATAGGCAGGCAGGTCCCGTACTCCCAACCATACAATTGAACGGGAGAATTTACTTTGGGGCCACAGTAAAGTGCTTTCTCTATTTCATTCTTGTGCCAGCCTGGAGCACTCTTTCCTCCCATCCCCCAGCTCCACCCCTGCTTTGGACTGTTCTGTGGGTTGAGAGTTATCTCCAGCTCAGGTCCCTTTCTTTAATCCCAGTCTCCCAGTAAAGATCCTCTGAGGTAAATCTAACACTTTGTTTAGAAATCAGTTCCTAAGTACTCAATTAAGATGGAGGCAAATGCTACTCTGTACCCTGGTGGAGGCTTCAGCAGCCCCAGCTGCTTTATAGACATTCCTTTACTTAATTGTCCTGAACTATGCACCAAAGTGCATTTCTGATCTTCATGCCTGCCAGCTCCAGAACTGAATCTTTCTGAGGTTCCTCGGGAAGAATGTCTCCCATCTCATTAGACAGTAATCAGCATGAGATCAAAGATCAACTCTTATTCCCATTATGTACCCAAAGTCTATAAAAGCATCTAGTATATGATTGGCACTCAATAAATATTTGTTGAATTAACGAACAAATATATTAATTGATTTTGAAATATTCCTTTTGATATTTTTTTTTATTTCAGTGAATCTTCTGAAATGTGGATAGGTGCTCAGATCATCATTTTCAAATTGATGGAATTTTTAATGTCATTAAAATTATAACTGTGAACATTATATACAAAGTTTATGATATAATATTAACATAAAAGAATCAAAACCCTTAACTGTTTATATACTATGATTACCACTTATAAGGTACTACTCAGTTTGTGTATTTGTATGTGTGTGTGTGTGTGTGTGTGTGTGTGTGTGTGTGTGTGTGAAGACAGGCACTAGGAAAAACATAACATAAATGGGAATTTAATTTAATTTGTTCAGTTTCTAGGGATTTCGGTTCATGTTTTCTTCTTATTTCAATTTACTGTAATATTATTTATTCTATAATAAAAATATCAAACTAAATTAAATGCCACAGGAAAGAGATGCCACAATCTTCTTGGGTGATGTAACATGAAAAAGATATTTTACCCTGACAATAAGAAAAGCCTTCTAGTGTCCAATCTAAAGCCATTCTTTGTCATTTTTGTTTAAGTTGCCTTCCCATTCATGACCTTTACAACTGGTCTTGCCATATTGACCCTACCACCCTTTCTGATAATTAAATATTATCTGCTTAGGTAATCATTACACCTATTCACTAAAGAAATTTTAAATCAATATTCCTAGGTATTGTGCTAAAATCTGGGGATACAAAGATAAATGAGAGTCTGTATGATTTTAAGATTATAGCCTAGTGATTCTTCAATGGAAATTCAGAAGGGTCCTATGGTCTTTCTCTGTGTATTTGCTGCCTTTTAGAAACACTCCCCAACCTTCACTATGTCTATTCTCGTAGATCTTATTATAATTAATGAAAGTCTAATTTTGTAATTTCCAAGGAAAAAGTGCACAGCAAAGATAAGACGAGCAGGGAAAGGGAGGGGGGAACTAAAAGAACAAAAAAAATGGAGAAATAAAAGCAATAATAGAAATTATTTTAATGAGTCAAGGCATAGAGGGAAAATTGAGAGAATGAGTATCTTTCTTGGTCAAAAATGATCAAAACAATGAAAACTCCCCATATATGCCTTTTCACATTGCAAATTATACACTCTCATTTTATTTCCACATTCTTATGAATGTTTCTACTTACTTTGTGGAGTCATTCACTTGTTTCTGTATATTGCTTTGTGTCATTATTTCTATGGCCACCTATGTGCTATATGAGAAAGTTCAATACATTATGTTTAAAGGAAGAGTAAAAGGTGGTTTTGACTGAGAGGTTAAGGGGCTTTTCTATATTAAGGTTCACAATTTTATCTCATAAATTTTATGATATCTATTTTGGCTCCCACAGAAGTGTTATCTCTAACTTAACTAAGTTCTCCATCAATGAGGCTTCCAGAAAATTAAGCTATTGCAATAGACAAGGGATTGATGTACTTTTAATGGAATTTCCTTGTGGATTTATGCCTCTACCATAAGCTCAGTTGGTTAAAGAGCATCTCTATCCATTCAGTTCCTCATGCCAGAAACCTGGGAGTCCTTCTTGACAACGGCCTCTCTCTCCATCCCTCTATCCTATACATCACAGGTCTTATTGATCCTACTTTCAAAATGGATCTTGATTCCTTCCAGTGCTCTTTGTTTCCACTGTCAGCATTCTAATACTGACTTAGACCTTGATCATCTCACACATGGATCACTGAAATCACTTCCTAATTACACTTCAAGCTGTCTCTCTTGATCCCTTCAATCCATTTTCCATGCAGCCATAATGGCAGTGTCTTTAAAAGCTCGAATTTAACCACACGGCTTCTCTGCTTAAATCTCTTCAATGACCTCCTGAAACAAAACCCTAAATCTTTACAATCCTCTCCATGAAATGGTCTCTGTTAATCCTATTGCTCTTCTTTTGGTGAGTAAAAGAGCTCTTTTCTGCTTCAGCATTTTGTATATATCCTTTTCTTCCATTTTATTACTTGACTAAATGCAATGTATGAGTCAGACTTCCGATTAACTGTCATACCTCAGAGAAGTATTATTGGACTCTCTCCCACTTCCAAAGGTCCCACATGGTAAGTATGTTATAGTTAGCTATTTTTGTTGTTATTTGTTTAATGGCTATCTCTCCCATAAAACCTTAAGCCGCACGAGGGCACAGATCAGATACATTTTGTTTGTTACCGTATTTTCAGTAACTAGAATGGTGCCCCACTTAACGTAGTTGCTCAGAAAAAAATATTTTGGTGAGTAAATGAATGATGACCATCCTTGGCCTGGCAGAAGTAGCAATAGCAAATTAGGCCTGGTCTCTAAGCCATCGGTCAGTTCAGTCTAACAGAAACTGTCCTGGATGTCTCTTTCTCAAGCTGTTTTGAATATTTATCTAGTCAGAACCATGGTCATTCTGGTCACAAAAAGTTTTTTCTGAAATTAGAAGAAAGTTCCTCAAATAAGTAAACTTAGCATTTCAGCATCAAAATAAGGAAAGTGACCCAATCCAATAAAGTAGCAGATGCCTGTTCTTGTCTTTTAATTCAGAAGACAGCATGCATGGGTAATATATAATAAGCATTCATCAGTGTGCTAATAGTGTTTGAAATTCTATTAGGTGACATGATGAGAAAGCTCAAGATAGATGGAGTTGTTATATATATGGTGTCTTGACTGTGCCTGCCAGAGCCTTTAAAGTCAGTTTAGTGGTCTATTAATGTGTCCATTATAAACCCAATTTCTTACCTTAGTCATTTTAAATCTCATCTGTCTAATAACTTAGTATATGTTATTAGCCCAAATTCAAACATTTTATATCAACTATAATTCTTAGTTGTTAAACCGGTTTTGACTTATTGGTGCCACATTAAAACCTTAATAGGTAGAATAGTTGGCTATCATAACAATTTGGAGTAAGAGAAGTCAGGAGTGGGCGCTGTTTCCAGATACCTGAAAAGCTATGAATGAGTCCCCTTTGCTTTCTACTGCATCTTCCCACCCCTGCTGATTTTGTTTTCTCCAAGTTTCCCAAGCCAGTCCTAATTGGATCCAGACAGGAGCCATTAAACCTGGCATGGCTCTAGGGAAACACCTTCCAGAGTTTCATAGGGGAATTTTTCCCCAAGAGCAACCAGTCAATGGTACAAAATGTTCTTGCTTCAGAGGGATAGGCCTGAGGCCATCCTCAGGGAGAAAATTGATTCGCCAAGACTTCTGAGTACTCTGCGGCCCTGTGGCATTTCAAACTCTTCTTTACGTTTTAACCTTATGCATGAAAATCCACCCTCCACCAATTTGTATGTCTTTTCTATTTCTTAGCAGCACCCTAAGCATCACACCCTGGATTGCAAAGTCAGCTCCCCTGCCCCTTAAAATGGACTCCTAGGAACAGGTCTTGAATTGTAATCCTGCAGCCAAAAGTCAGCCAGGCCAACATGTGTCGAAAGTGCTACACGATCAGATATCTACGTTCCTGGACTCTTGAAACTGTTTATCCACCTTGCCTACCTGCAAAGTCTCTGGTGCATCCTGTGTGTCTTTGAGTGCTTCTCCCCTCTCTAATTGAGAGAAGCAAAGCCTTCTGGGGTCCAATAAAGCTGCTTTAGGAAGGCAAGAAACAGATGGAAAGTAAATGGGTTCAAGTGCTCCAGGGACCCAAGGGCTGCAGCAGAAGGCAGAAACAGAGCATCTAAACAGCAAAAGAGTATTTGATTTTTGTCTTTTAAATTTTGCATTGGGGCAGAGAAAGTATCATGGTGAAGAATCAGAAGTTCTCTCCTTCGTGCAAATGACACATAGACTGGATTCTGGTTAAAGCCAATTGCTCACTAGATTCTAAAGAAAATTTACTGACGGCTCTGTGTGCAGGGTGAAATGTAGGTCCTAAATTTGATTCCTGGCAAAGCAATTTTTCTCCTACTTTGAGAACTATTTCATTGGGGGAAGAGTATCTTTGAAAGACTAATGAGTTTGAAGTCAGACTTGGATTCTGATCCTGAATTCAACACGTGCTATCTGTCTGATCCTGGCTAAGTCACTTAACATCCCAGAGTCTCAGTTTTCTCAATTCTAAAATAGGGATAATAAAACCTGTAGTGGAGAGCTTTTGGAAGTAAATAGATATGAAAGTAAATAGATATACGTGGCAAACTGTTACTGTAATGAGGGCAAAGCACACTTAATGTCTGTAGTTCCCTGCCCCATGCTCTCAGTTAAATGATCGATATTCTCTGTGATATCAACCCCCTTCACCACCCCCTTTTCATAATTCTCACCAATTGCTAAGTAAAAGTTTCTTTAGATACCACTCCCAGGCCCTGATCCCTTGTTCTCCTTTATGTCCTTGCAGCTTTAATCCATGAGGCCAATGTAATTTAGAGTACAGGGAAAATCCAACCAGCAATATGGCATAAGGTGAGCTCATAAATTTGGGAGAATGAATTTTGCCAAGAAGTCAAGAGCCTTAGTAAATGGTGTTCTTGCCAAAATATGCTGCTTTCCAGGAAGCAATTAATGATAGATAGTGATTATTGAGTTCTCACTTTGGGCTAGGTACTTTTTTAAGTGCTTCTCTTGAATGTAATAATTTAATCTCCTCCCCTCCCCAAATGTATGAGGAAGATCCTATTTTTACTCTCATTTTGCAGATGAAGAAAGTACAACAGAGAGAGATTGAGTGACTTGTCCACAATCACACTGATAAAGAAGAGAGACCTGGCAAGTTGACCAAAGTTAACTGTCTCCAGAGCTCAGGTACTTGACCACTAGGAAGTGCTGTCACTTGAAACAAAGAGAGCAGACTTGTCCTGTTCACCTGGACATTCTAGCTAAGTATAAATCTAGCCTCATGCAGAGCAACAGGTCCAGTATAGTTTTACTGATACACTCTCTGCACTATAACTTGTATACAATGGCTTGGGGCGACCAGGAACATATCTGCTGAGGTTTATTGCCTGGTAGTCTAAGATTTATAAACTGGTGGTGGTGGTACATTTTTAACATGCCCTTCATGTATATTTTCTCAGTGAGATAGCTAGTTTCTCAAAGGTTTGTGTACAGCCTTTAATTTCTCTTGCATATCCCTTATGCATAAAACTTAGGGGATCAGTAAGTGGTTTTGTTTGATTTTCAGCAGCTCTGCATGGTGGTCACAATGATCATATTTGCAAAATGTAAAAAGGCTAGTTCCATGGTTCAGCTGCGTAAGGATTTTATTCCAGGTTCTGGGACTTTACCCTTAGTCTGGTTTTATGGGGCAGCAAACCAATAGACATTCAATGTACGTTTATTTATGTATGTATGCATTTATGTATTTATTTTTATTGAAGTATAATTGATCTACAATCAGTGCACATTTCTTGAGTGTTCACCATCAGAAAAGGCCAGCTCTAGGTACTGTAGTGTACAAAGGCAAATAAGACACTGATCTTCAGGAACTCACAGTATAGTGGAAATTAAGTTAAACAATATGTCACTAGGGGGGTGGAAAATCACGTGGAAGAATCTGGAATGGCTCCTTGGAGAAAATAGGATTTAACTGAACTTTGCAAAAAGCAATAGAATTGAGAACAATATAGAGAGCAAAGAAATTCCAAGAATTTTCACCCTTGCAGGTAAACAGGGGTAGAAATTTCCACCTAAGTTGATGCACCCATTATAAGAGAAAGTTTTTTCCTATTTCTGTCCTAGAACTTTAACCAGGATAATTTGTTCTTCCAAAAAAAATTCTGTAGTATTTAAGAAAAGAAGAACGGGCCATCTCACGATTTATCAATACTTGGAATGAAGATAGGGAGGACTAAATTATTAAATCCTTTGTATGTGTGAAACAGAATGCTAAATGCTTTAAAAGTTGTATTATTTAATCCTCACATAAGTTACAAATGAGGAAACTGAGTCTTAGAAGAAAAAAAGTAACTTTCTCATCATCATACAGATAGTAAGTGGCAGAGCAGAAATTCAAACCCAGGTCTGTTTGACTCCAAAGTCCACACACTAATAAAAAATATACCTCATTCTGTCAAATTATCTGAGCCTCATCTTGCTATGGGTTCTTGTTTATTCTTCTCTGTGAACACTGCATTTATAGAAAAATAAAAAATGCCTAAGTTCACTTTTATTCAATGTGCATCAAAGTTTCACATTAACTGCCTAGTTTTCTTTTTCACCCAGAAGTTTTTTTTTAGCTAAAACTTTTCAACCTTCTGTGATCTCTTTATAATTCCCTTTAGGATGCATAATTGTGCTCGATCCATTTGTTAGAGGCTTTTGAAGTGTTAAAAAAACTACATTAAAATTATTTTTTTTCAGGTTTTATGTTAATGAACATAGGTGCTATTCAGAGCAAAGTCAGGGTGTCAAGGAAACTTTAGTTAAAGTTATTCATACATAAACTAAAAAAGGAAACATCTTTAGTGGAGGAAAAATACATTTAATGAGTAAGTACGGCACACAATTCCTCCTTTCAAAACTGTCAGCTCGTATTGAACCTCCATTCTAGATATCTTACAATTACTTTGTCAACAGAAGGTAGAGTAGTGATGGATGACGCACTGGTTCTTGAAACCAAACTTTCTGCGAGTTACTTAGGCTGAAACTAAGTGCTTTTACATTCCAGTCTTATTGATGATAGTGGTTTTATATTTATCACCCTGTCATTTCAGTTGACTGTATCAGGCTCTTCCCTGTAAGAATATGGACACTAATGGAGGTGTGTCCTTAGTGCTGGGAAGGGTCACAGATTCATTCTGCTAACACAGTCAGGGCACAGACTCCCCATGGAAGCTCGGAGGTAGCTTTTCCCATTTCAAAAAGAGATCAGCAAAAAGTGCCTTAAAAGGCATTTGGCAATTGTCTTCTTACTAGCTCTCTTTTGACCATGACCCATTCTTGTGGCACTGCACACAGAGACGTTTGGCTCTCACTAATGGCGCGTTATTATTTTGCAGCCTCCCCTACAATAGGAAGAACTCTACCAGGACCTTGGCAAGTCCAGGACCTGATTGCAGCACTTTATTTATAAGAAATTCTGTCAAGAATCAATAATAGTCTTGGGTCTCAAGTTCTTTCTTTAATAATACTTTGATATGATTTGTCACAAGCTAGCCCAGAGTACCCACCAGATTTTATTACTTACCTTGCAGCACAGTGTCTTATCTTTGAGTCATGAGATCAGCCATGGGGAGACCTTTAAAAGGCTGTATTCTTTACTGTTTGGTTATTACAGGAAGTCTGTATGGCTCAATAATACCTTTTATAGGGTGTGTTGTCACATCTTCTCACAGATGTTTAACCCCAATGTAGATATACTGGAGGCCCGGAGGCCATTTTAGTGATATGGACATTGTTTTTCATGATTGGATGCCTGATGTATCAATAGCAGGGAAAACAGAACTGTACAAAAAAGCACAATGAAAACAAAACCAAAAACACTACCACCGTAACGAAAAATGTTGACTGATTTCCCCAGACTGACTTTTCTGACTAGAGCTCAAACTAACTGTCCATTTTGACAGAGATTTTGTTTAGAGTCCAGAGTGTTAGGTTTTTATTACCTGAAAGCAGCAGAAATTTAGAGGTCAACTTAGATTCCTTTCCTGTGTGTGATCAGCTCCTCGGGTTTCACTGTACATCTCAATGAATGCGATCCTCCTACAGCAGTAGCTCTCTGTACAGCAATAGCTGCAAATATATTTTGTACGGCTCAGCCACGGAATTCATACTGTTGCAGCTAATGTCTGTTTGTAAATGCTTGTATCATGTTGTATTTACAAAACTGTATATTGTCAGCCTAGGGTTTCGTCTCTCCAATCTGTTTTTTCTTCCTTGAAGGAAAATAGCAGAAAATGTACTAATACTCACTGTAGACAAAACACACACATACACACATACTCAAACACACTCACAAGCAGACACACACACAAACCAGGATTTCAAAATAGTAATCATTTTGAATTTTGAAATTAGAGGAAATGAGGGAGAAACACTCCTTGGAAAGTTATTATTTTAAATCTTTCATCTGTCTCCAAATTGGTACTAATTTTCAATGTAGATTTAAGAAAATTGTTGGTATGTGAGCAAACATTTTATTCAAAAGTTTTCTGTTTTGTTCCCGCGGCTGCTGCAGTTGTTGCCCAAGGGGAGTATCCTTACCAGGCCAGCTGGTTTCTCTAGTAGTTCGGATCCTGGCTGACCATGTACAGGGCCTGAGCAGTGACGCTCTGCCTGGGTTCAGCCTGGAGCACACTGTCACTGCCCAGAGGACATCCTGGCTTTATTTCCTTGAATAGTCCAGATAAGAAGAGGCAGCAGACCCAGGCAGCCACCCAGCAGTGGCTCCAGCTGCTGGCTATGGCTGTGATGCGCTGCCCTGCAAACTTTGTCTCTCTCCTCTCTCTAGATCGGCATGCTTTTCAGTGCAGATTCAGGACACTTCCCGACTCCTGTTCACCTGCCTTCCTCAAACTGGGCTTATGCTGAAGCTAAGGCCAGCTGATGGGTGACACGTCTCTGCTCCCGGCACTGCCCTCCTCCTCAGCTTCCCCAATACTGAGAAGTGGTAAGAATGTGCAGTAAATTGCCTTGGACTTGACCCAAGAACCCTTGGTTACCTGTAGGACTGTGTCCAAGGGCAAGGAAAAGGAATCTATATTTGCTAAATACCTACCGTGTGCCAAAATCTGAGCTAGGCTCTCCATATACATTATAGCTCCTTTAATGCTCATATCATGCCCTCTGTGACAACAGATGAGCAGCCCTACATTCAGAGAGTAGGGAGTTTGCTGCCATGCAAATGAGAGTGTGGGAACTGGCCTACGGAGTGAAGGGTGTCAGATTCTAAAATTCATACTTTCTCTACTCAAAACCATGCCACCAAATTGCCAAACTATGCAACTAGGCTCTTCCATGTTACCATCTGTGTACCACTGTCCCTTGGGGATTCTCATAAGCCTACTTTCCAGCCCATTCCCCACATCATCCATGCCCTCTCTTCCTATCCAAATCCCAGCTCAGTCCTACGTCTCTATGAACGCTTCTTCAATGAGCTTCTTCAGGCCTTTGCTATTTTTCCAAACTTTTTATTTTGCAATAATTATAGATTCACATGTGATTGTAAGACCTAATGCAGAGAGATCCTCTATACTCTTCACCCAGTTTCTGTCAGTTGTTTAACTGTAATACAGTATCACAAACGGGATACTGACGCTGTTACATTTCACCAGCCTTATTTAGATTTCACCAGTTTTACATGCACTCATTTGTGCGTGAGTGTATGTATTTAGTTCTAGGCAATTTTATCACATGGGGTAGATTCATGGGATTATCACCACAATTAAGATACAGAACAGTTCCATCACAGGATCCCTTGTGCTGCTGTCATATAATCCCAGCCACCTCCCTACCTACCCTTACCAGCTCCTGGCAATCACTAGTCTGTTCTCCACTTCTACTTTGTTGTCATTTCAAGAATGTTATGTAAATGAAATTGTACAGTATATAACCTTTTGAGAGTAAACCTATTCAGTTTTGAAATTTCTACTTTTGACTGGAGTATATTTTGTGTGGAATCATTTATTTATTCAAAAATAATTGCAGGGGGCTTCCCTGGTGGCACAGTGGTTAACAGTCCGCCTGCCGATGCAGGGGACACGGGTTCGTGCCCCAGTCCGGGAAGATCCCACGTGCCGCAGAGCGGCTGGGCCTGTGAGCCATGGCCGCTGAGCCTACGCGTCTGGAGCCTGTGCTCCGCAACTGGAGAGGCCACAACAGTGAGAGGCCCACGTACCGAAAAAAAAATAATAATAAATAATTGCAGGTCCCCTACAACATGCCAGGCACTTTGCGATACTAGACATACAACAATGAACCACACTGACAAACAGCTCTGTACCATATATTTGGTTCCTTATTTGTAGTGAAGTATACTGTTCGTAAGGTATATTTCTGCTCTAAACTTTTATCTTATCAATAGATCTTATGCTCCCTGACAGCAGAGAGCTCACCACACAATTCTTCTGATTTTACATGAAAGGCCTAGAGCTGCAAACCTTTACTGAGCACGTAGAACTTAGACTTATGGTGCAGGGAGGACTCTGTGGAGATCATCTGGTCTGTTCTATGAAAAGAGCTTTAAGGGAAGTGACATTATTACTCTCTTAACACATGGGAAGGGCCTTGCACTAAACAATGACATGTAAAATAATTTAAACATATCAGTTCCTTTCACAATCCCTTCAGCCCTCAACACCTCTCACTCAGAGAGCTCACGCTGTCACACTCCCAACAGTGTAAGCTCGGCATCTTCAATTTGCTATTGGCCTGTGCAACAGATGCACACCATCTTCTGAGTAAGATCTGCACGTCACAAGAGAACAAGGCTCATCATTGTGCAAATGGCAGGCTTGTTTTACTCATGCATCATCCTTAGCTGTATCAACACCAGGCTCCCTTTGTGACCACTGTTCAGTTCTTCTCGGTGCAGAGGGTAAAAGAACAAGTTCTTCCCTTCCTCTTAACCATGGAGATTCTGTGAGGACCTTCAGCAGGTCTTGTGATGATTCCTTCAATCTGGTGGAGAGGTGAGAAAAATGAACTCAGTAAGTTTTGTAAAGGTTGATTGGCTTCCAGAATTGGTCACCAGCAAGTTCAAGTGTACAGAAAACAAATTTCTAATGTGGAATGTGACTGTTATTATAGTTCTGTAGATTCCTGTTGAGCAATAAACCAAGAAGAGTGAGTTCTATTGTGAGCTGTTGTGTCAAAAATTTTGTGATTACAGAATTGAATTTCCCAGAAGTACATAATTGTTTAAATTGAGTTATTTTCCTCCTCCCCAATTACAAGTCTACTGTCTCTTTATTATATAACAATTGTTGACAAAGAATGTAAAGTTAAAAACCTCTTTGAAGGATGTTGTATTCAGTTTTCTGTGTAAGAGAACTTCTGAAACCCCCAGGATACATAGTAAATTGATTCCAAAATATGACCTTTGTCCTGATAGGATGCTCAGGAGGAGAATGCAGTTTTTATCTCAGCATCTTCAGAACACTGACTTGGCACAATAATCCATTTGCTGACCCTAAAATGATAGAATGAATCCTTATAGCAAATGATACATTGGAAAGATGAGAACTGAAGTACTCCGTGAATTTGAAAAATGCCTTTATTCAATATGTCATCTGTTCAGAGGATTGAGTTGTTGGCACCAGATGAAGCAGATAAGCTTGCTGGCAACGTGAAACATGTGGACTTTTTTATCTGGCTCTTGATGAATTAGCTGACCTTGCTGGTGCTGCCCAATGTGCATCTTTCTTAGGTTTTGTGTTTTAGGAATCACAATTTCATTGGAGGTGAAGTGATCTAGATTTGGCAATAAAACATTTTCATGACCACTAGTGCAAAGAGGAAATTTTAGTACAACAAAATGGACTTATCCCATGATTCATTTGGGCATAGTTTCAGAAGACAACCAATCCTGAACTAGCCATCATCTTCCACACCTAACACTTTCACCAACTGTCCATCATTTGGGGAATCGAGTACAGAACCTATCAGAAAGTAGACTGCTCTATGGTGAAAGTCTACTTAGACTTCACAAGTTGCTTCAATCTGTTGTCTTTGGTTGTGATTGGGAAGGAATAAGCCGCCTCTGTCATGACTGTGGGGGGATATTCCATTTTGTTAATTGACACAATTCATGAGTCAGATAAAAATATATTACTTTTTTTGCAATTTACATGAAGTACAATGAAGAAATGGTGCTCATTAATGAATTATTTAGCTCCCATAGGTTCTGGAAAGATTTGGGGAAGTAAGAATTTCCAGAACAATAAGCAAAACTAAAAAAGTAGTCTGAGATATTTTTTAACAAATTCTTTCAGTTGCTATTTAGAAGACAATAATTATAGCATTCCAGATAATTATCAGAGAAGATTTAATGGGAAAGGTAAAACATTTTTATTCATTAAGTTATCGTAATTTTGTCTTAGAAGGAATTTTAATATTTCTGCCAGGCCCTAGAAGGAAGATACTGAAAAAACAATAAAATGCTTACAAAAGTTATATCTGGAATTTACTGGGTTATTACTAATTCAAAAAGAAACTAAATGTCTTTTAAGAATGAGGCAGAAGCCATGTTAACTGACGTTAATGTAGATATGATGAATGAAATTGTCTGAACAGATGACCTTGTATGAAGTTTGTGGAGTGATGATGATGATGCCATCTCTATGCAGTTGATAGATTGAGAACATGTGACATGATGTGCCATGAGGGGGGAAATAAGCCTAGCAGAGTGGTGTTGAATGCCCTGAAATGGAATAGCAGGGGATTTGCTACTAGAAGTACAGTTTGGATTGCCAAGTTGCTTATTTTCACTCTAAACAATTGTAGGTGAGTCAGAATTTACCATCAGACTTCTGGTGGGTGCACTCTTCATGCCTTGTGATAAACATCCTATATTTCCAGATTGCTTATCAAGTAATTGGTTATGACTAACCTGAATGAATTTTTCTATCTTTTTTTTTAACTGTACTTTTTGGTATATAAATACTGTGCTAAATACTTCCTATATATTTCTTCCTTCTAGGATCCAAATGATGGCAATATTATTATCACCCTCATTTTTTAAGTGTTGGAACAGAAAGCTAGAAAGAGCTTAAATTCCTGTCATAAATAGGACTGGCCACCTACATCTCCTGTAAAACACAGTTGTGTTAGATTTTTCTTCATATATAGCTAAACTTAATCCTAACTGATATACTGATCCATTAAAATTCCATGGAAAAGGGGAATTGGGGCAATTTTATGTGCTAAGCAATTTATATGTAATAACTCATGTAATTCTGACACCTAAGAAAGGTATTATATTCCCATGTCACAGTTGACAAAGAGTCTCAAAGAAGTTATCTTACTTTAATGATGAGAACTTTGGAATCTGGAAAGGTTGTCTAACTTCACACAGGTAGTAAATATAGGTAAACCACAGGTCTTTCTGGTTCCAAATTCCATGCTTTTAATTGTACTATATTGCCTTAGAATATAAAAACCAAATTTAAAAGTTCCCTATCTTTACTATCACATGACTACTCCTGGTTGAGAAAGGAAGAGAGAGTAAACAGATAAACCTGTAGCTGCCCATGGAAAGAGAGCTGGCACTATTTGTTAAGTGAAGAATGAATAAATGATAACCTTCTTTTCACTAGTTCTGCTGCAAGCACCTATACCTGACCTAAAACAACTACAACAATAACAGAACTTTTTAAAATACTCAAAACCAAAAATACCCATTGAGAAGATTCAGGATCCCAGGCACAGAAGTAAACTGATGTGATGGGAACTGCAAATTTGGGGGTGAAGTGAAAATCTCATACTGAATAGTGAGACCACTCCAATATCAGCTCTACTACTATGCCCAAGTCCAAAATGCTAGCAGCAAGAGGGGGAATTGGATGGTGCTTCTCTAGTGAAATTAAACTATTACAGACCTACAAATGACAATAGTTGGTTGGCCCAGTGAAAAAGCCAGCTGGTCACTCGTGCTACAGAGACACTCATTAGTTCACAGATGCACTAATGTATGGTTTCCCGTCAACTCTTTAATGCCTAACTATGAACAGAGAACTAAGAATGATCAGATACTTTAATAAAGAGAAACAAATAAACAAAAGAACAGAATTGATAAGAAATCTGACAGTGGAAAGAATGAATATCTTTCACTAATGAATCAACAACTGAATGCTATGAAAAATGGAACAATCTGAGAAAAATAAAGTGTTTTTAAAATTAATGTATGAGAGCCAAATTTTAATAAAAGTGTTAGAAGATGCAGTCAAAAAGTATCCTAGAAAGAACAAAAATAGAAAGAGATGAACAGATGAAATGTTTTGGAACATCTTATGAACCAAAAGTGAGGTCTAACATATACTTAATAGGCATTCTAGAAAGAGAGAACAGAGAAAATAATGGCAAGGAAGTTATTTTTAAAAGAAGACAGGAAATTAAAAAAAAAAAAAAACAGACTAAAAATATAAAGTGAAAAGTCCATCTGTGCTCCCAGAAGAATGATTGAACAAAAGACCACACAAAAGTGAACTGTAATGAAATTTTGGAGTACTACCAATAAAGAGATGGCATTAAACTTCTAGACTACAGTATTGAAAGAGAGAAGAACAGAAGAATAGCTTTAAGGTTTGGAGGGAAGAAAGATTTCTAAATTCACCTTTTCTCTGGAAGCTACTAGAGGATGGTGCTCCAACAAAACATGGTCATAAAAACCATATCCAACATTGCAGAAAGGATAAGGTATTTCTTAGGATGACTCAAAAGTAAATACAGGAGACAATTACTATGTAGCAGGACCAGAAATTGCCAGTCCATATTGAAACCAGAAAAATAGAACTCCAGAGAGCTAGATGAGAAAACATAATTAGATCTTGTTAGATCTGACTGGTGGGATATTGTATGAAGAGGCACACTTTGGGGTGTGAGTCAGTAATTCAATAGAGAAGAAAAAAACCAAGCAAAAGAAGAAATTATGCAATTATTACTTTTAAAAAATGAGAAGTTATACAATAAATATATGTAAGCAGAGTCAACTACTTGGCTCACCAAGGAAATATATGTGCATAGTAACAGCAATAAAGACTGTGGATATGAGTTTAACTCCAAGTTGACAAAACTCGATGGCAAGGATCAGGGAAAGAGAGAAAGAAGTTATGTCTCTGTGTGTATGTGTGTGTGTGTGTTTAAAAGAGCTAAAATCTTCATTTACCATTATAATAGATCAATGGATAATGTTTAAAATTGATAAATTAAAATATAGCTGTGTAGATGTAGACATAATTAGAAACATTGAAAAAGTTGTTGCCCTTGATGGTATGTGAACTGGGTAGCAAGCAGAGGGAATAATCTTAAATATATATATATATATATATATATATATATATATAGTGCTTTTAGTAATGGTTAAATTCTTCAACTGTATACTCATATTGCTTTAATTTTTTAAAAGTTTGTAAAAATTTCCCATCATTTTTACTTGACCACCCCTGAATCTATCAGTTCCTCTAAAATCGGTATTATGCACACTCAGAGTTCTTAGAAAGGTAAGAATTTATTCCCCCTGTGGTGTTTCCTTTTCAGTTCTGAGCACAGCAAAGACGTTACATAACTCCAAATTTCAACAAACACCTGGAAACCAGGCTGTTTGTATTGCTCAGATGAGACCAGACATGAAGAGATTGGTAGTGACAAGTGTTGTCACTTCTCTCTCTGACAGCAGGCAAGTGGCACACTGTATATACAAGGTCTGATACCATGCTCTCGAGATGAAAAAAAAAGAAAGGCAAGTGAAAAATAACATTTCAGAAAGAGCTAGCTGGGAAAATAATGACAAATTACACAGGATTTTGCTTTGCTCTTAGTATTTTTTTGGCGGTATGCGGGCCTCTCACTGTCGTGGCCTCTCCCGTTGCGAAGCACAGGTTCCGGACGCGCAGACTCAGCAGTCATGGCTCCCCCGGGCCCAGCTGCTCCGTGGCATGTGGGATCTTCCCGGACCGGGGCACGAACCCGCATGCATTGCATCGGCAAGCGGACCCGCAACCCCTGCGCCACCAGGGAAGTCCCCTGCTTGGAGCTTTTATAAAGACTCAAGAACTACGAAAGGAGTGTTTAAGCCCTAATTAAGTCTCCTCTTGATCATCTGCGCTGCACACCCAATTCTCAGGCTACATTTTAAAAAGGCATCATATCGTCTTCTAATTCATCTGCTCTTTTTACTGCCTTGCATTTTGTTTAATTTCCCCTTTGTTTTCCTTGAGTAAAAGGCAGTTAAAGTGAGTCATTAAGAATTAAAAAAATAATTACAAAATGAAAAAATAGCTCAGATGAATTTTAATTGGAGTCTAATTTAATGGGATTTGAACCCAGCACACTGGAAATCTATGGCAGTAACTTTAGCCATTAAATTACATGGCCTTTGCTTAAACTCAGTGGGAATTTAGAGAGATTATTTTGCCTGCTTGAAGACACCATGTTTTTTCCATTAATGCCAGGGAAATATATTGAGCGACTGAAATATTACTAATAAGAATAAATGTGAAAGTTGTAAATTTCAAACAATGTAAGACCCATAGTTCATACCTGAATTTCCCAATGTGTATGTGACATGTCATTAAGCTTAAAGCTGAAGACACACTGTATTATGTTTGACCTCTTTAAAAAAGGAACCTAAATATTTCCACAATTTGTCATCCTTTGGAATCTAACAATAATAAGGCAGAGAATGTGACAGGATCTGTTCTAAGTTGAGAGAAAGCCCTCATGGAACTGCTGTGGTCCTGAGCTCAGATGTGAGGCATCGCCATGCCCTCCTAGAATTCCCAGTCCTTTCCACTGTCTTCCAATGGGTTGTTTTTCATCCATAAAATGGGAACGGTGAAATATACAAATTTGGATGGGAGATTATAAGGTAGATTAATTAAAATCAACACCTCAAACCCTTCCAGGGAGAGTAACGCATGTTAAGTGTGAGGCAGAATTCCCAAAGGGATTTGAGCTTATCTCAGAAGTAAGTGATTCCACACTGAACCACTAGGCTGTACAGCCTTGAGAAATACCCCTGTGGTTTCATTAGAGCTAAGTCAGCCACTGGAGGGAGCCAATATGACTCTCACAGTGTAGTTGAATATGCTGAACTGGTAGGGAAAGAAATTTTAAAATGGCATGTAAGGATGACAGAATTTGAACAAAATCCCTTTTATTTATTTATGCCAAAATCTGTGTGAATGTAAAATGCCATCTCAATCATGCTTTATTTATGGTGTGGCTTTTTCTTTGGGGGGAAAAAAAAAGAAAAGAAGGAGCATGTTGGCTTGACGTTCTCCTCTGATTGAATCTCCTTCCCACTGGCAAGTGAGTGATGTGGAGAGCTCAGACAACGGAGCAAGCCTCAGCACACGCCGAACCGGGTGTGGGTGTGGGCACGCTCCCTGACTCTGCTTGCCTGCTCTGATCTGGGCAGGTTTGAAAAGGCATTGCTTGTCATTTCATGCAGCTAGAAATCATTCCTGTGCCTCTCCTTGAATAGAGGGATGTGCAATATGTAAAATTCCTAAAGACAATTTTATTTATAGCTGTTGCAAACAATGTTTATACAAAGTTTATTAAATATGTCACCCACATTGATTTATCCCAACCAATCTCTTCAATCACTAATATTTATGTGATAGGTTCAGTTGCAACAATTATTTTATATGCTGTAGAGTATGTTATAACTAGGGATTCACCCTGGCAATTATATGAAAGATAAAATGCTTCCTGAAGACCTCAGGGCAGACCAGGAAGTATATTATTGGACACAAGGTGGTTTTAGCTGAATGCCACAGCACTAAATTTAGAGCAAGAAATGTAGAGCATCTTATGCTTAAAAATGAAAGCTAGTTTTATGTCCTTTCTGAATTTTTCTTATTACTGGGATGGTAGTAAGATCCTCTGTACATTTCCTTTCCCACATCCAAAACCTTGGGCCTGGAACCACTTTCCTTGTCATCTCTTTGAATTTCTGTCATCTCTTGCTCCTCGGCAGCATTTATCCAGTGTCCAAAGTGGGCAGGAGAGTCTACTTGGCATTTACAAATACGTTTGAAAGAAACTAGACACACGTTAGTTGCCTGAAAGGAATTGGCATCTGATGTGAGGGGCTGAAGCACAGCTAACAAAGAAACCAGAATTTTCTAAAGAGCCCAAGGTAACTATTGAAACTATGAGATGATAAACTCAACAAAACAATACAAAAAAAAGTTATTTAAAACCACAATTGAATGCAACTTCTTCTGTTTCCTAAGAAAGACTAAAAAGTCCTTTGTTTGGCAAAATTGTCTTGACAGACCCACTTTGGTTTGGAGAGTAGGGCCTTGGGGCATAGTATGAAAGTAGACAGTAAAACAAAGAGGTAGCTCAACTGTTCTGCAAAGGAACTTAGCAGGCTTTGGGGGCTGAAGTTCACTGTAGAAAGGAGAGGGAAGAAGTTTGGGATCTAGGAGGGTGAACAACAGGAAAACAACAATCACTGAGAAATTCTGTGTTCTCCTGAGGCTGGGAAATGACCTCTGAGTGCAGATGTGTCATGTTCAGGTTGGAAAATTTTGCTCTGTTGTAGTGTATGCCTGTGCCTGTTCCCAAGTCAATGTTTTGGGAAGTGGGGAGTCCAAACTGAAGTAAATTGTTTCATAAGAGCACATCATGATAATCGATAGACTGAAATAATTTGGTCTTTGGTTGAGGCAGAAATGCAAAACCAGGGGTAACTAGTTTCATCAAGATTCACCCTAACTTCCAGAATCTCTAGGGAGACTGGGAGGAATCCTCACCGAGAAGTGAAAGCTCCTTTTAAAATAATTTAATCTCAGGTGACAGAGTGAACCCTGACCTAAGGATCATGCAACATTTCCCCAGGCAATGAATGGGTTCTTCCAGTTCTGCAGTGGCAGTCTGCTTCTACTCCTTTTTACCCCCACTATTATTAAAAAACAAAACAAAAACCAAAAAAAAACATTAATTTCTCTGCCAAGAGAGATTTTTTTCCACTAACCAAATCTTCCTCTTCAGTTGCTATTGAATTTGATTTTCAGGCTGCTTCATTTCATAGCCTTTTCTAAAGATTAGCAGTATAGGCAATAGAGATCTTTGGGACCATGGGTTGGAAATAATTGTGTAAAACCTATCACTCTCAAGTGGAACCTATTGAACTTACAGAAACTTTGTGGTCACCTCTTTTTAGGAAAGCAATTATCCATGAGCTACATGAATGAATCTATTGATTAACCATTCATTGAGTGATCCTGGAACCAGGCTACAAGCTAGACAAAAGACTTGAGAAAGACCTCCATCTACAGAGAGTTTGCATCTTCATGAGGAGGGAAATGAATTCCTCTAAGGAGAACTGTCAAAACAGTATGGACTGATTCTCATCTTTTTTTTGTCTAATTTATCATTTAATGAAAAGAGGAAAGGTTTGACTTCATCTTGATAGTAGGAATTTGGGCTTTGTCTCATATGTCCATAAAACAGGATTATCTGTTAGGAAAAGTTCACAGAACCTAAGAAATTAGACTCTCACTGCGGTTGCTAAAGGATAGGTTGTAATCAGTATTAAGTTGGTATCCAGAAAAAAATATATAGCCAACTTAAGGGCTTCATAGTTTTACATGGTATGATGTTATACTATTCTTTTATACTCTTCCTATGGGAATCTTGGTTTACAACTCTTGACAAAGAAAGCTCATTCACTAGAGTTCCACAAAAATATAGGATAATGTTGCTGACAGTAAGATTCCCCAAATTTTTGTGTCCTATGAGACCATGACGCAGAGTGTCTGGGGCCTGCTTTATATATTCCCTCCAAATCCCAAGTTCCATTGAATTGCCAACCGCATTGCTATCTGATTGCCACGATTCCTTGATATATGAAATCATGGTGGAATTTCCTTGGAATGATATATCTTAAGCAGGGATATAGCATTCAATGATTTCCAGATGCCTTAACAATGATGGTCCACTGCGTAAGGAGTTACCACAGATTATCTCCCCTTTGATTTGTCACAGTTCTGTATGGAGTTTATTACTAAGAGAAATATTAACCTAGCCTTCTACAGCAGCTTATTTCTGAAATCTTTAGACAATATTACAAAAAAAGAAGGCTGTTATTCCTTTTACTGACATGGGAATGGTCAGTGACTTTTGCCAAGCTCCCAGGAAAAATCAAGTAAAAAACCACAGGCCTTCTGAAGTGCCTTGTGTCCTAAGCATGGAACAACTATCCAGTATTCTAGAGACTACTCCTCCTTCCCGTGAACACAGTGGGCAGGTACTGTCAACAGTACACTGGGCAGGGCAGAGCAGAGCTCCTTCTGTCTGCCATCTACCTTGGCCTTCACGCTGCTGCCACACTTGCGATCTTGGATTCTGCACAGACCTATACACAGACCTATACAAAACTAATTGTTCATGTGATTTTCTTTCTGAGCCACTGCAGATGTCCCTTTCTGTAACAATTTAATTAACACTTTAAAATAATGATGCATTAATTAATGCCAAATTACAATGAAAATCCTAGAGAATTACACTTTATATCAACATTAATGCAAAATGAGTTCCTCCTGGATAATTTTTCTTACAATGAATACAAAAAGAGATAATACTAATTAGGCCATCAATTTAAATTTACCATAATTTCAATCCACGTCATTTATCTGTTTCCCAGCACAAAACAATTCCGGTCTACCACACGTTTGTACTGCGATAGGGATGTCTGTGTAGCAACCAGACCAGGGTCAACTTTAGGGTATTGTGAGATACCTGAATGTTGTACCTCAGTTATTGAAAACAGGGTATGTGTGTGTGTGTGTGTGTGTGTGTGTGTGAGAGAGAGAGAGGGAGACAGAGACAGAGACAGAGACAGAGAGAAAGAGAGAAATCCAACTCTTTAGTAATATAAAATGCCCTGACTTGAATAAAGTTACATGCTCAATCTTATCATATGCATGGCATAAGTCATCAGACTGTCTATGGAGCTGCATATAATTCAGTCTATGTTTCACTTTCAGGGTCATGACCCAGAAGTTAGAAGAACTGTACTATAGCAGGGCCATTTGTTCCTGAGCAGACCTAAATCATCTCTTCCCATGTACAAAAGTGATACCATCAACACCTGTTACATTTTGTTTTCTTTGCTTCTAATAATCAGAGGCTCCTTTCAGCATGAGGAAGAGAGCAGACTCCAAAGGTTAACTTTACAACAATCACTAAAGGAAAACATGGCAGTGGCTCCTCCGTTTCATCTCTTTTCTTTCTTCAGTGACCCTTCACACTTGCCTTTCATGATGAGACTCACTTCCTATCTAGAATTTGAGGATCTGTAGACCACTGTGCTTCTAAGTCAAAACACCCCAACTAAATATTTTCATAAAAATCTTAAATATTTTATTCTTATGGAAGTCTTTCAACAGTAAGAGGGCTCATTGGGGCACATTCCTTCAGGGCTTAATCTTAAATTATACTCTCTTTTTGACAAGGAACCTCTAAGATGATAGAATTCCCACCTCTCATATTTGGGAATTCTAGCATATACTTTGCTAAAGTGCAGTGAAAACATATTTAATAAAATGGCCAATTATAATGTAGAAGTAGGTATGGAAATTTGCCAACAAAACCAATAATCTTCCAATAATAAGTATCTCTACCTTCAGAAGGGATAACTTCTGAATGCGGTTGCAGTCGTTGTACCTTTGGGGCACTTTCCTGGATGTGTACTTACTCCTTTTAGCAATTTGAGTTATCACCATGCCCCCCTTGAAGATCACTTTTCCCTTTTATTAAATGACAAAAAAATTTGGCTCTTTATAGTTTGGTTTTCCCATGTTCTAAATCAGCAATGGAAATTTCTGCTTGCCCAGGTGTTCTCAAAGAAAGTAGGCAATGGGCCTAAATGAAGTCTGGCAGAAAGAAATTAATTTTAAAAAATCAATAAGCTCTGCCTTTGTTTTTATTCAGCTTTAGGGGAATACATATCAGTAACATTTACCTTGGACTACGTCTCCATGGCTGAAATAACAAGAGCATGTCAGAGCAGATCGGGGGCATGGGTGATCCATTCCACCTCCTCCGCCTGGTTGACGGCCAGGCGGTAGAAGATGAAGACAGTTGAAAACTCGACCTTGTAGGACTACTTGGTATCATACAGTCCTCTTTCAACCATATGTATCTACCGGAGGCATCAAAATGATGTAATTCAACATGTGTTCCTTGTCTGCATCTATAGAGTTTTTCATGAAGATGGTAAAATCCACTGAGCTAGTTCATCATATATGTCATTAATTATACGTTTGAAATTTCTTAAGGTAATTCCAGAAATTAAATAGCACATTTTCATAGCTTAGCTCAGTATCTCAATGTTTGTTTGTTTGTTTGCCTCTTACATGACTTATATCCTCTCCTTACTCCATTCCCCTATCAGGAAATACTAGTAAAATCTATGGAAATTTAGGAGCATTCTGAAATGGAACTGTTTTACAAAGATTGTGTCACGTTGCTGGCAGAAGAATGTTTTCAAGTCTGTTCTTTTAACAGTCTCTTAGCAAGGTTATTATACAAGGAAATTATTTAGGCTATTTCTCAGTTGACATAATTTAATCTTCATTTTAGGTTTATTTTGAAATAACTGAATAGTGAAGGTGACGCCTCTCAAATGCTAGATTACATTAGGTTAGAAATAGTGACTTGACAAAGAAAAAAATGAGCCTCCTTATTAAATAATCTTCCTGATTTTCTTCACCCACATTTATCAAAACAGAATGAGCAGGAACCATAAGATCCTAGTGGTTAACCCTCAAGTTAACCTCATGGGTAGGAACCTGTTTGCCCCAAGTCTTTTTTCCCTCTGGGATTTTTGCTTTGATTCTTAACTCTGGAATTAGATAGGATTTCAAATCCCAGCCCTTCCCTCTGCAAGCTACCTACCCTCTCTAAGCTTCAGCTTTCTCATCTACAAGGTGGAGATGATAATACGAGTGGTTTTGAAGACTGAACGAAAGTGCCTAAACAGTGTTTTGCACCTTTAGTTCAGGTTCTGTTGGTTGAAAATTCATTCATTGGTTCTGCAAACATTGATCACCTTTTGTTGCCAGTCATAAGCCTCTGGCACTAATAAGATAATTAAGATAAATTCTCTATCCAAAAGAACTTCACAGTCTAGGTGCCCATCCAGGTACAAAAGTAAATAATTAAAATATACTGTGTTATAATGGAGGTATGAACAAAATACTCTACAGTAACATAGAAAAGGAGAGATTAACTTTTGGGAATTTGGGGAGGGATCCACATAATAGGTAATATTTGAGTTAGAGCCCAACAAAGAATAAAGGCAACACCGTTCTAGAAACAAAGACAGATGTAGGAAAGAAGTGGGTTCATCATGTGACAAGCTATCTCCTGTGATTAGATATGGATATGGACATACATGGGTTCATAACAGCCTGTTTGTGAGGACAGAAAGTTGTTTAAGCAAGTTTGGATGTAAATTATCAAAAATATGTATTTTCCTACTTATAACTCTGGACAGTTTGGTAAACATAACCAAAGTCTTAAATTTTTAGGTACACTATGCCACAGCATTCCTATTTCTAAGAATTTATTCTAAGGGAATTGGCATGAAATAAGAATAAAATGTTGACATGAGCTTCTGGTTCTCACCAAGAAGGCAAACTAGAAGGGCTGTTGGATCCACCTGCCTCAAATCAATCCTAGAGACATTAAGAAAAAATGAGAAACAGACTCTAGGACAAACAGTACCACAAAACTGAGAAAACAATGGGACCACAAAGGATGGTTGACTTTTGAATGTGTGGTAGTGGCTGGACGCATGAAGGGATGACAACTGGAGACACAGGGTGTAACTGGATATGGCAATGAACACATGAATTGGACAAGAAAGGTTTAATTTTTGTTATCTTTCCCCCCATTGTCTTAGGACCACTAATTCCTGCTGTTTTGCTAGTGACCCACACTCTGGGTGTTTGGGTCTGTGGGATAGGATCAAAGTAGCATAGCAAAAATCCCTGAAGGCATGAATAATTGGGGTGAATAATTGGGGTTCCTACCCATCAGCTGTCTTCTGGTACCCACTGGTTCACCCCTCCCCTCTGAACTCCACAGCTGGTGGGCTACCATGCAGGGAGTCTGCCTCCTGACACTGTTGCTTGGCAGCAACACTTTCCCAGAGGAGTTGTCTAGTGGAATTGCAGAAATAGGGTGTGGTCAAGAATTATTACATGTTGGCTTAGGTCTCTGCTCTGGCTCATACTTCCTTCTCCTTATACTTGCTGGTCTGACCAAACTAGGACTTTGGTCCTTGGGCTTTTCCACTGCACAGTCTACCAGACAGAGAGCAGCTGGCACTCATAAGAAAATATGGACTCATGGACTGAGATAGTGAGCCTACTATGGCATTTAACTTCCTAACAGAACACACACCAAACTGGGCAACGTACATCTTCTGAGCGTAAACTTTTAGAATAGATGGATGAATAATCTAAAATAAGTATGATTAAAATACTTACATAATTGGGAAATAGAACCAGGAATGAGTTAAAAGATCAGAATGAGAAACTCTCCTAAAAAGCAGGAGGTAGGATGAGGAGGTAGAACATAGAAAAGCTAAGAGTTACACAGAGTCTAGAAATAGAAGTGCAGTTATCTAGATACAAGAACTCTCAGGGGAAAAGAAGAAAAATAGAATGAAATAGTTAAAGAAATAATGAAGAAAAGTGTCCCACTATTTTTGAAAACTGAAAGACCTTAGAATGAGATAGGCTTATAGAGCACCAAACAAGAAAAATAAGGAAAGCCTCACATAGGGAATATCAAAGACAAGGAGTAAACTCCACTACCTTCCAGAAAGAAAGAGCAGTTCACCTACAAGGAAGGAAGAATGAGATCGATATCAGATTTCTCCAAAGCAACATTGGATGGAAGAAAAATTAATGTGTTTAAGTATTAAAAGAAAATATTTAATTACAAAGATGTTTACTGTGGCATTGCTTGTAATAGTGAAATATTGGAAGTGTCCTGAATGTCCATACAATGGCACACCATGCAGCCACTTAAAATTATGTTGCAGAAAAATGCTTTAAAACTTAAGAAGGTATTTGCAATGAATATATTGCTCTGTGAATAAAAGAGGTTACACACATGTATAGGATGATTCCAGAAAGAATATATGTAGGAATTTTAGTTTTTATCTCTGAGGGTTAGATAAGACTACAGATACTATTCCCTTTTTGCTTTTTTTATCATCCACATTTTCTCAGATGAGATTTTACTACTTTTTTAAAGGGAAAAAATGATACTTAACTATTAATTTAACTCTGATAGAACTCCACAACTAGATACTAATTGGGAGTGATTTTAGAAACTTGGAAACTGTTACAACAGTTCTGGTGAGATGTGACAGGCTTGAATTAAGACAGTGGCAAAGGGGATGGATCCAGGGGGCTCTATTTGATTGACACTCAGGAAAAATGAACAGGAACTTGTTAGCAATTGGATAGCGAACATGTCAAGGATGACTCTGAAGTTTCTAGCTCCTCTCATATTTTACTTATCAACCCCTAAATTTAGGTTTGAAAGAACTATTATACATGCCCTTCTAGAGAAATGTTGTGATAGAAAAGGCAGATATTTATACTAGTTTCCAGCAGCTCCTTCTATGAAAGCAGTTGTGAAGCTGATTTGTATGTACACCTACCTTGTGGGCCACAGATATTTTATTTTCAAGAAAAACATGTTCTACAAACTTTTTCCCAACCTGTGTAATTAAGCAAAAGCAACTGCTTTATTCACCACTAACCTCTGCCTGAGATCTTTTGAATGCAGCTTCAAAGGCACATTCCATGAATATATCTTTTTCCCATGGGTGTTGAAACCTGCTGGCAAAATATGTGTTATTTCATACCTCTAAGGAAAAAAGGGCCAAGTACATGAATAGACAATTTACAGCAGAACCAAAACAAATGATGGATACTATAAGAAAACATGTTAAATTACCCTAGTAATGAACATTAAACCTAGTTTTAAATGACAAAATAATCTCTTAAAAAGATAGTGGACAATGCTGGCAGGTTATCAGTGAGACAAACATTTTCTTACCTGGTTAGCACACTTTCTGGAAAAATTCATCACTATATGAAAACATTAAAACCAACCTTTCCTTCCAACCCAGGGATCCCATTTTTAGAAATTTATATTAAGGAAATAATTAGAGATATAGTTAAGGATTGATTAATAAATGTTTAAGATAGGATAATGGCCAAATAAGTTGTATATCTACTAAAAGAAATTTTCCAAAAAAATTTTAATGATATGAAATAATATTCATGCTACCTAAGTGAAAAACCCTGTATGCCATAGAATGTTGATTTTAAAGAGTTTATTTGTACATTTAAAAAAAGGGGGCGATGGAAAAGAAAGAACCTGAAATATCAGCATCAATTATCTCTGAATAGTGGGATTATTGGTAATTTTTACTATCATTATTGGTTTTTTTTAAGCATCTATAAAGTGAAGCATGAAGATTTTAAAATCAGAGGTAATTATTAAAAGTAATTTATTTCTAATATACTCAAAATCACCATATATATATATGTTATTTTTGTATATGTATATAAATAGATAGGCACAGATATAACAATCAGTTCAGTAATTTAGGAAAGTTACCACACGGCCATAGACATGTGCTTATTTAACTAGGATGTTATCTAGGAATTGCTCATCATTTAGTCAACATTTACTGAAAGGCATAAATCCATAATATATCTAAGGTAGAAGGGACAGAGAAATAATATAGTTGTGAGGCTCTGGGAAGCCACTGAAAGCTTTCAAATGCAGAAGTGAGATAATTAGATAACTTTGGTAATAATGTGGATGGTTGACCGGCGAGGTAATAGTTGAGGGGCAGGACATCCAGATAGAAGGCTATTTTCATAATCCAGGGAGGAAGTAATAAAACCCTGAATTGGGAAAGTGGTAGTGGGGCTGGAGAGCAGATGAGGTTTTGAAATGTATTTAAGAAGTAGAATTGACATGTTAGAGTCAGATTAATTATGGTGAAAGGAAGAGAGCAGAGTTAGGTATAACTGAATTTTCTAGGTTAGGTAACTGTAGAAGGTGGTACCATTACCTGAAATAAGCTGTCAAATACTTGTCCACAATCTCACCACACTGTGGGCTTTTAATAAATATCAACTCATTAACTAATTAGGCTGCATTTATATCTTCTTTAGAGGAAACTGAGTTTGGATTAATAGGTATTTACTCTTAGCTTTATATAGTTTTGAGAAATGTAACAGGAGACCTATGACTCAAGGTACATAGGACACAGGCACTGGACTTTAAAGATGCATTAATACGACTTAGCTAGGTTATACCACATGTTCCGGGCCATTTTTGTCCAGGCCATCATTTTCATAGCAACAACACGGAAAGCAACTCCTAGAGAAATAGGACTATTTAAGTTTCTACTTTATATCAATTAGAAACTAATCTGAAATGTTTTAGTGTAAAGGTGGAAGGTATTTCTGGTCCAGTCGCCAGCTTTAATTAGTTGTTTTAAAACTATTATATTTTCTTCCTTTCTTTGGGCTCCGTATGTTCTTTTCCACTGAGATACGGATTTATACCCTCACTGAGACACAGTAAACAGGCATATTCAGAGAGTATGCTTTCTTGCAGGCATGTCTTGTTGACATCACCATGTATATAAGAATGATCTTAGGAAAAAAGAAATTAAATGGTAGGGGGTGTGAGAGTGCATTCTTCTGTTTCACTGAAGTTGCTACGGATTCAACTAACTTAGCATTAGGAACAATCTCAGAATTATTAGATTCCAGTCATCCAGCCTGTTCTTCAAGTGGTCAAGTCCTTGTTTGAATATCCCACAAAGGGGCTATTTGCTCTGTAAATATATTGTAAAAGCTTATCTTTTATCAAGTTGAAATTTGTCTCCTTGTAGCCTATATTTATTGATCCTAGTAAAGAAGCCAAGTTCCTGTTATGTATATCAGTCTTTTAACTGCTAAGGTCTTTTGTAGTGTTTTCTTCTTCATTCCCTTCACTTGCTTTTAATATGCTTTAATCCATTCATTATCCTGATTGCTCTGTTCTGAATGTGCACTAGTTTTGTACACATTTTTAAAATAAATTTACTTTTTAAACTATGAAAATAAAAGCTTTCTTAACAATTTCTAAATTTGGCGAACAGCTATTTGAAACACGTTTTAAAGGAAGATTTTTATATTCTTCTGCCTGCTTCCAGATGTGTTTCTGTTCAATTCAGTTTCCAGTCAACCATTGGAGTAATCTATCTAAACTGCACTTCCTACTGTGTGGGTTAATGCCCTTAGATAAGCAACAGCAAACCGAATTATCAGTGCAAGGGAATTATTAGGGCTATTTCCTGTGTGCTTATAAAGATAAAGTGGAAGGAGCTGGAGAAGGCAGTGAGAGTCTGAGACTGAGAAATGAGAAACTGAGAAGAAGATCTGACACTTGTGAAAGGAGAGGAGAAACAGAAGGGGAGTGAACAGAAAAAGTCAGGATGCATGCTGCAAAAAAGCAAACAAAATGCACTGAATATATTACAGTGTAATGAAGTCATACTAATTTTTTTAATAGATCTTTATTGGAGTATAACTGCTTCACAACACAGTGTTTGTTTCTGTTGCACAAAAAGCAAATCAGCCATATGCATACACATGTCCCCATATACTCTCCCTCTTGAGCCTCCCTCCCACCCTCCCTATCCCACCCCTCTAGGTCATCACAAAGCACCAAGCCGATCTCCCTGTGCTATGCTGCTGCTTCCCACTAGCCAACTATTTGACATTCAGTAGTGTATATATGTTGATGCTACTCTCACTTCGTCCCAACTTCACCCTTCCACCTTATGTCATCCACTCCATTCTCTATGTCTACATCTTTATTCCTGCTCTGCAACTAGGTTCATCAGTACCATTTTGTTTTTTTGTTTTGTTAGATTCCATATATATGCATTAGCATATGGTATTTGTTTTTCTCTTTCTGTATTTGTTTTTCTCTTTCACTCTGTATGACAGTCTCTAGGTCCATCCACCTCACTACAAATAACTCAATTACGTTTCTTTTTATGGCTGAGTAATATTCCATTGTATATATGTGCCACATCTTCTTTATCCATTCATCTGTCGATGGACACTTAGATTGCTTCCATGTCCAGGCTATTGTAAATAGTGCTGCAATGAACATTGTGGTGTATGTCTCTTTTTGAATTATGGTTTTCTCAGCATATATGCCCAGTAGTGGGATTGCTGGGTCATATGGTAGTTCTATTTTTAGTTTTTTAAGGAACGTCCATACTGTGTTCTATAGTGGTTGTATCAATTTACATTCCCACCAACGGTGTAAGAGGGTTCCCTTTTCACCACACCCTTTCCAGCATTTACTGTTTCTAGCTTTTTTGATAATGGCCATTATGACTGGCATGAGGTGATACCGCACTGTAGTTTTGATTTGCATTTCTCTAATAATTAGTGATGTTGAGCATCTTTTCATGTGCCTCTTGGCCAACTGTATGTCTTCCTTGGTGAAATGTCTATTTAGGTCTTCTGCCCATTTTCTAACTGGATTGTTTGGTTTTTTGTTATTGAGCTCCATGGGCTTTTTGTGTATTTTGGAGATTAATCCTTTTTCTGTTGTCTCATTTGCAAATATTTTCTCCCATTCTGAGGGCTGTCTTTTTGTCTTGTTTATGGTTTCCTTTGCTGTGCAAAAGCTATTTTTAAGTCCCATTTGTTTATTTTTGTTTTTATTTCTGTTACTCTAGGAGGTGGGTCAAAAAAGATCTTGCTGTGGTTTATGTCAAAGAGTGGTTTTACTAAAAGTTTTTGAGTTTATTTTTGTGTATGGTGTTAAGCAGTGTTCTAATTTCATTCTTTTGCCTGTAGCTGTCGTTTTCCAGCACCACTTATTGAAGAGGCTGTCTTTTCTCCATTGTATATTCTTGCCTCCTTTTTCATAGATTAGCTGCCCATATGTGTATGGGTTTATCTCTGGGCATTACATCCTGTACCATTGATCTATATTTCTGTTTTTGTGCCAGTACTATACTGTCTTGATTACTGTAGCTTTGTGGTATAGTTTGAAGTCAGGGAACCTGATTCCTCCAGCTCCATTTTTCTTTCTCAAGATTGCTTTGGCTATTCAGGGTCTTTTGTGTTTCCATACGAATTGTAAGATTTTTTGTTCTAATTCTGTGCAGAATGCCATTGGTTGTTTGATAAGGATTGCACTGAATCTGTAGATTGCTTTGGGTAGTATAGTCATTTTCACAATATTGATTCTTCTAGTCCACGAACATGGTATATTTCTCCACCTGTTTTTGTCATCTTTGATTTCTTTCACCAGTGTTTTATAGTTTTCTAACTACAAGTCTTTTGTCTCCTTAGGCAGGTTTATTCCTAGGTATTTTATCCTTTTTGTTGCAGTGGTAAATGGGAGTGTTTCCTTAATTTTTCTTTCTGATTTTTCATTGTTGGTGTATAGGAATACCAGAGATTTCTGTGCATTAATTTTGTATTCTGCAACCTTACCAAATTCATTGATTAGTTCTAGTAGTTTTCTGGTGGCATCTTTAGGATTTTCTATGTATAGTATCATGTCATCGGCAAACAGTGACAGTTTTACTTCTTCTTTTCCAATTTGGATTCCTTTTATTTCTTTTTCTTCTCTGATTGCTGTGGCTAGGACTTCCAAAACTATGTTGAATAAGAGTGGCAAGTGTGGACATCCTTGTCTTGTTCCTGATCTTAGTGGAAATGCTTTCAGTTTTTCACCATTGAGAATGATGTTTGTGGTGGGTTTGTCATATATAGCCTTTATTATGTTGAGGTGGGTTCCCTCTATGCCCATTTTCTGGAGAGTTTTTATCATAATTGGGTGCTGAATTTCGTCAAAAGCTCTTACTGCATCTATTGAAATAATCATATGGTTTTTATTCCTTAATTTGTTAATGTGCTGTATCACATTAATTGATTTGTGTATATTGAAGAATCCTTGCATCCCTGAGATAAATCCCACTTGATCATGGTGTATGATCCTTTTAATGTGCTATTGGATTCTGTTTGCTAGTATTTTGTTGAGGATTTTTGCATGTAAATTCATCAGTGATATTGGTGTCTTATTTTCTTTTTTGTGTGTGATATCTTTTTCTGGCTTTGCTTTCAGGGTGATGGTGGCTTTGCAGAATGAATTTGGGACTGTTTCTGACTCTGAAATTTTTTGGAAGAGTTTGAGAAGGATCAGTGTTAGCTCTTCTCTAAATGTTTGATAGAATTCACCCATGAAGCCATCTGTTCCTGGACTTTTGTTTGTTGGAAAGTTTTTAATTATGGTTTTAATTTCATTACTTGTGATAGGTCTGTTTATATTTTCTAATTCTTCCTGGTTCAGTCTTGGAGAATTGTACCTTTCCAAGAATTTGTCCATATCTTCGTGGTTGTCATTTTTATTGGCATATAGTTGTTTGTAGTAATCTCTTATAATTCTTTGTATTTCTGCAGTGTCAGTTGTGATTTCTCCTTTTTCATTTCTAATTTTATTGAAATGCATCTCTCTTGCTTTTTTTCTTGATAAATCTGGCTAAGGTTTTATCAATTTTGTTTATCTTCTCAAAGAACCAGCTTTTAGTTTTATTGATCTTTGCTATTGTTTTCTCATTTCTATTTCATTTATTTCTGCTCTGATCTTTTCTTCTACTGACTTTGAATTTTCTGATTTCTTTTCTTCTACTGACTTTGAATTTTCTTTGTTCTTCTTTCTCTAGTTGTTTAAGTGTAGGGTTAGATTGTTTATTTGAGATTTTTCTTGTTTCTTGAGGTGAGATTGAATTGCTATAAACTTCCCTATTAGAACTGCTTTTGCTGCATCCCACAGGTTGCGGGTCACCATGTTTTTGTTGTCACTTGTTTCTATGTATTTTTTTATTTCTTCTTTGATTTCTTCACTGATTATTTAGTAGTGCACTGTTTAGCTTCCATGTATTTGTGCTTTTTACAGTTCTTTTCCTATAATTGATTTCCAATCTTATAGTGTTGTGGTCAGAAAAGATGCTTGATATGATATCAATTTTCATAAATTTTCCAAGGCTTGATTTGTGACCCAAAACGTGATCTATCTTGAAGAATGTTCCATGTACACTTGAGAAGAAAGTGTATTCTGCCACTTTTGGGTTGAATGTTCTATAAATATCAATTAGATCTATCTGGTCTATTGTGTCATTTAAAGCTTGTGTTTCCTTATTTATTTTCTGTTTGGATGATCTGTTCATTGGTGAACGTGGGGTGTTAAAGTTCCCTACTATTATTGTGTTATTGTCAATTTCTCCTTTCATGGTTGTTAGCATTTGCCTTATGTATTGAGGTGCTCCTATGTTGGGTGCATAAATATTTATAGTTGTTATATCTTTTCTTGGATTGATCCTTTGATCATTATGTGGTGTCCCGTCTTATCTCTTGTAACAGTCTTTATTTTAAAGTCTATTTTATCTGTTAAGAGTATTGCTACTCCAGCTTTCTTTTTTCTTTTTTCTTTTTTTTGTGGTATGTGGGCCTCTCACTGTTGAGGCCTCTCCCGCTGCGGAGCACAGGCTCCAGACAGGCAGGCTCAGCGGCCATGGCTCACGGGCCCAGCTGCTCCACAGCATGTGGGATCTTCCCAGACCGGGGCACGAACCCATGTCCCCTGCATCAGCAGGCGGACTCTCAACCACTGTGGCACAAGGGAAGCCCCTCCAGCTTTCTTTTGATTTCCACTTGCATGGAATATCTTTTTCCATCCCTTCACTGTCAGCCTGTATGAGTCCCTAGGTCTGAAGTGGGTCTCTTGTAGACAGTATATATATGGGTCTTGTTTTTGTATCCATTCAGCATGTCTCTGTCTTTTGGTTGGAGCATTTAATCCATTTACATTCAAGGTTATTATCGATATGTATGTTCCTATTACCATTTTCTTGATTGTTTTGGGTTTTTTTGTAGGTCTTTTCTTTCTCTTATGTTTCCTGCCTAGAGAAGTTCCTTTAGCATTTGTTGTAAAGCTGGTTTGGTGGTGCTGAATTCTCTTAGCTTTTGCTTGTCTGAAAAGCTTTTGACTTCTCCATCAAATCTGAATGAGATCCTTGCTGGGTAGAGTAATCTTGGTTGTAGGTTTTTCTCTTTCATCATTTTAAGTGTATCCTGCCACTCCATTCTGCCCTGCAGAGTTTCCACCGAAAAATCTGCTGATAATCTTATGGGGATTCCTTTGTATATTATGTTTGCTTTTCTCTTGCTGCTTTTAATATTTTTTCTTTGAATTTAATTTTTGTTAGTTTGATTAATATGTGTCTTGGTGTGTTTTTCCTAGGGTTTATCTTGTATGGGACTCTGTGCTTCCTGGACTTGGGTGACTATTTCCTTTCCCATGTTAGGGAAATTTTCCACTATAATCTCTTCAAATATTTTCTCAGACCCTTTCTTTTTCTCTTCTTCTTCTGGGACCTCTATAATTCGAATGTTGGTGCATTTAGTATTGTCCCAGAAGTCTCTGAGATTGTCTTCAAATTTTTTCATTATTTTTTCTTTATTCTGCTCCTTGGTAGTTATTTCCACCATTTTGTCTTCCAGCTCACTTATTCGTTCTCCTGCCTCACTTATTCTGTTAGGTGATTCCTTCTAGTGAATTTTTCATTTCAGTTATTGTGTTGTTCATCGCCGTTTGTTTGTTCTTTAGTTCTTCTGGAGCTTTGTTAAACATTTCTTGTATTTTCTCAATCCATGTTTCCATTCTACTTCTGAGATTCTGGATCATCTTTACTATCATTATTCTGAATTCTTTTTCAGGTAGATTGCCTATTTCCTCTTCACTTATTTGGTCTTGTACATTTTTACCTTGCTCCTTCATCTGTGACATATTTTTTTGCCATCTGAATTTTTTTTTTTTAATGACTGGGATTGTGTTCCTGTTTTACTGGTTGTTTGGCCTGAGGCTTCCAACACTGGAGTTTGTAGGCAGTTGGGTAGAGCTGGGTCTTTGTGCTGAGATGATGACCTCTGTGAGACCTCACTCTGATGAATATTCCCTGGGGTCTGAGGTTCTCTGTTAGTCCAGTGGTTTGGACTCAGAGCTCCCACTGCAGGAGCTTCCACCTGACCCCGGGCTTGCAAACCAAGATCCCACAAGCCATGAGGGGTGGCAAAAAATAAAAAAGAGAACAATAAGTAAAAAATAAAATTATACTAGGAAACTAACAGATATGTTAGAAAGAATGTAAAAATGAAAATATAGATGAATCAATAACCAGAAGGTACATCAGTACCACAATAATAAAAAAGAGGAGTAGGGAAAGGGAAAAAAAAGGTGGGGGGAAGGCCTTGGATGTGGAGAGTGGGACCTAAGCAAGGAGAAGGTTTGGGCAGTGTGCAGTGCCAATGCTCAGGACCCACAGGGCTGGAAAAGGCCCTGGGGGCTGTGAGGGGGGGTGGGCTTAGGCTCAAGGAACAGAAGGGGCCCAGGTGTGCCCCCCCAACCCCTGGTCTCAGAGGGCAGGGGACCTCACCTGGGAGCCCAGCAGGCTTTCTGGGCTCGAGCGGCTGAGACAAAAACCCTCCTCTCCTCTCCTGCTCCTCTGGTCTGGATTCTGGGAGGCCCCCTCCCACCTGCCTCTCCTGATCTCTGCAGTCTCCCTCCTTTGCCCCCAAGGATCCACGTGGCCTGGAGGGGAGTTTGGAGAGCAGGGGATCGGCCTGGGAGCTCAGCAGTCTCCCCATGCCCGAGTGGGTGGGGCAATTGCCCTCTGCTTTTCACCCGCTCCTCCCAGAGACCCCCTCCCACCTGCCTCTCCTGTTCTCCCCTCGGCCTCCTTCCTATGCCCCCAAGGACCCACGTGACCTGGGGGGAGTCTTTGGATTTCAGGGAACCAGCCTGGGAGCTCAGCAGGCTCCCCAGACCCCAGTGGGCCAGGCGATCACCCTCCACTCCTCTCCCACTCTTCCCAGAGGGTCCCTCCCACCTGCCTCTCCTGATCTCCCTGGCCTCAGGGGCACTGATCTTGTCTGGCCTCCACTTCTCCTCCCCTCTCTGTCCCCCTACATCCTACTGGTTCACTCTGGGGTTCCTCCTGTCTCCTTGGGCGTCAGAGTCCCCCACCAGTGGCCGGCAGGCACCCTAGTTGTGGGGAGACGCTAAATCTGTGTTTTTCCACACTGTTATCTTGACATCTCCCCTATCAAGTCATGCTAATTTGAATTAAGAATTAGTCAAAAAATGTATTATTATTATTCAGGATCCATTTGGGGAAACAAAATTCACCATAGAGACATCCAGCTTTCCATTATGATTTATTACAGGATATTGAATATAGTTTTTGTGCTATACAGTAAGACCTTGTAGTTTATCCATTCTATATATAATAGTTTTCATCTGCTAGTCCCAAACTCCCAATCCATCCCGCCCCACCCTCTCTCCCCCTTGGCAACCATAAGTCTGTTCTGCATGTCGTGAGTCTGTTTCTGATTTGTTGATAAGTTCATTTGTGTCATATTTTAGGTTCCACATATAAATGATATCATATGGTATTTGTCTTTCTCTTTCTGACTTACTTCGTTTAGTATGATAATCTCTAGGTCCATCCACGTAGCTGCAAATAGGATTATTTCCTTCTTTTTCATTGCTGAGTAATTTTCCATTGGATATATATACATCTTTATCTAGTCATGTGTCAATGGGCATTTAGGTTGTTTCCGTGTCTTGGCTATTGTAAATAGTGATGCTATGAATATAGGGGTGCATGAATCTTTTTGAATTATAGTTTTGTCTGGATATATGCCCAGGATGGGATTGCAGGACCATATGGCAACTCTAGTTTTAGTTTTTTGAAGAACTTCTGTACTGTTCTCCATAGTGGTTGCACCAATTACATTCCCACCAACAGTGTGGGAGGGTTCCCTTTTCTCAACACCCTCTCCTGCGCTACTTGTAGATTTTTAATGATGGCCATTCTCAACAGAGAGAATTTTAAATGAAGAATTGTTGATGAATATTGGAAGGGCTAGGATAGCAAACAGGAAAAGGAAAGAGGGTTGGAGGGACAAAGCTGACACCAAGGAAAAGTGGCCACCTATGCCCAGTCTTCTCTGGTCTAGAATCAATCAACCCATTCCTGCTACTACTACAGAAACTGACAGCAATTGCCAGCCACTACTACAATATTGGAGTCAGAGGAGGAACCTTTGCTCTTCCTGCTCTCTTCTTATCTCCCAATAGTACATTCTATTAGCAGAACTCATCAGCAAGAGAGCCAGCAAGGAAAACAGAGAAACAAAGCTTGCAGACTTCTAACCTTCTTTAATATACAGAAAAAACACAGAAGAGTGGGAACAGGGGTTGAGGGCAAATAGGCAAATGTCTGGCATAGTAGGTATGCCAGTCAGCGATGAACTCAAGAATATGAAAGTTATAGTTTAAAACAGAAGTGAGAATTTAAACTACATAAAGAATTTCTAGTTTTATTGCATTGTGGTATGGTGTTTCTTTCCTATAGTTTCTATTTTTTTTTTAATAATGAGAATTTTTTGAGTATATGAATTCTTGTACATATATTTTAAAAGAACTAGTATCCTTTGCATCTGGTGTACAAAAGATGAAAATTATACACACATTTATTTATTCTTAATATTCTTATTGCCTTCACCAATAATATTTTTACTTTGTTTAAACTGCTCTTCCATGTAAGCAGAAACATAAATCCCTATTTCCAAAGGAAGCTCTGGTCAATTGGGCAAGGTAGGAGGATGGGAGGAAATTAATCATGAATTGCATAGATGATAGATCTTGGAAGATCTATCAAAGAAACATCAGACTCCTCTTTAAGGCCTGAGTAAACTCCTCTTTGTCTCACCTCTGATTTCAGCCATGGTTAGAATAGACAATTTCTTGAGCCTTCCACTGGTCTCATGCTGACAGTGTCTTGTTCAAATTAAGACCTAGTGTCCCTCTGTCTTTCACTCTCTGCCTGGGCTTCTCTCATTTCACAGAAGCTGGTAGGAGCAACCAGCCTGTGAAACCAGGAGATGCCAAGGTGTTAATGCTCCCAAGGGCATCTCCTAATCAATGGGAGACAGGGCTGATATATAAATAATTCTCCTGGTCTAGCTTCTGTAATGCTAGATTATTTTATTTTTATTTTTATTTTTATTTTTTTTTGCAGTACGTGGACCTCTCACTGTTGTGGCCTCTCCCATTGCAGAGCACAGGCTCCGGATGCACAGGCTCAGCGGCCATGGCTCATGGGCCCAGCCGCTCCGCGGCATGTTGGGATCTTCCCGGACCAGGGCATGGGTCCCCTGCATCAGCAGGCGGACTCTCAACCACTGCCCCACCAGGGAAGCCCTGTGAGTTATTTTTTATGCTCCTCAGAAAGTTCTGGTTTGGCTTGAGCCCCATTTATATTTAATATTTTATTTTGTGGATTTCAATACACCATGTAGAGTTTTTAGCTTCAACTCTTTTTTTGCCATGGTGGTTGTCCTCTTGTTCTCATAATTCTGTGAATGTGGTTGACTTCAAAATTAGCAGGAAGTTTTTATTTATTTATTTATTTATAACTGAAGTATATTTGATTTACAGTGTTGTGTTAGCTTCTGGTGTACAGCAAAGTGATTCAGTTATATATATACATATATATTTTCAGTTTCTTTTCCATTATAGATAGATTATTAAAAGATATTGAATATAGTTCCCTGTGCTATACAGTATCACCTTGTTGTTTGTCTGCTTTACATAAAGTATCATGTATCTGTTAATCCCAAGCTCCTAGTTTATCCCTACCCCACCCTTTCCCCTTTGGTAACCATAAGTTTGTTTTCTATGTCTGTGAGTCTGTTTCTGTTTTATAAATAAGTTCTTTTGTATCATTTTTTTAGATTCTACATATAAATGATATCATATGATATTTGTCTTTCTCTTTCTGACTTACTTCACTTAGTTTGATAATCTCTAGGTCCATCCATGTTGCTGCAAATGGTATTATTTCATTCATTTTTATGGCTGAGTAATATTCTATTATATATATATAATACATTCTATATATTATGTATATTTGTCATATATATACATATATATATATAGAGAGAGAGAGAGAGAGAGAAAGAGGGAGAGAGAGACAACATCTCCTTCAGTCATCTAATTGATGGACACAGGTTTCTTTCATGTCTTGGCTATGAACATTGGTGTGCATGTATCTTTTCGAATTAGAGTTTTCTCTGAAAATTACTGGTAATTTTTTTAACTGCCTTTTTTCCCCCTGAGCTCTAATCTTGATAAAATTTTTAAGTTTTTCAAAGCATTTCTTTAAGCAATTTTTATGAACTCTTAATTTCTTAGACTTTGCAAAACTTGAGATTTGTCCTGTTATCTTTGTGCACAAAAGGCAGCTTATTATTAGTGTAATTTTAAGGTCATAAAAAGTTTTTAAAGTTATATTGCTTTTTGAAAAAGAAAACAGAGTTTTGTTACAGAGGAAAAGCTGAGACCAACTTGCTTTTAATTGCTGTATTCAATATATACTTGACTCCCTACTGATCTACACACCACCACCATCCCTCATTCCTTGCCTGGATTCTTTTTAATTAATTAAAATTAGGTAATTAACTCAATATATATTTACTGCATATTTACTATCTATTAGAAAATACTTTTGGTGGTGGTGCACATAGCAGTGGATCAAAAGTAAAAAATTTCCAGCTTTCCTGGAGCTTAACTTCTAATAGAGGAACAAAAAGACAATTTATAAGATATGTAATATTTTGGATGGTGATAAGTGCTAAGAATACACTTATTAAATTTAAGTATGTTACCAGGATATTTCTAAGTTTAAGTCTCCTTTCATCACTCTATCTTTAAATGCCACTTTTCATTTTAACCCTAAGGTCTTATAAAATCTGGAAACTCAAATCCATTATATTCTCTCCCTAATTTTAAATTTCTGTTCTCTTTTTCTTTATTTCACAAGTATTTTTCAAGAACATCCTTTGAATTATTTATTTTGTTGTCTGCAGTATCAATTAGCGACTTCCAAATTCCAACCATGGTTTAATTTGATTATATTCATTCTCGTGTCTTAAAGTCAACTTTTTTAATAAGAGAAACTCATTCATTCATTCATCCATTCAAAGGATATTTAAAATTTTTGTGCCAGGTGCTAGAGAATGCTAAGATGAAAATACTCAGAGTAATATTCTCTTATATTAACAACAGATAGCAAAATATTTTTAAAGCAATTTTCCTTTTTTACGGTGGTCTAAATCTAATCAAGGGAAGAATATGCATTTTGCAGGTTATATTTCTTTTTTATAGGTTACTTGTTGACATTTTAGGTTTACTTAACCTTGAACAAAAAGATTTCTATTTAGTCTTTGGGTTTGAGGACAGCTAGAATGTAAGGATTAGACTCAGTTCTTCATAACACACTAAGACCGTGGCAGGCTACCCAACTGTTCCTTGAAACTGGAGGGCAGTTGAGTCCTTAGTGGGCAGAGTTTCTGGCTTTGGTTAAATTATATGTATTCATTTATTTGTTCATTTATTTTATTTGTCTGTTTACTTGTTCATCCAACCAGGTTTTTTAGCGGAATCCAATTTGAATAAAAAGAGAAAGAGCTGCTAAAGGCTTATGAAGCTGCTTATGGGCATTTGAAGTACATGGAACGTGGGAACTAGTGGAAACTTAGGCTGTACATTTTGCTTGCGTTTCTATCTTTACAAATGGACATTCGCTTAGAGGAAGTTTGTGATGCTGGCACATAAGGAGGAACAACCTGAATCTTAAATAGTCTAAATGATGAAACAATTAAGTGAGAAAAATGGAGAAGGCTCTGAATAAAAACCAGTTCTTAGTCCTGACCCATTAGAAAAGAGTTTTGAAAATATTTCTTTCTGAACCAGAATACTGGTTTCTTATATCACAGTGGGATTGCATTGAGTATGAATTCTTTTTCAGGTAGTTTCCTAGCTATAGTAAGATTCTATAGCTTATTGGTCCTTCATATTTCTAAATGAGAAATTTCCCATAGTCTAAGTTATGGAACTTCAAACCATTTTCCATCATTTCAGTATGAAAAATGTCAAATATAAAGATTGAAAGACTCTTCACACACAACTACTAATGCCTGTGAGCCTAGAGCCCATGCTCCTCAACAAAGAGAGACCACCACAATGAGGGGCCCGCACACCACATGGAAGAGTGGCCTCTACTCGCTGCAAATAGAGAAAGGCTGCTCGCAGCAACGAAGACCCAACACAGCCAAAAATAAATAAATAAATTTATTTTAAAATAAATAAATAAATAAATAAAAGATTGAAAGACTCATAGTAAATAGTAAACTTTGCTATATGTTTGAAATTACTTGTTTTATCACATTTATAATCATTTGTCATCCCTTTAGCTACTCATTTTACTTTTTAAGAATTGCAGATGTTTTTCTTCCTAAATACTTTAGCATCCATATCGTTAACTAGAGTTCAACATTTTTGCAGTTTTTCATGTAAAATTTATATAAAAAGAAATACACAAATCTTGTATGTTTGGTGGGTTTTGACAAATGCTATGTAACAAATCTCTATCAAGATATAGAATGTTACTATCACAAAGTTCTTTCATGGACTTCTCAAATTCTCCCCTAAGTTCTCAGAATCAAAAACTGTTCTTATTTTATTCCATCATAGATTAGTTTTGCTTGTTTTAGAACTCCAAATAAATAGAACCACACAGTACATATTCTTTTTTGTAAGACTTTTCCTACTCAGCATAATATTTTGATCTTCATCCATGTCATTCATTTCAATAGTTTGTTTGTTTTTATTGGTGAGTTATAGTCCATTGTATAAATATATCACAGTTGATTTATGTTTCCATTCATTTATGGACATCTGATTGTTTCCAAGTTTTGGCTATTTTGAATAAAACTGTAATTTTATTTAATAATATTTTATTAAGTATTTTGGGGAATTTAAGTGTAACATTTTTGTATCTATGTCCATGAGGGATATTTGTCTGTAATTCTTTTTTGGTAATATTTTTTGTGAGATATCAATATTAGGATTATGCTGACTTCATAAAATGAGTTAGCAAATATTCCCTCTTCCTCTTATTTCTGTAAGCCTTTGTGTAAATTTGGTGCTATTTTTCCTTATATTTCGATAGAATTCACAAATGAAATCACTTGGGCCTGGTGTTTTCCCTGTGGAAAGTCTTTTGGTGATGGATTTGACTTATCTGTTAATTGTAAAACATTTCAGATTTTCAATTTAATTTAATGTCAGTTTTGGTAAGCTGTTCCTCTTTGCCCCCAGGATTTATCTATTCCATCTAGGTTGTCAATAAATTGGGGGCATAAAGTTGATCATAATATTGTTTTATTATCCTTTTAATAGCTTTAGGATAAGCAGTGATAGCAGTACTTTTGTTCCTCTTATTGGTGATTCGTGTTATTTATTTATTTTTATCAGTCTAACTAAGGACTTATTATTTTGTTGATCTTCTAAAAAATGCAAGTTTTGTCCTTACTAATTTCTCTATTGCTTATCTGTTTTTTTATTTCATTAATATCTGCTGTTAACTTGATCATTTCCTTCATTTTACTTACTTTGCCTTTAATTTCCTCTGTTTCTGTCCTCTTTTGGATTTTTGAATATTTTCAGAATTGCAATTTAATTTATCTGTTGGCTTTTTAATTATACCACTTTGCATATTTTTTAGTAGTTGCTGTAGGTATTAAAATATACATCTTTAAATTTTCACAGTGAACTTAGAGTTAATATTGTGTCATTTCACATAAAATGCAGAACTTTACAATTGTCTGTAGGTTTATATAATATCCCTCACTTTAATGCTCTCATGGATATAACATTTTATTTCTATATACATTATAAACTCCATGAGACAATGTAGTAATTTTTGCTTTAAACCATCATATGAATTTTAAAGTAATTTAGAGAAAAAGAGAATAGTCATTTATCTTTATATTTGCCATTTTCAGTATTCTTTATTCTTCCTGAGGATATGAGCTTCCAGTGAGGTATCTCTTCAGCCTCAGAACTGCCTTTGGCAATTCTTTTAATTTATGTCTGCTGGCAACAAATTCTCTTATATTCTTTTTAGCTGAAGATATATTTCCCTACATTCTAGAGGGACATTATTGCTAGATATAGAATTCCTGGTTGATAGTTTTTGTTTCTTTGATATTTTCTTTCATCACCTTAATGATCACCTTAATGATATTTTCCCACTGTCTTCTGGGTTCCAAGTGTTCTGATAAGTAAATGGTATAATGATTTATTTTTTCTCTCTGTATGTAATGTTTCATTTTTCTTTGACTACTTTCAATTTTTTCTCTTTTTCTTTGGTTTTGTGCAGTTTTATTTTAATATATCTAAGTATAATTCTCTTCATATTTTTCCTGCTTGGGAATTGCTGAGGTTCTTAAATTTTTTGGTTTTTGTCTTTACCAAATTTTGAAAAAAAATCACTGTTATTTCTTTAAAATATATTATGTTCCATTCTATATTCTTCTGAGACTTCAATTACATGTATAAACAAATATTTTGATATTATTCCATAATATCAAAAAAAGTTCTGTTAATTTATTTTTAAATGTTTATTTTTTCTATTCTGTAGATTGGATAATTCCTATTGATCTACCTTCAAGTTCACTCAATATTTCTTCTGTCGTCTCCATTCTCCTGCTAAACTTACTCAGTACATTTTATATATCAGATATTTATAAATAAATTATTTTCAGCTCTAGAATTTCCCTTTTTTTTGCATGGCTTATATTTCTCTGCTGAGATTTCCTATATTTTCATTCATTGCAACCATATTTATACGTGATCAGAAGCATACTAACTGCTTTAAAATCTCTATCTGCTAATTTCATACCTAAATTATGTCAAGGTTGGTCAATGTTGGTTGTCGTTTGTCTACAGAATTTGTCAAGTATTTCTGTTTCTTTTTATGTCGACTAAATTTGATTGCATTCTGACATTAATTGCCATGTTGCAGAAACTCTGGATTCTCTTTTATTCCACCCAAGAGTGTTGATATTTTGATTTTAGCAGGAATTAAATTTGTTGTAGTGGAAATATAAATGTTTTTTCTTGGGCAACAGTTTAAATATCAGTTAAGTTTTAGCTGTTTTCTTTTTTTTTTTTTCCTTGTCTGTGCTATTTTGGGTTTGCTTTATGCATGCATGGTTCAAGACTCAGGCTGAAAATGTGAGCCAAGTTTACCACAGAACCTGGGCCCTTTCTACCACACTATCTTTCTTTTTTCTAACATGCCCACCTCACTCTCCAGCAGCTATGGGTTCCCTTAATTCTATCCTCTGGACCTTCAAGGACAAATAAAGTATGAGTTTTCTATTCAACTTCAGCTTGTTTTTAGGCCAAAATTCATAAAACAGAAAATTTAATCCATGTGAGTCCCTTTTTCTAAGTGTATGGCCCACTCTACAATCTGTATACATTTTTCACATTTTTTCAAGTTGTCGGGTTTTGTATTTGTGTAGAGTTGAAGTTGACATATTTCAGGATGTCAGTCTGATGAGAGTATGCTTAGCCTTTCAGGAACGCTAATTCACTTCAAACTATTTTGATCTTACATGTGATCAACTAAACAATGATGAGCTTGAACATTTTTTGTAACATCTTTATTAAGATGTAATTTATATATCACAAAATTCACCCTTTTAAAGTGTAAGCTTCAAGGTTTTTAGTATATTCACAGAGTTATGTAAGAATCACCACTATCCAATTTTAGAACATTTTCATCACTTGAAAAAGAAACCCTGCACCCAATAGCAGCCATTCTCCATTCATCTTCCCTCTAGCCCTTAGAAACCACTAAACTACTACCTAACTGTATAAGATTTACCTATCCTGGACATGGCCTATAAATGGAATCATAGAATATGAGTTCTTTTGTGACTGGTTTCTTTCACTTGGCATAATATTTTTGAACTCATCCATGTTGTACATGGATCAGAACTTCATGCCTTTTTAATGCCAAATAACATTTCGTTTTATAAATATGCCATATTTTGTCTACCTATCCATCAATTGATGAGCATTTGGGTTGTTTCCAATTTTTGGCTATTATGAATAATGCTTCTATAACATCCTGTACAAGTTTTTGTGTGGACATGTATTATTTCTCTTGACGTGTATCTAGGAGTGGGATGACTGATCATATAGTAACTCTATGTTCAATTTTTTGAGGAACTGGCAAACTTTTTCAAAGATGCTACATTGACTTACATTACCACCAGCAATGTACTAGGGTTGATGAAGAAGGTTTTAGGTTTGTCATTTTGCTATTTGTGTTCCATATGTCTTTTTTCCCTCTATTTTTCATTACTGTCTTCTTTTGTATTAACTAAGTATTTTCTAGTGTACAATTTTAATTTTTTGCTGTTTATTTTATGAATATTATGAGTTTTTAGAGTTATTTTCTTAGTAACTTCCCTAGGGAGTACAATTAACATCTTGTTTATAACAATCTAGTTCTGATTAGTACCAGCTTAACTTGAATAGTATACAAAACAATTTGTTCTAATATAGCCCCATTGATTTTCCACTCTTTTTGACATATTATTGACATACAAATTATACATTTTGAGTCCATCAACACAGTTTTATAAATATTGCTTTATGTAGTTGTTTTTCAAATGATATAGAAGAAATTATTTACAAAGAAAAATATATTGTATTCTCATCTATATTTACTTATGTAGTTATCTCTACTGGTACTTTTTATGTACCCATGTGGATTAAAATTACTGTCTAGTGTCCTTTTATTTCAACCTGAAAGATTCCCTTTAGTATTTCTTATAAGGTAGGTCCCCTAGCAATTAATTTTCTCAGATTTTTTTATCTTATGTTGTATTAATTTTGCCTTCATTTTTGAATGGTAGTTTTCTTGGTTTCTAGTCTTCTTTCAGTCCTTTGAGTTTATCATCTTACAGCATCCTGGCTTTCTTGGTTTCTGGTAAGTCAGTTGTTACTCTCATTGAAGATACCTTGTACATGATGAGTTTGTTTATCGTTTTCTCTCTCTGTTGCTCCTTTCAAGATTTTCTCTTTGTCTTCTGACAGGTTGACTATGATGTGCTTAGGTGTGGATCTCTTTTTGTTTATCCTACTAGGAGTGTTTCAAGATTCTTGGATGTGTAAGTTAATGTTGTTTATCAAATTTGGGAAATTTTTAGCCATTCTTTATTCAAATATTCTTTCTGCCCTTTCTGTCTCTCTCCTTTTCTTCTGGGACTGTCACATGATGTGTGTTGACATACTTGACCTTGATGGTATCCCTCAGGTTTCTGAGTTTCTGGTGATTTTCCTTTATTTTTTTTTTCTCTGCCTCAGACTGGATAATTTCATTTACCCTATCTTCAAGTATACTTATTTTTCTTCTGTCAGCTGTTATCTGCTGTTATTCCTCTCTAGTGAATGTTTCATTTTAATGATCATACTTTCAAACTCCAGTATTTTTATTTGGTTTCATTTTATAATTTTAATTTCTTTGTTCATATTTTCTGTTTGAAAAACACAGTGTCTGTGTGACACTGTTATCATATTTTCCTTTAGTTTTTAAAATGTATCAATAATTTTATTTCATTAGTTGAGCATATTTATGATATCTGATTTAAAGTTTTTGTCTTGTAAGTCCAATATTTGGACTCCACAGGAACAATTCCTATTTCATGTTTTCTTTCTCATGTATTGGACATACTTTCCTGTTTCTTCATATAAAATCTTGTAATTTTTTTTGTTGAAACTTGGACATTTTAAGTAACATAGCATTGTAGCTCTGGGAATAGATCTCTACCTTCTCCCCCAGACTTTGTTCTTGTTGTTGTTTATTTGTTTAGTGAATTGTCTGGAAAATTCTGTAATACCTTATTCTTTGTTATGTGCAGGTATTAAAGTCTCACCTCTGCTTAGTTATCTTCGTAGCCAGATAGTGATTGGACAGAGATTTTCTTAAATGTCCTGAACCAGTAAGTTTCCCACCTTTGTTGAAGGACCCAGTGTGTGTTGGACTAGGCTTTCAATGCTGGAGTAGTTTAAAGTTGTGCCTTATCCTTCAGTTCTTGCTTGCACAGAGCCTTAAGGTCAGCCATGGACACAGATTAGAGTTTTTCAAGTCTTTCTGTGCATGTGCCACTACACATGCAGATGACCTTCTAGATTCCTAGAAATGTGTTAGATATTTTCAAAAACCCGTATGGAGATCTCATTTCCCTTTTTTTACCTTTAATTTTTTGGTTGTTCAATTACCCCAACTGGTATTGCTGTCCTAGGCAACTATGATGTTAAACACTTGTCTCTGACTATTTTAGACAAATGCCCCATGGATACAGCTTTCCTCATCCAGTGAGATCTGAGTGAGTTCGAATAAAGATGAGCCCTGAGAATTGTTTTTTTCCAGGGAGCTCCAAGATAGGTCAGATAGTGGCATTTCTTTGGAGATGGACATTTGGGCATTCCAAACCAGTTTGATCTACCCCCATGGCTGCTAGGCGGCTGTTTTTTAGTTATTTTGGTTCCAAAGTGGATAGTTCTTAAGGCTACTATAAAGCTGGGAGTAAGGGGATGGGAACAAAAGTTAAGATGACACAAAGATCAGTATTCTTACTGAGATTCAACCAGTTTTCTTGAATAAACTCTCCTTGGATTGTTGCAAGTCTTTGGTTAATTCCAGGAGCTCTTAAAAAGATGATTTGACAGTTGTTTATCAGTGTTCTCATTGCTTTTATGGAAGGGTGGATTTTTGGAGACCCTATTTGCCAGTGTTGCTTTCCAATAAACAGAGTAATTCATTTAATTCGTAAATATTTCCATGTACTAAAATACTAATTCTTTAAGCACATCATAAAGTATTTGAAAATAGAAATTTAAAACAAATGTTAAAAAAAGTAAATATAAATAAAAGTTGTAATATTCCCTATTGTACAGCAATAGATCATCTTCCTGGGATATGAGTTTCCTAGATGAAAGCTTTTTGGGGGAGACTCTTTTCAAATTTCACTTCTGGCATAATTGAGAGTGCAAAAACTTTGTCAGGGCTTGTAAGTTCTATTGATAATAAGTGATATAATAAGTGTAATTATCAGTATATTTTAAAAGCTTTTAAGTTTTACAGTGTTAAAACTGTAATGGGCCAAAGCCAGCCTGCTGGGGCAAATTCCAGCCAAGCCCATTTGCTTAAGCTGCTTTCATGCTACAAAGGTGGACTTGAGTAGCTACAACAGAGACTGTATGGTCCAAAGAGCCTAAAATGTTTACTGTCAAGCCCTTTGCATAAAAATTTTCTGATCTTTGCAGTAGAGCAAGACTAACAGTTTGCACTGGACTCTAGTGGTTCTCAAACTTTGGGATGTATCCAAACCATTACCATATTTGTAAACAAATACAGATTTCTGGGTTCTACCCCAGGAATCATAACATCAGTGTGTTACTTGCTCTCTGATTTTCAGTTGAGCTTGGTGGATGAAGAGCCCTAGGAGATGGGAAGAAGGGAGAAAAGTGAGGTCAAAATATTTATTCCCCTTGTTTCTTTCCTCCAAGCTCCTCTTACTTAGATGGCTGCTCTCTCCATCCATCCTTCTGTGTATCGTACACTTCTGTGTATCAGTGTTCTAATAATCAGCTCCTCTTCTCACACCTTCAATTGTAGAGGGAGTAGTTGAGCTTATTATTCTTTGGGGTATTTAACAATCCTTTGTAGTTTCCTTAATCCCTATCCATACTTCCCTTAATAATTCCTTTGTTTAATTCTCCCAAATACATTAATTTTAGGGTACTTTTAAAAAATATTTTCTGATCCTTTCAGTTTTGTGCTATCTTGAATTTAAAAATTCTACCTTCTATTTTTTTCATCAAGCTGCTAATAAAATTGTGAACAGTTTAGGGCTAAGAATAATACCTGTAGATGGTTACTAAAAAACTCCTTCCTGGTTGATTTGATCCATTTATAGCAGTCTTCGGCGTTATTACACCAGTTACTAATCTATTTATTACAAAGCCTCTGGTATTCATGCCTGCATTTTGGCCATTATTTGCTGTCCATGACCTCTGATTCCCCCAAAGTCTCATATTCATAGGAATTACAAGATTTCAGGGGTTACACATATATAGCCTGTCTCTATTCTCTGATCCTCTGGTTCTGCCAGATGGCAGACTAAAATTCAGACATACTTGACAAATGGCAATCTAATTATTTCAGTTTTTTCAAACTTGACTTCCCTTTGATGGATCCTGTAGAAAGTCTTTGCTTTATGACACTGTTGATGTCCTTGCGACACTTGACAGTTTACACTTGATCACCCCCGTTAACACTGAGGTTCATCAGCATCTTAACAATAAACATTTCTTGAATTTCCCTTTTTGGCCAGGCTGCGTCACACTGAGCACCCTAAGCTAGAGAATTAAGATCAACATGAAGTACCTGGTAAAACAGGTCCATTTGACATGACAGCATACTACATTTATTTACACTACATAATACATGTATATCTTCTGTTTGGAAAGTTCTCTATATCGTTACTGAGTGTGAGCATAAGCAAAGACAGGTTCTTCAAAATTGCCCCATATATAATTTGCTCATAATTGCTTTTATGGAATTGCTCATCAGAAATCTGTCATTAACTCTTCTCCAGAGAGCATAACATAGGTGATCAAAAATAAATTGCTTTTAGTATTGTGCATATATGAAGATATTGTTTTTATTTGTATAATTATTTTCAGTTCCTTAGTATAATATTTTCATGAATCAAAGTCAACTTGAAGACCATATCTCTTTATGAGGAGGAAATTGAGGTTAGGAAATAGAGAAAAAAATATGTAGACAGATTTCAAATTTCAATTTTGATTCTATGGGAGAAGGACCAGGAAACATGTGCAGACATATTTCACTGTTTGTATTTTCTTAAAGAATTGAGGCATGTTGGTAAGCTAACGAAGGACGAGGTCAATAGGGGACCACAACTGAATAGGACAGAATCATTAGTACTAGCTAGTGATTCCTCTGTCTTTATTTGCTAGTGCCAAAATGTGATTATATCAAAAATGAAAACAAAGTGAATTATGGAACATCTTTGTTCTTTCCTTAAATAGTAAATACTACTAATAAATATTTAATAAGTAATATAGATGGCTAAAAAGCATGAAAACATAAGCAAATATACATAATAAATAGTTATTTATGTTACAGTATATGATTTTGTTCAATGATCTTATCTGATATATTCAGTGCATTGCCCCTCATCATGATGGTCAGGATCATTTTCAGAGAAGCTTTGTAGAACTTACATCTTGTATGGTTGAAAGGCATGCATTTGGGGACTCTCTTGAACAATTCTGCAAGGTACCTCCAATTCCTTGAATCTTTGGCAAGTTGACCTCTTTGGACTAGCTATGATCTTTTCATTCACCTTGTTGGAAATGGATGATAGTTCACAAAAGAGTTTGGCTGACACGCTGTCTGTATCTTTGAATTTTTGAACCAGCTTTCCAACTGTGCTATGGGAAATGGCAGCTCTTTCAAAATGATATGCATTAAAGGGCTCTGCTATTCATTGTTATTATCAGCCTTTTCATCCACTGGGCAGTACCAGCTCAATCAATTCATTTTTCATCACTCTGGAAAAAACAGGAAATTATAATATATGTGTTTCCAAATTTTATGGACACCCTGTATATATTGGGGAATCTTCTGAGAATTTTTTATTTAATCCTAATGACAAGTCTATGAGTTGGCTTCTCCTATTCCATTTTGCAGAGGTACAAATGGAGGCAGAGGGAGATTAAGTAACTTTTCCAGCATCACAGAGCTCACAAATGGACAATTATGGGTCTTGGGTTTGGGGAAGGAGAATAAATTAAAGAGAGTAAAATGAGTGAAGAAATATTATGTTAACTAATAGAACACAAATATTTTGTAGTATGTTTATATAATATGATTACCGATTAATATAACCTGCTCTGTGGCTTGCATATTAGATGTCAGACTTTTAAGGAATGCCAGAATGATTTCCAGAGAGTTGTTCTAATAAGCATATTTCACCATGAAAGTGCTATGTGACCTTTGACAAATTTTTAGCATCTCTTTGCCTTCAAAAAATGGATATGATTATTTTAGCCATCTACCAGGTGAGTAGCTATTTGGGAATTTGAATATAAATTGTTTTTTGATTTCCTTGGAAGGAAGTCATACTATAAAAACAAATTTGGGCTATTATAATGACAAGTGTGTGAGTGTACATTAATTTCCCCCTTATGTTCTTATTGCCAGCAGATGGAGGCCGAAATTGAATTGCTGCTGACTGTTGTCCCTTGTTATGGCCTGTGGAGATATGACAATTGAGGAAGAACTTAGAGGAATGCCAAGTAGCAGAGCATGAGGAGTGGGTGTGATCCACTGCCTTGGACATTTTATGGCTGATAGCATTTGGCAAGAAAAAACTGCAGCCTTGCAAGTAGATCTCAACATCAACCATGCCCCCACCCCCGCCCCTATTTGATTTGCCCTGTAATGTACGTATTTGCCAAAATCCACTCCTCTAATTTTCAGTTACTTCACTGGACCCCTCGCAAAATACCTAAATAATGAAATAAATTACATTTGAAAAAACTTCTTTGTATCATTGAAAATTTGGGCACAGAAAACAGGCAAGGCACGTGAAATGTCTTGTCCATCCTACTTTTGATTCCTTCTGGGCTTGTCCTGTTTTTCAGCCTGTTTGACGAGAAATTTTTACCTAGAGAGTCTTTTGGATGATCTTCCAAGTGTGCCTGACCCACAGGAATTAGAAGTACAATCTCTGTTCATGCTGCAGCATTCGGGTTTTTTCCCACCAGGAGAAAGTCTGTAACTTTCACAAGATTCTCGAAGGGGCTTAAGACTTCAAAAAGCTTATGAGTCCCTGCATTGGATCTTTGGTTTATGGGGCAGTGAAACTTTGTGTGTTTGCTTTGACGATTGAGACACAGCATTTTATGTAAATGAGAACGAGGGAGTGGTGGAGAAAAACAGCTTGGAGGGCATTATTACCTTGCCCCATCTTCATCTCTGGTCATGAATTACTAATCATGAGGTAACACTTCATCTGATGCTTTGAAACTCTCCCCCTGGTAAAAACAGCCTAATTGAATTGGAGGAAGTGGGGCAGGAAGAACTAAACATGGATGTCGATGGTTTCACCAAAGGCAATTATACACACTATAGCCTTCTCCACCTGTTTGAAAACCCAAGGTCCACTAATCCTCATGCCACAAGGGAACAAATGGGAAGGTAGAGGAAAAATGAAAACTGTTGAGCTTCAAGCCTGTCTTCCCTGAGAGCACTTCATTTTGGCCAAGGGGTGTATACGGGGGTAAAAGAGGATAAGGGGTGTGGCAGGGGTCCGATCAAAGGGAGATGAGAGTGGAAGCCAGTTCAGACTCTCTGGAATGCATTTTGACAATGTAACAACAACTTTAACACAGGCATATTAACTAGTAATTCCGATTTTAGGAGGTTTATTTCAGCAACATGTATATCTAAAAATTTGAAAAAACTCATATACATAATAGAATATGGAGTCATTAGAAATCATGATTAAATATATTTTTGATATGAAACTATGTTTTTGAAATTTTGTGTAAAATGTAAAAAAAAAGCAATAAAATAATACACATGTATGCAAAGTATAGTACAATCCACATTGATGAGAAATGTAATACTGTGGGATTGAGGAATATGTGCCTTGAGGCACATTTTTATATGATATAAGCATAGAAAGAATCTGATAGGATATACACTAAATGATAAAAATGGTCCCAGTGGGTGATATGATTGCAGTTAATTTATGTCTGCTTATCTTTATTTTCATTTTGTTTTTTTTCAATTAAGCATGTACCCTTTTTTGTCATTAAATATACTAATATAAGTTTAGATTGTCTTCTTTTGAAAGTATAGACTCCAGGTTAAAAATAGATTGCCCTATCAGCAAAGGACCAACTCTTGCCAGCTCCCAAATGTTGAGTTCCACCTGCAACTGAAGCAGATAGAGGTGACTCGGAGGGTGCCTGTGCTCCCTCCAGAGGAGGAGAAGAGGTCAGTCCAGGTTATCGCCCAGGTTCTGCACCACCTCCTTCTATCCACAACCAGGTCAAACCAAGAGAGTTTCAGCCATGTTAAACAGTACGTAAAAAAGCTTTTAAAGACCTTTGAAAACAAAGGAGAAAACAAAATCAGCTCAGACCCTAGCAGAATTTCCTACTTCAAGCTGCTTACATGCTGACTTCCCTTAGCTCCCTGTGCTTGCTCTGATCGTAGCATTTCCCAAATCATGCTAGACTCACCCTGCCTGTCTTTCTTACAGAATGCAGACTCTCTCCATCTTGGTTTCCACTGTATCCCCAATGCCCAGCACAACACTCCATTCTGAAGTGCTGAGTGAATAAATGATTAAACAAATTCATGAATGAAGAGCATCAAGGAACTAGCATCTTAGCTATCTTGGATTCCCCAAAAGCAAAAGCAATGAAATCCAAGACTGGAAAACAGACATTTTTCCCAGGACAATGAGAGTAGAACAGGCATCCCCAAGGGGTAAGAAATGATAACTCAGAATCGTGCATATGGGGATTTGGAAGGGGTAACAAGGAGAGGAGTGCTGAATAAACAAGCTGAAATGAAAAGGCAGAGATGGGCTGCGGTAGTTATATTCTACCATCACAAGCGACGTTACTGTAGGGATGGAGGAACAAAGGTTGTTTAGTTTGCAGAGAAGTGGATTCTTGAATGGGTGAAAATTAAATCTGTGGGACGATTTGAAATGGAGACAGCACACAGGACGATTTTAGCCACCTAAACAAGAATGACCGCGTGCAATGATTTCTATTCAACACCCTCTGGCTTCCTGGCCTAAGCTGATTATTATTAAGCATTTATGTGGCATTTCATATGTACAAGTGCTTTACAATCATTTATTATTTATTCCTCACAACGTGAGAAAGTGGCAAATCAAGGGCAGGGATAAAGTTAATACAATTTTATTAAACAAGAGGGGTGTGCCTAGCAGCAGGCTCAGCTACAACCAGAGAGTGTGACCTCACAGGAGAGAAGAAACATGACAATTACTTTTTTCTTTTTGTGTTGCAATTTACACTTTTAATCAGTATTAAGTCAGGTGACCCTGCACACCTGGGAGAACTCCTGGGAGCCTGGCAAAGTTGTGTGCCAGCTCAAGGGAGAGCCTGCCTCAGAATCTGTCTCTTTTATCACAAATGTCCTCCCCCACCCTCCTGCATCTCCCCTTTCTTCCTTCTGATTTCCAGATTTAATTTCATATATCTTTTCTTTATCTTTCTTTTCTTTCCTTCATGCCCTGTCTCCTCTTTCTTTCCTTCCTCTTTCTTTCTCTCATCCTTGTCTTTTTTCCTTCCTCCTCCTTCTCATCCCTTTTTCTCTCTGACTCTCCTTTTTCTTCTCTGCATTTTTCTCTGCGTCCCTCTCTCTCCCTCCTCACCCCAGATGCACATAAACACACATGGACACTATACACAGAGAGAGAAGCAGAATCTAATTGTATGAGGTGCAGAAGGTCATTTTCCTCTCTAAGAGCACTCCTTCACTGCCTTCTTCTGAGACCTGACACATGGAAAATTTTAACTTGATTTGTACAGGGAGAATAATGCCAGTGTTAATCCAAGTTGCTTAGAAGGTCATTTAAAAACCATTCTAGGTTGTTTTACTCCCACTGCTCGTGTTCTTCAGGCACTTCTCATAAATGCTAATGAATAATTCACTTTGGTAATATAGACAAACACAGGCTGGTGTGTTATTTGGAAATCATTCAAATTGACTAATTAGTCATTTCCTTTTGATTTTATTTAACAAAGAAAAAGGATTTTGAGATATTTGGTGAATCATACATCACTATATTACAAAAATCTTAATCATTCATATTAATTTGGGGAAGGATTGGTCACATTTAGTGAAAAAGCCTGGATGGTTGCAAATTTTTAAATTACATATAAATTTATTACATTATAGGCAGAATTTTATTAGACAGTGAACAAAACTACCTTAGCTAGAGGTCTCACTGGTCCAATATTGAAGAATAGATAAGAATCATTTGCAATTAACACATGTATTGGAAACTAAGAACAGTAGATGAATACTTTTCCTAAAATCTCTTTAAATACTCTTATCCATTCATGATAAATGAATCCCTACTATGTGTAGGATACACTGTTCTACATGCTAAGGATAGAGTAGAGATCTGGGGGAAAAGGTCCTTGCTTTCATGGGATTTAGATCCTAGTGGAGATGTTTTACAAAGCTAGAGAAAAATAGTTAGATACATGATAGATGGATGGATAGATAGACAGATAGATTGATAAAGATGGATAGATGTCACATAATGTGTCACATAATGACAAGTGCTAGGCAGAAAATAAAAAGTGGCTGGGTATGTTTTGGGGTATGTTGGGTGCTATTTTAAGAAGGGTCAGGAAAAACCTTTAGGGAAGGTGACAAAAGAGCAGAAACTAAATATTGAGGAGCCAACTATGTTAAGATTCGAGCGTTCCAAGTGGATAAGCAAGGTGTAAGAGCCCTGAGTTGGGAACAAGCTCAATGTGTTGAAATCCCATGTTTGTAGCTTAGTGATGAAAGAAAAAGTGGTGGGAGAAAAGGGCAAAGTCTGGCCAGGGACCAAATCACATTGTTTCTTTCTTTTGCCTTATCAAACTCTCCCTAGTGCATAAAAGAGAGTGTCATCCCAGTGACTGAATCATCACAATTGTCAGTTTCTGGTAGGAGCAGGATGATTTGTTCAGTTATGACCAGTGCATTTCCCCTTTGCACACATCTCCTTTTAAACCTGTAACCATTCCCTATTCAGGCCAATAGATGTGAGTCTCTGATGTACCAATAAAGAGAAACCCCAGAGAACAAAGAAGTGACTTTCTTGGTTTTTCAATTCAGTGAAAAGCAGAACATAATTGAGGGCTTCCCTGGTGGTGTAGTGGTTGAGAGTCCGCCTGCCGATGCAGGGAACACGGGTTCGTGCCCCAGCCCGGGAAGATCCCACATGCTGCGGAGCGGCTGGGCCCGTGAGCCATGGCCGCTGAGCCTGCACGTCCGGAGCCTGTGCTCTGCAACGGGAGAGGCCACAACAGTGAGAGGCCCGCGTACCACAAAAAAAAAAAAAGAAAGAAAAAAAAAGCAGAACATAATTGAAATAATATATACCAAAGCACATTCTTATATTTTCTCTTCAAGGTTATACTAAGATCTTCCTAGGTGGGTAGATGGAAGATGTGTGGACTCTATTTGCCCCCTTTCCAACCCAGTCCAAATCCAGGAAAAGGAAGATAGATGCCTAACCTGACCAGCTGCCAGGTCAGGTTAGGCATCTACCTGGAGCTGCAGGCACCTTGCCAATATTCTTCTCCATGCTTTACCTCTTCATAGGAAGTCAGGCCTCAGCCACGTCAAATTGGGTTCCATCTTTACTAGTGCCAGTGGTCATCAGCCAGTGGCCTGAGTCTTAACACAAAAACTTAGTGGGAGATGTGGCTTAAAAGACATTTTGGAGCCAGCTAGGGATGGATATTATAACGTTGTGTGATGAATTGAGCCTTTGGTTTTACAGAAGTTACTAAAGTATCAGAGACTAAGTCAATGGTAGCATTTGGAACATAGTTCTTTACATTATTTTCCTTTATCTTTTCTTTAACCTCCACCTATCTCTTTTTCCTCCCCTTCCTCCTTCTCTTCTTCTTTTTTATTGCATTCTAAGTGTAGGTTTCAGTGAACAATCTGATACAATGTGAAATGTAATGCATGGGTCAAAGGTTTGAATGTCTGCAAGTCCCCAGTTTTGCTAGGATCACCTTGTCATTGTCCTACTGGTGATGGAACACTTAGTCTCTCTCTTTCCTCACACCTCTGAATAACCTTGGGCTCATCTTCTCCCTAGACATTGCTGCTTCTGCTAAATTCTCAATCACTGCTCTACATGTTATCACCTGCATACACTGCTTAGTTTCCATGTCACATCACACTTCTTGACATTGATGTAATCTCTTAAACTTCTGAAATACCACTTTCTGAAGGCTATGTATGTAGTAGATTTTATTGAGGATTTGGAGTCAATGGATGAGAAATGGGATCATGGAAATATTGAAAGGTGGATAGATCACAATGTGGTACAGCCAAGTTCCAAAAAAATTTAGATGCCTTTTTTTTTTCCTTAAAAGCCTTACTCATAATGAACTCTGGAAAATTTCCATTTGTTTTCTCCATCCAGTTTTATTCCCTTTCTTTGTTGAAGATACTCTTCGTTTCTACTTTCATACTCTTCCCCTAACATGTTTCTCTCTCCCTGCAAAGACAGAATAGTTTATCTATCTACTTGACTCATTCCCAATTAAAACAGGACAAACTCTAAGAATTATATGTATTGGTCATGGTTCTCCAGAGAAACAGAACCACTAGGACGTGTATAACTATAGAAAGAGATTGTTTTAAAGGAATTGGTACATGTGATTGTGGAGACTTGGTGAGTCCAAAATCTGATGGAGTTTGTGTGTGTGGGGGTGTGGACAGTAGACTGAAGACTCAGAAAGAGTTGCAGTTCGAGTTCAAAGGCAGTCTGCTGGAGAATAAGGACAAGCCAGTATATCAGATGAAGTCTAAATGCAGCCTACTGGAGAATTCCTTCTTGCTCAGGGGTGTTCAGCCTTTTGTTCCATTCAACTAATTGGTTGACGCTCACCCACGTTATTGAGGAAAAATTTCTTTACTCAAAGTCTACTGATTTAAATGTAAATATTATCCAAAAACACCTTCATGTAAGCATCCAGAATAATGTCTTATCAAATATCTTGGCACTGTGACTCAGACAATTTGACACATAAAATTAATCATTACATTGTCCAAAACATAAAGACGTATGAGAGTGTTTTGCCAAACAAAGTTCTCGACTCTATGGGTTTCTACAACCAGCTCTTAAACTTATTTCTCTTCTCCTCAGTACAGAAAATTTCTTATTTGTCCCTACTTATTAGTTTTCTCTCTCATTCTTCAAGACAAACCAGGTGCTTGGAAAGCGTAGAAGGGTGTGTGTGTGTGTGTGTGCGCGCATGTGTGTGTGTTTCTGTGGATATAGTGAAATGTAACATATTTGGGAAGGTTTAGTCTGTCATAAACTAGGGAAGCACTTTTCTGTCAATCTGAACAAACAACTTTTAAATATTTTGATTATACTCAACTCACGGACCACCTCTATATTTTGATGTGAAAATCTTGCAGTCAAGGAGTAAAGGAAACTTGCTCTTTCCTTCCCCTCTTGTCTCACTCCCCCAGACAGAACTTATATGTGAAACTGTATTTTTTTTCTTTTTATTGTTTTCCACTCTCCGTGATTTTGTTGTGAGCATGCTATTCTTTTTTTTAAAATTTATTTTATCAAAGTGTAGTTGGTTTACAATGGCGTGTTAATGTCTACTGTACAGCAAATTGATTCAGTTATACATATATATGTGTATATATATATATATATATATATATATACATTGTTTTTCATATTCTCTTCCATTATGGTTTATCACAGAATATTGAATATAATTCCCTGTGCTATACAATAGGAGTTTGTTGTTTATCCATTCTATATGTAATAGTTTGCATCTCCTAATCTCAAACTCCCTATCCATCCCTCCCCCACTCCCCCTACCTTTGGCAACCACAAGTTTGTTCTCTATGTCTGTGAGTCTGTTTCACAGATAAGTTCATTTGTGTCATATTTTAGATTCCACATACAAGTCATATCATATGGTATTTGTCTTTCTTTGTCTGACTTACTTCACTTAGTATGATAATCTCTAGTTACATCCATGTCGCTGCAAATGGCATTATTTTGTTCTTTTTTATGGCTGATTAGTATTCCATTGTATATATGTACTACAACTTCTTTATTTTGTTTGTTTGTTTTTGCAGTACGCGGGCCTCTCACTGCTGTGGCCTCTCCCGTTGTGGAGCACAGGCTCCGGACGTGCAGGCTCAGCGGCCATGGCTCACGGGCCCAGCCGCTCCGCGGCATGTGGGATCTTCCCGGACCAGGGCACGAACCCGTGTTCCCTGCATCGGCAGGCGGACTCTCAACCACTGCGCCACCAGGGAAGCTCTGTACTACAACTTCTTTATCCGTTCATCTGTTGATGGATATTTAGGCTGCTTCCATGTCTTGACTTGTAAATAGTGCTGCAATGAACATGGGGGTGCATGTACCTTTTCAAATTATAGTTTTCCCTGGATATATGCCTAGGAGTGGGATCACAGGATCATATGGCAACTCTATTTTTAGTTTTTTGAAGAACCTCCATACTGTTTTCTGTAGTGGCTCTACCAATTTACATTCCCACCAACAGTGTAGAAGGGTTCCCTTTTCTTATGTGAAACTGTTTTACCCTTCTACTTTATGCTAAGAAAAGGATTTTCATGACAAATGAAAATTAGTGAACACTGGTAAATTTCAAAGTTTAAAAAAGTATTCTAAAGGCTAGTATGGATTTAGGAACTTTTTTTTTTGGAGTAAAATTGCTTTACAATGGTGTGTTAGTTTCTGCTTTATAACAAAGTGAATCAACTACGCATATACATATATCCCCATATCTCTTTCCTCTTACATCTCTCCCTCCCTCCCACCCTCCCTATCCCACCCCTCTAGGTGGTCACAAAGCAGCGAGCTGATCTCCCTCTGCTATGCAGCTGCTTCCCACTATCAGTGTTTTTAAAATAATGTGCTAGGCTGAAGAATTTATGAAAAAATAAAAATAAAGTAAAATGTAGATAAATCCAAGTCAGAAATTTCATAGAATAACTTCCGGTGCAGTCTTAGCAAGTCACTCTCTTAGGAAGTGTGAAAGACAATGTGTGCTCCGCTTCTACTTGAACTTGTTGTTTTCATTCTATGCAAATTTTCTGATGGAAGTTGGCTTGATAGTAAAAAAGTGTTCTTTGGAGTTTCTTTTATTTTTATTTTTAAGGCCTAAGCTTTTATTTTTTTGTATGTATGTCTATATGAGTATCTACTATTACAAGTGGACTTAATATTTAAAATATACATATATATACACACAAAAGTCTGAATTTACAAAATATAAATTGAGAAAGTGATTTCTTTTTGTAGCACAATCATGTAAATATAATATAGCTAAAAGGAGAGGTTTTCTTGCCAAAGAGGGAACAGGTGTTGAGGGGAAGGTGGAAGAAGAAAGTAGAAACTTTCTTGTCCTGCCTTTGCCCCTTGTGACCACCTCCTGTAAATACAGCTTGCAAATTATTATAGTAGGAGGAAACTGTAGATTTATCTATCCAGGAAAAACAATCCTCAAAGTGGATTTTAATAGCTGGATATTGAGTTCATTTAAAATATATCTCAATATCTGCTCATTCTAATTGTTACTCATTCTAATAAACCATCACCCCTGTGAAACCTCCCCAGTGTTTCACTTGGAGGGAAGGAATCATTGCTACCTATAATGTTCCACCAGCATGTTATTCATACATCGGTTAGTGCCAGCCACTTTGTATTTTATTATATTATGAGCTTCCTAAGCCAGAGTCCTTTTCAACATTTTATCTAACAACCTAAGACAGTGCCTGGATCACAGTTATGTGTGACCAATGAGTACATCTATCTCATAGTTTGTAGAATTTGTTCATGTTTTGAATGAAAATGTTAGGTTCATCCCTACAGCATAGAGTAGGCAACCTTGATTTTAGGTTTCCAACAGTATACTATTTCTCCCCTTCAAATTCAGTTTGAATCGACTGATTTGTTATCAAATTAATATAATGTTCTTCATTTACAGAATAAATTAGAATTAATTTTTTCTTAATGTTTAAAATTAAATGTGCTTCATTCAAATCAGTAAGATGTTTGAGAGATTAGGATCTTAGACCTGTCAAATAATTAGTGTTAGAATTATTGAAATATTTTTTTTATTATTTTAATATGTCTTGAATTAGAAATTAAAGAGAAAAAGTGGATGGATATGAAGAAGTAATGAGATTAAAACAATCTTGTAATCAAAATTGCAGCTTCTTTATTCTGCTATCTATGTAAAGTAATGGAGAAAATGTGAACATAATTATACGAACAAGAGGTTTATAATAGATTCTAAAATCATGGGGTTGTAAATTACTTTCCAAGATTCCTCTGCCATGAGCACTTTGAATGAAATACGGCTTTGATTTGCTTTTGGATCACGAAAGTACAAAACAATTATATTTCTGAGTGATTGGTGGAAGGGGCATAGAAAATAGGATTGACCCATACTCCTCTCTCGTGGCTACCATCAGATAACCAGTTTTGAAAATCTTCATTGAATTAATTAATTATTATTATTATTTTCTAATAGCATGGAAGTTTTGGCATGAGAAGATCTGTGTGTAAGGGTAGGGATCATTGCTAGGATGTTGCTAAAGGAAATGATGTTCTGAGATGTGTTGTTTTACTTTGCTAGGAGCTTCCATTCGGTGGATGGAAATGTGCTTTACTGACTACAACATGCCATGCTATTCCCATTTCCTGTTATTCTAAAAGAAAAACTATGGAAGGGAAATGATTCATTCTAGTTCATTAATTAAACAGAAAAGAACTTCTTTTGGATTCTTTTGAATTGATCACAAGGAGTTTTTGAAATCTCAGCAAAGGGAATACCCCATGTGTTTCTTTTCCTTCTTTTTCTGATTCTATGTCATGGAAAGGATGAAAGAAACTCCTTAAGAAGAAGACTGCTGAAACTTATGACATTTTTTAAAGCAAATATGAAAGCTGAGTAGTCACAGGATTAGTTCCTTAAGAATGCATAGTTACAATTTAAAAAGCTAGAGAAGCTTTTGAGGGGAACTGACCTGAAGCACTAGAAGCATATAAAATTCTAGAAAAGGGCTAAACTGAAAATTTGAATGATTAAGGAAGAAATACCAGATCAAATTCTGTAGGTAACATTAAGACTGGAATGGATAAAAAATAGTTAAGATTTACTGAGGAAGATACCAAATCATTTTTGTATGTCATATTCTTTAAAAATCTTTCTTTAAAAGTTATGTGTTTGGGTTTCCCTGGTGGCGCTGTGGTTGAGAGTCCGCCTGCCGATGCAGGGGACACGGGTTCGTGCCCTTGTCCAGGAAGATCCCACATGCCGCGGAGCGGCTGGGCTCCTGAGCCATGGCAGCTGAGCCTGCGCGTCCGGAGCCTGTGCTCCGCAACGGGAGAGGCCACAACAGTGAAAGGCCCGCATACCGCAGAAAAAAAAAAAAAAAAGTTATGTGTTTTACTGCTTATCATTTTCTTTATTTAAATATTTTAATGGATTTATAACATTTATTAAAATATAATATATATTTCTATCAGCTATAATGAACCATCGCATGCATATTACACACACATACACACAGAGTCTTTGGCTTGTGTTTTCTGGCTATGAATGAGCATGATTGCTAGCATGAATAGACAAATATGATCACAAGAAAATATGTAAGAGGGTAAAAATGTTAATGAATGCCAAAGCTGAAAACCCAAATCCCAGTGCAGGCATTTGGGCAGAAGGAAAAAGTATGACATACTGAATGCTTCTGGCTGGCATTTGCCCCGGTTCCTTTGTACATCCTTCCTGATTGGTCAATACCTATGCCATTTTGATTTTTGACATTTTTAATGTCATTTATGGTAATATATACAATTATAAAGTGACAGACAACACTTCAGAAGTTTCACAAGCTTACTTCTACATATGATAGCCTAGAAAAAGATCTACTAGCATATTTACAAGAATATTCACTGCAGCATTGTTTGTAATAGGGAAAATAATGGGAACAACCTAAATGTCCATCAATAGGGGAATTAATAAATTCTAATATACCCTCACTTTCGTATACTGTGCAGCAATAAAAATGAATGAAGTAGATCTATTTGTATTCTCAAGTAAAACCTATCAGATAGTCTTTATTGAAAAAAGTTTCAAAAATATATATACATATTATTTGTGTAAAAAAGAAACCAAAACCAGAGAAATTAGTACCCTATATGTATGTGTAAATTCAGAGAAAACGGTCCTGGAAGAAACACATCAAATCAATGACAATGATTACCTCTATTGATGGTACATGATACAGGGCTGGTTGTCAAAGATTTTAATCTTATTTCCAATATCTTCCTTTTTACGAGGGGAATGCATTCTGGTATTAATTAACTAAACTTTTTTTTTTTTAACTTGCTAGGGGTATTGGAAAAGACTCAAAGGGAGTTGCATAGCAATGTACTACATGGGTTTTCTTCTTCATGCCCAGGTAACGCCCTTCAGATATGGTGAAATCTCTAGGGGCTTGACAAGGTAACTGACCTTATGCAAAACCCTCCACTTGTTCCTGGAGCAGAGTGTGTTGGGTAAAGAATGCTGGGTCTCCTCCCCAAATATAAACCTGTTTGAAAGCGTTTCACTCCCGATATATAACAGCCCATCTGGGTGTGTCTATTTTTTTTTTTCTGCCGATGCAGTTACATGTGGCTCTTATTAGTGAATGCAAAACATGTTTTTCAGAAGAAGGTTTAATAAAGAAGGTTTAATAAAACAAGGTATAAACTGATATATTAGAGAGCTAATTTGGGAGATTGGAACAAAGGATCTGTGGAATTTGAATGTACTTATTCTGGTGAATCATAATTCTGGATGTTAGAAAGATAAATTGAACTGTAGACATGGCAGAGAGATATGTTAATAATAACCCTAGGCTGTAACAGTTCTGTGAAAACCCTGGCCTACCTGACCCATCAAAAAGGGACAGACTTCTTGGTCACAAGCTTCTGTGCTCTCAAGGAACTGTATTTCATTCTGTAGGTGGGATACTAAATTTATTGTTGTCTCCTAATAGACAATAAGCTTTATGCGGGCAGGGACCATGCATGTTTTTACTCAACTTTGTATAGGCACAATGCCTGGTAAAGAATTGATGAATGAATCAATGAATGAAATAAAGAAATATAATAGCTAACTTTACATGTTGAGGGAGAGCAAAGACGTTTAATAAAATTTGGTTTAACTTTTCTATTATCTTAGAAAATAGAGACAAAGTCACCTTGTAAACTGCAGAGCAATTTAAATGTCATTATAGCTGTTTTAGTGAAAATAATGAAAGTAAATATCCACTCTGTGCCATTCATTAGTCTACAAATAACGGATATGGTGATGATGAATGAGCCACACCACAAATAGCTGAAATCGCAAGGAATTTCACCATTGGGGCCTTACACGAATGTGACCAACTGCACCCTAAAGCTAAGGAGGCTGCATGATTATGATGATTGTATTGTGATGTCCTGGCTTTGGTTTATTACTTAGATGGCATAACCATAGTAATGACTGATGCTATGAACCAATACTTTAGAGCTTACTCTGTGCCAGGCACTCTTCTGAGGTCTTACCATGTATTAATCTACTCCATTTTCCCCCTAATTAAGGAAGTAATAACTACTTGTAGAAAACTTGAAATTATAAAAGACTGAATTTCTGATTATCCTTAATAAATATTTCATTTTAAGACTTACAAAGTTATTTTGTTCTTAGAGAATTATTTTGAATTTTTAAAATATCAGTCTGAGAGGCCTTGTTTTTTTAATAGTTTGCACAATATATTTATATATTTTTATAACTAATGGATTTAGCCTTGCTTTTGCCATGTTTTATGAATCTTGTTTTTTATTTGTTTGTTTGGTTTCATTTTTTCTGCACTGCTGTTTCCTTAGTTTTCTATGTTTCACTGAATAGGCTATATTTTGATTTTTTTAACTTATATACTTATTTGGAAGATAGACATTCTATTTTTAATTCTACTAATGGTTGCCTTTTACTTTATGACATACATAATTCAATCTGGATTTTTTTAATTCTCAAAGATAAACACAAAGCGATAACATTTGTTGTCCTTGGTGCCTAACAGAGAATTTAGCAGCTTGGCCAATGTCATACCACATTCTAACCTTCATTAATTGTCTGGGGTTGTCGATTCAACACATTATTGTACAATTTTTATCTTTATCCCATAAAACTTTTCCATTAGTTGTTTTTGGATTTACCACTGAAACTCATAACCAGTGCTACAAATGAAATCCATAGCCAGATCAGTAAACATATTTTATCATTTAGTCATAATATTGTTTAGTAAAATAACAAAAATTATTTATATACATTTAATACTGTTATGTATCAGATACAGTGCTATATGAACTATGTAATTGTATTGTATATTCACTATCGCTGAGGAGGTATCTATTTTTATCTCCATTTTCTTAAAGAAGGATCTGAAATTCAAATAGATTAGGCAATTTATCCAGGGTCAGTAAATTAATCTCGTGGTGTCCAAGCTGAGATTTGAATGCAATACTCAGTGGAAGGAAGGCTTAACTCTTTTTTTCGGCCACGCTGCATGGCATGCAGGATCTTAGTTTCCCGACCAGGGTTGAACCTGTGCCCCCTGCAATGGAAGTGCAGAGTCTTAGGCTGAACTCTCATAAACCACACCATAACACCACTAGAGTGTTTTCTCTATCTACCTCTTCTAATGTTGCATTTCATTCTTTAAACACATAGTTATGAAGTACATAATATTTAACAGACAATCTGTTGAATAAAATGGTGAGTCCTTGCCCTCATTTGCCTCAAATCTGATGTTGAAGAAATTTAATCAAAGGAAAGTGTAATTGGAAACATAGCCATTGTTTTGTAATAATTTTAATATAATCTATAAAAAAATATCGAATCACCATGTTGTACACCTGAAGCTAATATAATATTGTAAATCATGTATGCGTCAATTAAAAAGTTTAACAAGTGTTCTGATAGAGAAATTAAAAAGTGCTAGAAAATCTCTTGACAAGGGCTGTGCCTACTCTGGGCATCAGGGCAGGCACTGCAGACAGAGGGACTCTTGGGTGTCAACCTGAAAGGTGAGGAGGGGCTAGCTTGCTGAGTAAGAAACTGAAAGAAGGTGAATATGGCTGGAAAGTCAGATTATCATTTTGATAGCAAAAAATAAAAATGAGATATTTAAAGAAGAAGGTGAGAAAGAAGGCCAAAAAGGTGCCCATAGATTAGTTAATAGAACTTGTCTCTGCCCTGGGCTCTTACTTTTAGCTCATAGACTTTCCCTTCTTCTTTCATAGAGCTGTTGCTGGTTTATGTCTTTCTGTATCTGTCCATGGGTATTAACATGTGATGTTTAAAGCAGGCATATCTAGCCCTGGAGATCTTCCGTCATGTTACTGTGAAATTTAAAATGAAAGTTTAGCTTCTAAAATTATTTGCCATGTTGAAAAGGAAATTCTAAGAGGGCAGCTCTGAATCTGTTGTTGAGCTATTGGAAATGATGAGAAGCTCAGTGGAGCTCAAGTTATTAACATGCTCCTACTGGTTTTTGAGGGACAGGTTCTGAAAAAGTCATTGGAATATTAATGAAAGTTTTATTATGAGATAAAAATACTACAACTAGAACAAAAAACATGCATTAACCAAAAATAATAGTGGGATACAATTTCCATGGCTACTAAAATATTATTCTGGTTTTTGTTAAGCTGAGAAGTGAAATGGATATCTTGCAAAGAGGTAAATGGAGTTTAGCCCAGTTACACTGGTTGAGAAGAAGCATAAATCTCACTTTTTCAATTTCTGCCATCAAAAATGGTGAACTATCTGAATCTCAAATCTATGAGATGAAAATACTCTAGTAGGAGTATTTGCCCTATGATCAGTAAAGTCTAGATAGAACACAATATGCATAAATATTCTATAAATAGAATGATTTAACAGTGGTAGAAATGATAGACTCTAACATCTTTAGAGATTGAAAGCTAGCAAATGTAACAGATAGAAATCAACCTCTCTCTTTCATATATTTGCAAAATGAATATATTTTAGCTTAAAACCAAGTCCATAGGAAAAAGTAATTGAAAGCCTGACTTCAGAGAAGTGATATAAACGAGGTGATGTATGTTAACTTGTGTAGTGAAAACCATACATATGCTTATCTCACATCCCCGACCTCTGCCTAAATAACAACAACAACAGCAACAAAAACAGAAAAACAACACAACAACCTCCTACCTACCTTAAGGAGAGAAATTCTTGGGAGTGGGAGTGATGGTGGAAATGGAGGTAGAGCCATGTAAAGTATGCTAACATCTGAAGAGGGAGTTTTAAAATTTCGGAATTTGACAAAATGCTGTTTGGAAAGATGGATGGGACAAGGGTTTGTGAAAGATTTACAAACACTTTCCCTCAGAATTTTGGTAAGTTCCTGGTACTTATTTTTCTTTATATGAGCTAAATTTATTTTACTGAGAGTAAACCAAACACATGATAGTCACTAAATCAGAAACAGAAGAATGATTAAAAACATGGACCCTGGATTTAAACACCCTGAGGTCCTAGCTCTGTCATTTACAAACACCCATTTTACCCACCTGTCTCAGTTTTCTCATGTGTTAAAATAAAAACAAAACCATCTAACTCTCAGATTGTTGTCAGAGTTAACACTAAGTGAATGCAAAGATCTTAGTTCAGGGGCACGTGTAGACCCTACAGAAATGATTAGATAATGAAGAAGCCAACAATGACTGTATAATAACGATGATGATGTAGGAAGAAGCCTTAATTGAGTGAAAATATATAATCATCACTTCTTTTTATATGGTTGCTTGGTATTCTTCTTGAGTTGGAAATAATTAGAAACTAGAAGGTGTCAACCTTGAGGCAGCAGCAAGAGCTGCCACATTCTGTGAGAGAAAGCTGGGGATGTGCCCCCAACATCAAGTCACTTTCAGTCGAAGCCCTGTTAGGCAGTCAAACCCCAGAGCAAGTCATCGGATCATGGGTTGCAAATTTGGGAAGTTGCCTCTTCATGCTGGCTCTTGGAACCACGGCTGCTATTTGCCTGCTCTGAATCCTCCTTCCTCCTAGAAATAATGTATCGACTTGCCCTCCAGGACACTTTCTGTCTTGGTTTTCCTCCTATCTTGCTGACTGCAATTTCTCAGTCTCCTTTGCACAACGATGTTTTATACACCCAACTTCTAGGTAATGGAATGCCTTAGAGCTCCTTTCTTGGAATTTTTCTTTCTTTATTCTGCATGCACTCTGTAGGTGCCAGGTGCTTCTAATATATACCACACCCTGACAACTCTCATATTTACATCTCAGCCCTGACTTGTCCCCTGAACTCCAGATTCCTGTATCCAGCCATCCACTTCTCATCTCCACTTGTATATCTAATCAGCATCTCAGACTTAACATAACAAGACAGAGTTCTGCCCCAAACATTACCCACCCATCCCCCTGCCTTCTTCAGCTCATTAAACTATTTTTCAATTACTCAGGTCCCAAAACCTGGGCTCACCCTTGATTTGTATTTTTCCCTCATACCCTAAATCCAATCCACCAAAAAATTGTTAGCTCTAAGGTCAAATATATCCATTAAATAACCTCTTTCGCCACTTGTATCCCACTCTTATTTGCTTTTCCCTGGGTCAAGCCATCATCTTTTCTCTCCTGGATTATGTCACAGCCTAAGTGGTTTCTCTGCTACAACCCTTGCCCTTCCACCATCTAGTCTCAAATAGCAGCTAGAACTATCTTTAAAAAATAAGTTCGATAAAATCACTTCTCTGTTCAAAACACTCAAGATTTTCAACATCATCCAGAGTAAAACTGACCTACATTGACCTGATGGCCCATTTTCTATGATTCACTTCTTGCCTTTTTCTCCTTGGTTACTCTTTGCCAGCCACATTGCTTTCCTTGTTCTTCCAACACTCCGAGTATGTTCCTCCCTCAGGCCATCTGAATATATTGTAGCTCTGCCTAAGATGTCTTTCCCCCAAATATCCAGAGGACTTGCCTGTTTACTTCACTCAGGCCACTTTTGCTCAAATTTCACATTGTCATAGAGCACTTCCCTGTCCAGTCCATTCTAAGTAGCACCTCTCCCATGCCTTTACCCCCTTATTTTGAGTTATTTTGCATCTCAGAATGTAACATATTCTAGATTGTTTATTATTAGGCTGGCCAAAAAGTTTGTTTGGGTGTTTCATAAGATGTTACCGAAAAACCTGAAAAAACATTTTGGCCAACCCAATACCTTGCCTTTTTTGGATCACTGCTGTGCTACTGATACCTAGAAAAGTGTCTGGCTCGTGGTTGGAGAGAAATAAATATTTATTAAATGAGTAGATGCCTGGAATAGAATAGAAGAGGACAGTTTTATCTTACCAGTGGCAAAGGGTTTCTTCCAATTCTTAGCTGGGATCTTTGGAACCAAAGCTGAGTTGGGCAGTAAGTACTTAGGATAGTATCTGTGCCTAGTAAGTATCCATTTTAAATGGGCTACCTTATGGCTTAAAAATATCAGTACCTACCTCATGAGACATTTCTTCCTAAAGCTATGCTCTTCTCAGTCAAGGGGAGTTTTTAGGATCATTTTTGTGTAAAGAAAAGGTACCCCCATACACTTCCCCCAAAAGGCTGGTAAAGTTTTTCTGAAAAATGTATTTATGTCATTTCTGGGACAAAAGGCAATTTGACCACACATTAAAATAAGATTTTTGGAGCCATGGAACTCTCTTCTTCCCTTCTCCCTGAGGTGTCTACTCTCTCTTCCAATAAGATCTCTTGGTATCAGCCCAGCTAAACAAAGTAAACTGTACATATATTAATAGGAAAACAGCTGTTGAGCTGTTGCAAGAGCAATATCACCAACTAATATTAGGGCAATATATTTCAGCCTCTGAAGACAAAAAGCTTTTCAGTTCACCTTTGCATTATAACATTTGCACATTCATAAAAAGTGGGGAGGGGAAGGTATTTTAAACCAAGAACTGGAGCCCTTCAGAGGAGACTTTAAATTAGGATTCAGATCATTCACCCTAGAAGAAAAAATAATGGAGCCAAGACGTCATTAATCTGTATTTGAAAAACTTTTGGCATATTTGCTTGTTTGTTTTAACCAACATTATTGACCAGACAGTGATCCATGGGACTTGTATGTATGGGACCAACTCTAACTATTATCAGCTTCCCTGGCTAAGCTCTTCTGTTCTCCCACCTTGGAAGGTCTCTGTCTTGTCTCCTCTCCCTGCCTCCATGTCTCTCTCAACCCACTCATTCTAGTCCTCCTGATTCCAAGAAGCTTCCCCTTCCATCTCTAACATACATTCATTTTGGCCTTCTGTGAAATACAAACTGTTGGCACCTTTTCCATCACTTCAGCTTAAACGCTCCTTTTATGTGTGTGTAGTGAGTGTGTGCATGTGAGTATGTATGTGAATATATAAGTACATTATCTCCTCCAGCTAATCTGTAAAGTTGTTGAGAGCAGAGAGTAGGTGTTTACCGAGCCATCTCTCAAAGAATTTCACAGTGCTATGTACTGAGTTGGTCTCCATGAAGTCTTACTGGGGAAGTATGTATAGGTGCACGTGGATCTGCATTGTGTTAATGTGAGGAGTCTAAGTTTTGCAATCTGGATCAGCTGCCCACTCACTGTGTGACTATTGCCAAGTTTACTCACAGTGGAAAATAAAAATGTCTTCCTCAAGGGCAGTGGTTTGAAGGGATTGAGCGATCATACATACTAATTGGACTAATTCAGAGGCCAACAAATAGTAACTTCTTACTAAATGTTGACTTGAAAGTGAATGAGAATACAGTTGGTGATGGATTATATATGGTTATTGCAGAGCAAGATGGAGCAGCTAGTCTTTGAGGGCTGACTCTACCCATTGTGGTATAAAATAAAATAAAAAAAGCAGTCTTCTGTGAAATTAGATAGACCTGAGTTTAACTCCCCCATTTGCTGGCTATCTGACTTAAAGATACTTTTAAAGACTTTCAGACCTGTATGTTCCTTTTGGAAACATTAATACTTATCTCGCAGAGATGTTATGATGATCAAATGGGAATGTTGGGAGAGATCCCCTGAGGAGTTAATAGATGTGAGTTTGTTGATTTATTTCTGCAGCTGATCATTCCTCGAGCTACAGTGAATGGATTCCACTTGGCTCAGTCAGTACCTTGATTCCTCAGAGACTGTTAATTGACTGCCCAACCCTGCTTTTCTTGGAACACACAGCTAGACTACATTTCCTAAGCACCCTTATGCTCACTGTGGTCAAATGACTGCAATTTCTCCAATGGAATGTGAACAGAAATGCTGCATGCCTCTTTCTGGAGTGCCTATAAAGACCTTTCATTCATTCTTCAGCTGTAGTTTCCTTTCCACTGGATTCAGAAGATGACAGTGAACATGGAAACGGTGGAGCAAGGAGATGGCAGGGAGCCAACGTTTTGGATGACCAGATCAAAGCTGCTTCACCAACCTGAACACCTGCCCAGGACTCTTATATGATAAAAGGAAACTTCCTTTTCATAAGCCACTAAAAGCTTAGATCTCTTTTTTATTGCAGACTAGCCTACTCTACTATTCAAATATGCTCCTCTTATCCTACCCTCCAAATTCTCATGCCTAAAAGTTACTTTGTGAATTAAGCACTCTGTGAGTGTTAGCTTTTAACACTATTTCTACTAGCAGTGAAAGTGTTTTATTTCTAGACCTGTTGATTCTCAAGGTCAAAAATGTTATATCTTTTTCTTAGTTATTTTTAGTAATAAGGATTAAAATGCCCATATTATTATTGATGATTTATTTTTTATCTTATAAGTATTCTTTGTCATACAATTTGTTAATTTTCTATTGGGTTATTTATCTTATTCTTTGGGGATCTGGAAAACTTTTTACATATAATTATTATTATCCCTTTGTTATATTTTGTTGTTTTTGACAATAAATACTTAATGGTATATAGTCATTAAGGTGACCAATATCTTCTTTATGGATTCTTCTTTTGATTTCATGTTTTAGAAGTCATTCCTAACTCTAAGATTAGATCTACATTTTCCCTATTAAAAAAAATTGTGAAGCTACATGCACATTAGATACAATACTTGCTTTCTGGGCTCTCATGTCACCTTGTATTTCAGTGTAAGCACTGATCTCTAGCATCTTTTTAAAATCAGACAATTTTATCTTACTTAGTCTCTTTCTTTTTATTTCTAATTAAAGCATTTGGGATCTAAGTGATCTGAGGAATATTTCCCTCTCTGATATTCTAACGTTTATTCTGTCGGTATATCTCTCATATCTCTTTAAGTTCTTTGTTTAATTTATTAATGCTCTTACCAATGCTTTGAAGATTTCATTAACATGCTGTTTACCCCTTCAGATGCTATTAGTGATGATGGTCCAATAAAGCAGAGTTAAACGGATCCCCCATTATCTGATCAGCCAGTCTGCACATTCTAACCTGATACCTTCCTATATTATATTCATCCCATGTTTGCTGTATTCAGATATTTAAGATCTACATATTCAGCCAATTTAAATTAATTTAGCTATCAAGATTTCACGAGATGCTGTATCCAGCACTTTACTATGTGCACTATCAAGATACAAGATCAAATAATCATCTACCACATTCCCTTTAGCTAATATAATATAATCTTTGTGATTTCAGCCTAAAAGTTTCTAGTTAGTCTAATCTGTTTTATTCTGTGTGAATCTAGGCTATTTATTGCTAGTGGCCCTGTTCTCTCAGAGTTGGATTATCTCTTAGGAGTCTTATAATTTTCTTCACTATAGGGCTCAGAAGGAAATATTGAGAAGGCCAGGAGTTTAGCAGGAACCAACTGAGCAAAGAGTAATCTAATTCCAATATCAATCGACGAATCAACCATTCAACAAGTTTTTATCAAATCAACCATGTGCACAGTCCTGAGTGCTATAGGGACTATAGACATATAAAACATAGACTGTTTTGGTCAGGGTTCTTTGGGTTGCAAGTCACAGAAACACAACTCAAGCTAGTTAAAGCACTAAAGGAAATTTATTGGAAGATTCTGGTTAACTCATAGAATTGAAGGAAACAGTGCTATAGCCATGAACCAGAAACATCAGAAATGAAATAAAAACCCAGCACTTGATGGCTTGAAGTCACGTCTCTCTTTCTCTGCCTCTTGTCTCTGGATGTCCGTTTCATTCTCTGTCTCCACATAGTAGGAAATATGTAGTAGACACGGTTCTCCAGAGAAACAGAAACAGAAACAATAGGATGGAAATATATGTGTGTGTGTGTGTGTGTGTGTGTATACATATGGAGATTTATTATAAGGACTTGGCTTACATGATTATGGAGGCTGGCAAGTCCCAAGATCTGCTGGGTTAGTCAGCAAAATGGAGGCCCAGGAGAGCCAATGATTTAGTTCCACTCTAAATGCCTCAAAATGCCTGAGAATCAGGAGGACAAATGGTGTAGTTCCAGTCCAAAGGCCAATAGTTTCAAAATCGGGAAGAACTAAGGCTTCAGTTCAAGTCTGAAGGCAGGAAAAAAAGCCAATGCCCAGGTTTGAAGGCAGTCAGGCAGGAAGAATTCTCTCTTACTCAGAGAAGGGTCAGCCTTTTTGTTATATCCAGGCCTTCAACTAATTGGATAAGACCCACCCACATTAGGAAGGGCAATCTGCTTTGTTCATTCTATCAACTTAAGTATTAATCTCATCCAAAAACGCACTCACAGAAGACTCAGAATAATGTTTGACTAAATATCTGGGTGTCTTGTGGCCCAGTCAAGTTGACATGTAAAATTAACCATAACAGAACATACCTGCCATCCTCTAGGAATTCCTTTCCAATGGCTTGAATACCAAAGAGACAGAAAATCTTTTTTTTTCCTTCTAGCTGCCATTGGGAAAATCCTAAAGAAGAATTCTTATTAGTTACCCTATAGATGAACCACTATAACTACTAGGATGTAGTATTATAAATGGTCCAACCTTGCTCACCTGGCTATTTCTGTGACTGGAGAGATGGGGTAGAGCATTTTAGCTAGCAATTTTGATCCCCAATGGAAGCACACAGTTAAAATTGGCAAGAGGCATTTTCTCAAAAAATATAAGGATAGGGTGCTAGAGTGAAGACAACCCAATAACCAGCCACTGTGCAAATCATGCACTCAAAGAACTTGTAAGTTACTTGAGGAACCAAGCCAACACAGTGACCCATAAGCAGCATGTGCTGTCCTCCTTCAGTACCCATGAGTTTGGAATTTGCAGATTCAACCAACTAGGCTACTGTTGTTTGAATCCACTGATGCAGAAACTGTGGATACAGAGCGTCATCTGTATTAGGCCATTTTATATAAGGGACTTGAGAATCCTCAGATTTTGTATCTGTGAGGGTCCTTGAGTCAATCTCCCACGTATATAGAAGGACAACTGTAATGATATACTTCACATTGACATATCCAAAAAGTGCATAGTCTTTCATAGAATAGTCTAGAAAAGCTACTGTAATCTGAGAAGATTTCAGAAGAGAAGTCAGGTTCAAACTGGGCCTTTAAAGATTGAAATGTAGGTAAAGAGATTAGTCAAGGCTTTTGAGGTGAGGAGAGTGAAAAGGTAATACCTTAACAAGGTACTGAGAATTTCTAGAGCAGAGAAAAGAAGAGCAGCATTTTATGGTCAGTTACGGAGGGACTCAAACTACTTGTGCAAACATATCCTCATTAATCTTCTCCCCAACATCCTGTACCTAGGCACAAAATATTTTCCCTACTTCCTTTGTTAGGAGATCTGGGTGTTCCTTAAAGATACATTTCCCCATTAGCTAGAGTGACTGTGTCATTGGACGGGTATACTTCTGGCTTAAACTGAGAATGACCTCAGCATTCTCCACATTTCTCCTGTGACTTCCTTTATTCTCCAGTAAAATTCCCTAGTCTTTTGAGATTCATGATGTTAGACCATTTTTACTGACTCACTGCTTTTTACCAGCTCACTTTTCCTTAGCTTTGGGTCACTGGAGACTCTGAAACAGTCCCTGCAGTCCTTTCCATACTAAGTTCAGTAACATAAAGAGCTCACGTGTAGTATCCATGCAAAAAATTCTAAACTCCTGGCTTCCTGTCTCATTCAGCTCTAAAGACATTTGTCCACCTTTTGTTTCACCCTCCTTTTAAGATGGCCGCTCTCTAAACTTGTGACCACTCAGAATGGACTATGCCATTTCTAAGGTTTTAAATGCAAGAAGGTTGTACCATGAGCCTTAGCAATGGATTTTTCTTTCCACAACTTGATCCTTCTCCTTTTTTCCAGTTGCATAGTTGGCTTCTGTTCTAAGCCTTTCTCCTCTGATTTCACCTTTCTCCTTGACACTCTGACTCCTCACTTCCCCTTTGAGGCTTTAGTCCATCTCTCCTCACCTTTACCTAAAGTATCTTCTACCTTTTCTTATTCAGGGTTCCTTCCTTGTAGCTTATAAACATGTTTAAAATTTTCTCCCATTACATACCTCTCTTGTCATCATACTTCTAAGAAATAAATATATGATTTTCTATTCTTGATTCGTAATTCCCTCCTAAATCCTACTGTAATCTTCCTTATTGTCAAATCCAGTGAAAATATTCCAGATCATAACTTAATAAACCTCTGCATTTGACACTTTTATTATTATCACTTTGTTCCCATACTCTTTTTTGTTTTCCTTGATCATCCCTGTTCCTTTTATAGCTAATCTGTGGATTCGTTTCTGATTTTTGGTTTCCTCCTAGGCTATGACTCTTCCAAAACTTCCTGAGTGTTCTCACCCACTTCCATGCTTTCAACTGCCACTTATAGGCTGATGATTCTGAAATCTACAAATCTATATTTTCAGTCTAGACTTTGTCCTGAGTTTTAATCCTAGCTATTCATTTTTTTTCACAGATATATTTGGATACACCCTTAATGCCTTACCATCAATAAATACAAAATTGAATTATTAATTATCTAAACCTTCTCCTCCAATAATATCATCCTCAGCTTCAGGGATCTTACCCACTCAATCATCCAAGTTAGAAACCTGAGAATTGTTCTTAAATTCTCCCCTTTTTCCACTACCATAATCAATTGTTCAGCAAGTGCTATTGATTGAGTATCCAGAATATTTCCAGAATCCAGACATTTTCCCCTAATCTGATGTCGTCTTCTACTTCTCTAGTTTAGGCCTTCTTACCTTTCTCCAGGACTACCAAAATAGCCTTCTAAATGGCTTCCTAGTCTTTATTTTATCCATTAACTCATCCCCCAAATTTAACTTCCATGTAGCAGATGGAGGGGTTTATATAAAATTCATGTGTGACCACCTCTACTCTTTCCCTTTTAATAACCTTCATGGTTTTCTCCATTGCCATCATGTAATGTAACTTCATGGGTCTTAATATTAGACACAATATCCTCCCTCTCTAATCACCTTAACAGAGTACAAACTGTTTTATTTATCTCCCAACTTCATTTTCTATAATATCAGCAGAGGAAATTGAATATAGATCTCCATCATGTTGTTCCTTGTGCCTTTGTTCATGCTATAAATTCTGTCTGGAATGCCCTTTTCCTTACCGTCACTTATTCTCTTCATTCTTTCAGACACACTTTAGGCAGGACTTTGTGCAAGAAGTTTCTCCCATCATCTCCTGGTTGGATTAAGTACCTGTATTAGTCAGATTAGTACAGGAAACAAAAGCCACCCTAGGTATTTCAAGAGGAATTTAATACCAGAACTATGATGATTATAATATCACTACAAATTTCAGTGCTAGTCAGGAAGACCAACGTTATGTTACGTTGAAGAAACAAATTAACCTCAAACACACAACTGAGTATAGCCAAAGTATTGTCATTTTTCCCTCACTACAATGTCTAGCTTGGGTCAAGAGCAGGGAATTTACTATGCTTTACATAGTCACTTAGAGATTCAAGCTGACAGAGACTCTTACATCTGTGCCGTTGGAACTTCTGGCCTTCTCAATTGCTACAACAGAGAAGAGGCAGTCTGGAGAATTTCACATGGCTTATCCCTGTTTTATCCTGGAAGTAACACTTATCATTTCTGCTCATTGCATTGGCCAGGACTGGTCACATGGTCCCATTCAACTAAAAGAGTGTCGGGATGCACAGTTTTCCACGTGTCCAGAAAAAGGGGACTAGATATTGGTGAGCACTACTTAAAAATGTAGAAACTGAAGCTCAGATATGTCAAGTAACTTCCCGACATTTGCACAATTTATATTTGGCGGAACTGGAGTTCAAATTGTACTATTTTTCAAAAGTATCTGCCACCCCTATTAGGCTCCACCCTGGAGGAGGATTTTATTTCCAGCCCTTCTGATGTTAAGCTTCCCTGGACCAAGTGAGGATGAGTGGAAATAACACACGCCACTCCTAGCAGAAGGTTTAGCAGGCATCCTGTGGTTTCCTCACTGTGCTTTTCCGTCTGCTACCAGAGCGGCAATTTCCCAAACAGAAGCTATATACCTTCAACCTGGAGTGAAGGGTATTCAGAGCACAGCTTCAGGCAAACTGCAGGCAACATTTAACATGAGTAAGATATAAATTTGTGTTGTTGTAAACACTTGAGATTTGGGGGTTGTTCATTATCTTAGCGTAAACTAGTGAAATATAGCTATACAAATACTGAAGAACTCACAAAATCCAACCCCAAACTGAGCAACCAAGCTTCAGAACAAACTGGAATCTAAGTGACTATAAAGAATTTCATTTAGGCCCATGGACAAACTCTACGTGGCCTTGAAATTAGAATGATGGTTATCAAACTCCTTCTTAGTATGTGTCTCTCTGATTAAGATCCTAATTCCTAAGGGAAAGAGAGCAAGATTCTTACTGGTCCAGAATGGTCACATGCCCATCTGCCCCTTTGCCAGGGAGAGTGGGGGCTGGTAGCAGGCAGACCAAAGTAGCTGGCAGTCTCACTGGGACTACATAGACTGGGGAAATGGTAATTCCCCAAAGTGAATAGGATGCTGACATCCAAAAAGAAGGGAAGAAATGGCATTCCTAATAGCAGTGCACTGAAATAACAGTAATTATTCATCATCGGCACAGCCCCTTTATCCCTCTCTTTCTCTCTCATTCACAACCACTTGAAATCAGCTTGCCACTCTCCGCTTTCCAAACCAAGCATCCTTAATAACCTTGTAGAAGTCTTTTATTTGGCAGCGCCCAGCTTCCCTTCCCCTCTGCTCAAATCAATAGGAAGAAATACAGATAATCTACGTTAGTTTGGTTGCAGTTGTTTTAACATCCCCTGAAACCTTGAAGTTCAGCAGTACTGGGCCAGTTTGAAGAAAACCTTTCTGACAGGAAAGCAAGTTTCAAAAGAAAAGAACGTTCCCCAGTTTGCTAGGCTTATAAGCCTAGGGCAAGTTTAATTAAACTCAATGGAGCATTTTAAAGTGAAGAAAAAATTAGGACAGCAAGAAAAACGTGTTGATTGTTTCCTAATTATGCTGTGGACTTTCTCTCTAATGCATCCCCCTGCCTTTCTCTCCCTAAATAAAACAACTGACACATTAAGTTTGCATATAGAAAATTACATCTCAACCATGCATCCTGCATCAGCCAGGCACTGTGCTTCCCTTTCCACGACTGGACCTGCTTTTTGGAGACATTCATGCTTTTGTTATTTCATAGAGATACTTAATCAAACGCCAAAAAAAAAAAAAAAAAGAGAGAGAGAGAGGAAATTTTAGGGACTACATTAGACTCCAGCAATTTCCTACTTTTTGGCCAGGGAAGATTCCTTTGATAAGCCCCTCCCCCCAACATGGACTCCTTATTTAAAAAGATTTAGTCTCCTCAACGATATGTATTTTTAAAGACATGATTAATTTACTTCCTCATTTTTATTCACAAGAGACATGCATTTACACAAACTGATCTTCTTTTCAGAGGAGGATAACCATACCTGTTACAATTACCATCTAAAAGCAAACAAACAAGACCAGAAGTTATAGTCTATTCCTTTCATTAACAACGATCTACTATGTTCCAGGCACTGTACATGTAGCTTTGTTATGAGTAAGTTGATGATCTACATGAGGATTTGAGAAATAATAAACTCCTGTATCTTGAGAACTACAGAGTCCCTGGCTAGGAACATATGTACTGGCACTGTAGTGACAATTACAGCTGTTCAGGACTTCTAGAGGGACGCCAAGGAGAAGACTGCAGGTGTGGATAGGAAGGGGAAAGCTGGGGGCTTCAAGGAAAAACCCTTGAGCCAGAGACTAGTAGCACATAAAGAAAAATCAACGTGTCTCAAGGAGTGCCACAAAATTCTGCTAAGTGAAATAAAAATAGTTAACATTTAAATAGCACTTACTGTGAGCCAGCTACTCCTGGAGGCAGTTTAGATATATTCATTAACTTCATCATCTTGGCATTCCTGTAAGGCACAGAGAAGTTGCGTGGTGGATACAAGATCACACAGCTAATTAGTGCTAGAACCAGGATTGGAAGTGATATAGTCTGCTCTTAACCTAGTGATTGTTTGCACACAAAAGATTGTTAGATAAACATGACCTAATAGAAAAAAACATGGGACACACACTTAACTCAGCCATTCCCAACTTTTTCAGCACTGAGAACCCCTTTGTGTCTTCTTTTGCTTCCACGGATTCCTGTGCTTTGAAAGATATTGACTTCTGTCTCACTAAAGGAAAGGGGAGGAGGGCTCAAAATAAAATTAATTTCATTCAATTTTAAATATATATATATATATATATATATATATATATATATATCAAGTAGAATTTTGAAAGACTCTGGAAGAACATGTCAGGAAATTACATTAACAATAATACAGAATTAAAACTGTCCCGAAATTCAGGAATCCAGGTAAGTCAAACTATAAGGTCACTTTAGAGTTGGATATATTAGACTAGGCTCCCTATTAAAACCTATAATACAGTCTCTCAACCTTTCCTCCCACTCGACAATGATTTTCTAAAGCAATGATTCTCGGAAGTTCCAAGGTAGACAATTTAGAATCCCCCCAGGTGGTATGTTAGACTCTCTAAGGGAATAAATTGAATTTGAAAAAAACCTTCTAGTGACTCTGAAATACCTACCCCTAGGCACGGGAGGAGGTTGCTCCCTACCTTCTCCTCCACAGTATTCAGAGCCCAGTGGAGAATCACCGTACGCCGTTCACCAGACCGTTGTCAGCTATCCTCCGTCTCCATCCAGATCACATGGGATCCTGTATGTGAGCACTGATTGCAACCAGGCAGCCCAACTCAAATTACAGCCTTAAAAAAATGCATATGGTGGGCTTCCCTGATGGTGCAGTGGTTAAGAACCCACCTGTCAATGCAGGGGATACGGGTTCGAGCCCTGGTCCGGGAAGATCCCACATGCCGCGGAGCAACTAAGCCCGTGCGCAACAACTACTGAGCCTGCGCTCTAGAGTCCACGAGCCACAATTACTGAAGCCTGCGCTCCTAGAGCCCGTGCTCCGCAACGAGAAGCTACCGCAATGAGAAGCCCGCGCACAGCAAGATTAGCCCCCTCTCACTGCAACTAGAGAAAGCCCGCGTGCAGCAACGAAGACCCGACGCAGCCAAAAATAAAATTTAAAAATTTATTAAAAAAGATAAAAGAAGACAACAACAAAAAATGCATATGGTGGCACCTCCTGGAGTCAGCGCAGAGTAAGGGAAAGAGAATTAGGCTGAGAGCAAATGGTAACCCAGCTCTGGCACAGCTGGCTGCAGGTGTGCTCGCCTCACACGGCCTCCCTGCGCTTCGGCTTCCTTACCCATCAAATGTGGACATCTGACCAAAACATGTCTACAATCCACTTTCAACTCTAAATTTATTTGACTCAAATAACAGAACAACATGCACAACAGGGTCTAATATAAAATATAACATTTGCCAGGTCGGATGCTTCAAACGGCCTGATGTTTGAGGACTTGAGTTGTTGCTACCTTTTCCTTCTGGCCTTTCCATGCTACTTTTCAAATGATTCTAGCTGTTCTATACAATTAGAGCTCCCTTTAGATCTTAACACATTTTTAAAACATACTTTTTCTTCTCTTTGCTGGAAATCTATTCTTCATCTCCTGTAAGTCCATAATCGCCATCTTTCAAATCTTATCCGAATGTCATGGCACAGACAAATGCTACTCTCCTCTTCAGACTTTCTGGGATTAGACTCTGGGCAGAAGTTACTCTCCCTCTTTCACAGTCTCCTCCTTTGATCTTTCATGTTGAGTTAGGTTGTAATGTCTTCCAGTAGAGTTCAGGTTTCTAAGGTTCAGGTTGAGGCTGGAAAATCCTTCATTACAGGGACTATCCTCTGCATGGTAGGATGTTTAGCAACATCTCTGGCCTCTACTCCCTAGATGCCAGTACCACGAGCCCTCTAGTTGTAACCATCAAAATTGTCTCCAGACTTTGCCAAGTCTCCCCTCAGGGCAAAATTGCACCAGTGTAAGAACCACAGGTCTAGGTATTTGTGTACATATCTTAGCTTCTCTTCCCCATAAGACTTAGTTCAGTACCTGCTAACATAAATATTTGTAGGAGAATAAATCAATAGGTTATTTTTGAATAATTTTTATAATGAAGGGATTATTATTCATTATACAAATAGTTATTTGTATAATGAATGGATTTCTGTCAAACGATTATAGTTCAGCTATCTGTTCTATTAAGTCCTACAATAAAAGAAGAGGCAAACATTGTTGGTGGTCAGCTGAAAAGAGTGCTTGGCAGGACTGAAATTTACCTAATGCTTCTCTTGAACTTTCACCCTGCTTGTCTCCAGGCTAAGGAATAAACAGCTTGAACGTGCCCTATTGTTTGCCATCGTGATCCTCACCTAACACTTGCCTCTTTTCTAGCTGCCCATGTCATAGAGGGAAATTGGCCCCTTCTTCAAGAGACAGTGCCTTTGTGTTTATGGTGTTAGCCAGGGCTGAGAACAACATCGGAATAACAGCAGTGGGGTGGGCGTGGGGAGAAAGACGGGAAAAAGCTAGAGCTTGGAAATCAGAGATTCCGAAGCAAATTCATCTGTCTTCATGTAGGCTATGCCATTAGGATATGATGAGGTATTTCAAAGTAGGGCTTATTCTTGGATAAGTAGACCTTCTGGCATTAAGAAAATAAGTTCAGGGAGCTGGAATGGAGAGGAGGTTTGGTGTAGGGAGTGGTTGATGATGCATGTAGGGTGGAGTCCCAGTGAAGCTCTTCCACAGTCAGGGCCCTTGGGGCCCTGTGAGGGTGGCAGGTACCAGGTCACCAACAAGGTAAAGTCCTCTCTCAGAGATGCAGTTGAGTATCAGGCACCTGCCAGCAACGGGGACCAAGAATAGAGCCAGGACATAAAGCATCAGCTGACAGGTTGTATCTCTGATGAGATTTCAATTTAAAAAAATGCTAGCTTGTGGAGTCAGCTGTTGTTTTGGAATATTTTTCTCCTCTCTATTAGCAAAGATAATTGAGAGTTGACTTAGAGCCTGTGTAGCAAGATTGATTCCTGTTCGAAACTCACTGCCTCTTTTCCTTTCAGCTTAAAGCTTATAGAAACTCATTATAAGTTTCTTCCACTGCTTTTGTCAACTATGAATTTTATGGATTGGTCCTGGGAATCATTTAATATTCTTCTATATTAATAGTATAACAACAACGCAATAAAAGTAAGAGTAATCATCTCACCACAACAACAGGTAAAAATTCCAGAATATTTGCATTGTGACAAGTATCATGCAAAACCATGCATATATTATTAACAATCCTCCTCAGGATAATGCTATGAGCTGTTACTCTCATACTGAGGTTAAGGGAGCTAAGGCTTAAATACATGATTTAATCAATGTCCAAGGTAACATAGGTGATAATTGGGTAGATCTAGGATTTGAATCCAAATCTGTCTGGTTCTAGAAACTGTGCTCATAATCAGAAAATGATACTTTTCCCCATAATTCATTGCATAGTACTTTTGGTAGGCAATTATTCCAGTGAAGAACTTAACAATAATAAAAATATACCCAGTAGTCTCTCAGTATCACACTATTGAGGCCTCCCTAATGCTGTCCTATTCCTTTCGTCGGTGCAAAGTACTTTCCATGCAGTAGCTGATGTTCCATGCCTGCTTTTGGACTTCATCGTGGGTCCTGGAGTTCATGCGTTAATTCTTTGAGATTTTGAAATGCAGAGATACCTCGTTTGTTTGTTGTGTTTGTTCTTTGTTTCAGTTTCAGCTATTATTATTAATTTTGCAAAAGAGAAAAAATAAATGCCACTGGTGTTTTGAGGTTGACCGACTTCTGAAAGATAGACCCTGAAAGAATGAAAATCCTACCGGAGTAGATGGTTAGAGAGAGCAGCCCTCATAAACTATGCCTGTCTCAAGCTTGACCTTTGTCCCAGTCTCAGAATCAAAGTCCGTGGAGCCTTTCTTTGGTTCCTACTTTGAGTCTGGCCCAGGTCAATAGCCAGTAAAAGGAAATTGTGCTGAATTATCACAAATTTTATTTGTGCTGACTTATTGGAAATAAGGCAAGACAGATGAGTTGCAGTATCTGCACACTTGATTACCCCCTTCCCCAATTTTTCTGTGGCTTCATTTTGGATCTCTTTGCTACTGCGTTTTAGCTCTAACTTTGGGCACTGAATCATGCTCTGATGTCCCATCAAGCATCTCGGTAATGTGATAAATTCATCCAAAGTCTCACAGTGCCATCCTGCATGTGAAATGCAATAACAGGTCAGGCTCAGAATGATACCCATCTTAGATACTCCCTCTGCTGACAGCAGGTGTTTCTGCTTTATCTGAAAATAATTCACTGAATAGATAATTGGTGAATCCCCAGTGGGAACAAAACTTGATTCTGTCTGAGCATAGGTTACCAAGTGTACCACCATAAAATAATTGATTTTGTGATATATTAAGTGGGGATGTACTCAAGACTACTGAACTTTTCACTTAGGGCCTGGGGCTGAAGTTGAACTAGGCTCCCAAAGGTGAAGAACCCATGCATGACACGGGCAGGGCTTCACACTCCGACAGCCAATTTAACTTTCATTTTCTTTATTAATCTAATATGTTCTACCTTTCACCAGGACATGATGTGCAGGGAGTTTCATTAAAATGGTTGCGTTGTTATTGGAGATAATCACCGAAGGAATGTATTGCAAAAGTCATGAAATTCTGAATCATTGTTTTTTACGCTGTTGTCTTAGAGAAGAGGTTTTGGATGCTGGTAGGCAAGTTACTCTAGCTATAGGGCAAATTTAATTGCGTTTTTAGAAACTTCTTTTAATCCTATAATAACAAAAAAATTAAATCAGTGCTGACATTTTTTGTTGCCAGAAGAAGGTAGTAAAAGGGTAAAGAAATAATTGTTAGTTCTGAGAATATAATTAGCAACTTTAATGCTTTAATCTAAAAAATGCATATTTTGAGCCTGGGTGAATGATTAAAGAAAAGATATCGAAAGCCTTTGAAATTTCTAACTGTGTTTGTTTTTAATGGTGAGTTATGATCACTGTAATTAGCTCATTTAGTGCGTTTATAATGCAAACAAATAGGAATTTCTACAAGTTCAGGGATATTTCAGGGCAAATAAGATCGACATCTTGACCTCTGGCTCTTTGTATTAAGCCTTTCTTATAACGTCTGGCAGAAGTTTATTCTTTGATTTGGGGGGAAGAAAGGAGGTTAAGAAGCCGGGATCAAATACTGGGAGACCAGAGTCAAGGTTGGACGTGTTTGGAGATTTATTCCAAAGGAGTGATAAGGATGTTCCCGTGAGTAGCCTGGGCTGCCTCTGGCCCATGGAGGGACCTCTGTGTTTCAGCTCCCTCTGCCCCTCTGGATGGAGCCTGAGACTGGGTCTGAGTGAGAGGCACTGGAGGAAGTGTCAGATTACAGTTAGAGGAACGCTCTCTGGCACTGAGCCTCTGTGAGGGCAGAGCCTGTTTAGCCTGCTCCACCTGTATCCTGCCCCACCTTGACAGAACCATGAAACCTCATTATTATGCACTAGAAAAGGGAAAAAGAAAAAAAAAAACCCGGAGGGATCTGGGGAATGAACTTTTGGGGGGTCTTATTTCTCTCAGAGGTGCACGTTAAAATTCTCTCTTTCATTCATTAATGTGAATACAAGCTGCCTGAGAAAATAGCTGGTGGGACCTCCCTTAATGAATAGTGGGGCTTTTCTATGCTCCAGAGGCTTAAAATTGGGTCTCAGCCCACTGAGGATTTTTTTTTTTTCCTTCTCCTTCTGTCTTCTTAACGCTGCATGTTTGGTTATATTTCTAGGACTCACCTAGGCTGTGACCTGCCACATCCAGTTCTAATCGCTCATATGATTAGATCGGGGCCACCCACAGATAGGCAGGAGGGGCTGCTGTCAGAGACTCCCAGAAGTTCAGGTATTTTTTTCAATATTATTTTAAAGTTTCTACTCTGTCAATCATAAGCGATCAAACTTGTTCTTGTGAAGTTCCTCACACTTCTTGGTTTAGAATAGGCCAGATATGAATATAAAAATCTTTTCTCTTGCTTTCAGGGTTTTGACTTTGGTTTGAAATGGAATTAACCCTTTTCGGTCTTTCACGTTTTAGTTTGTTCAGAATCCTGGTCTTGATTTCCTTGTTTTTCCCTGATATCTTCCAGATATGTTCAACTACTCCATCCTAGTGCACACATGGCTTCCTCCAACAATTATTGCCCACATCGTCCATTTGGGATGTTTTCTCGAACTGTCTTATGTTGCCAGTTATCTTCCTAAGTATATCTCTAAGTTTCTGAAGGAATTGGTATGTTCTCTACTTTTCTATGTCTCCAGGATACAGCAAAGAGGAGTCCTCAATGAACGAGGATGATGCTCCTGGACATAAAACCATGTCTTTGGCAATTTTCTCCTCACTGCCACCACAGGGAAACTAAGATGACAGGAACCCTCAGTCATAATTCCAAATCCTTAGGCCAATCTGTCTGGGGCCAGTAGGGAAAGTAGTTGCAGAAAGAGCTCTACTACTCCAGACAAGGTTGTGACAGGAAGAGAGATGCTGCGGTATACCTCCTCACGCAATTTGAGAATGAGGTGACAAAGTGACAGCAAACTCCAGAACAGCTTGTGGATCAGCCCCAAGGAGATGTCAAAAAGCCTCACACTGGGAACCACAGATATACTCAGCAGTGGGTGGTGACTCTGTTCCACATCAGTTGAAAAACACAGAGCCATTTTTCTGATGGGAAAGGCATTTGGAAGTCTAGTTTAAAGGATGTTGTTTTCTTTTGTTCCTCCTTGAGAGTTCTTTTAACTTGTGGTATTTAATTGACTTTTATTGCACCCCATATATTTTAAAACATAAACAAATTTTTAAAAAGTGTATCGTATGATTTAGAACAGTATTAATTAGCCAAGTGTATATAGAGAAAGGCAGAAAAAGAGGGGGGCAAGTCGTAAATACCTAAGAGCCGTGATACAGTTACCTACAGCTCCAGAAACAGTTCTAGATCACTATTTATTTGTCTAATATTTATTGAGTATTTACTACACCAGGTATTATACCAACACAGTTTTATCTGTTCATTGTTTAATATTATAAAACTACTCCATATACTTTATAAATCAATGAAATCTATAGTCTCATAGATATAGACTATCCAGTATATTGAGCCATTTAGAAATTCTATGGTATATTTATAATCATGATATTCTGAACTTCACAGTTGATAGAGACCTACTTTGTCAGTAATTGTATGCCAATTTGCCAGGAGGCTTAAAAGCCAGATCATTTTTCTCAGTGGGACCCAAGGAGAATTTGGTGACAGAAATTCCAAGATAAAATTCTTTATAAAAAATTAGGTTTTAAACACCTACCTTTAGCATCATGTGCTCTATTTTGTGTCTTAAGGACACATTTGACTACTTGAGATTTAGCACACATGGTGTAAGGAGTTAATATCGTACAGCCAAAGTGAGCAAACTAATAAAGGCAAGGCGGTGCTTCCTCTGTAGCATCAGATCTGTTCCCCATTATTTGGTTCTGCTGTTGAAGGAGAAAAATAAGTCTTAGATATTACAACTGTCACTGTGACATCTGTTGTTTCAGGATCCGTGACTGCTTCAGTCACCACCTGACCCAGATCATCACCATAACATTCTGTCCACTATTAAATTGTGAAAGGCCCTGGCCCTCCAGGTGATACTTCAAGGTTGACATACCAAGATGTTTGTCTCTGTCCCCACAACTGCCTCTCAGCTGAAAAATACAGCCTCACTTTGTGCAGAATTGATGGCAAACCGAGTCTCCCAGGGTTCAAGGGGAGCAGTGGAGAGCAAGAGCTCTTGAGGCGTAGCCCCGTTCTGCTCTTAATCACTTGTCGCAGTTGCAACCCCTGGAGGGCCTCGGAGCATGCAGAGGTGTCGCTTTTTGTTCTTTGTTGTCGGTTGTTCTCCTTTTCCTTTGAACAGATGACTCCAGCTATTAAAGCAACAACAACAGAGCTACGTGCACCTATCCAATCTTACAAAACAGATATATATGTAAGGGGATATCAGTCTTTCCAAACACACAAAGAATAGTTTACTTTTGGAAAGTTCCTCTAAATAGAGCTCCACCTCTGGTTGTACGTGTTTGGTTTCAAATCATTAATGACTTAACAGGATGGCTACTGCTAATCTAGATGCAAAAAGGACGCATCTCAAAAAGAGTCTATCACGTGAGTTACCAAAATCAGGCCCGCACATACATTTACAGGAATGTAATAAATATGTAAAACAAGGCACATCTCTGCTGTAAAGAGCTTTCTTCCAAGAGCTCATTCGATTATTCATTCATTTATTTATCCATTCTTTCATTCGAAACCTGTTTACTGAGACTCTGTAATGGACCAGACACTGCGCTGGGAACTAGAGTATGGCGCTAGAGGAGGTACGTTCTCTGTTCAGCATGATAAGAAAAAGCAGGGTTCGCACCTATATTTGTGATCCAGATTTCTCCCATATATTGAAAGACAGAAAATTCTAACCACTCTCAGCCACACAGCCATTTAATAGTCAGCAATAAGCAGTGGGCTTTCATTACGTAAATGAAGGCACCGGATGATCTAAATCATGGAAGAAAACAGGAGCCACAAGCTGGTTCTCACACGGTATACTTCAATTTCTTTTCAAACTCCCATTTCCCTACAATTTCTAGCCCTAATTCTGTAACTAGCTAAACGTATGATCTTACACAAGTCACTTAGCTTCCCTAAACCTTGATTTTCTCACATGTAAGATTCCTTTAGTTGATGTTTAGAAGATTATTTTTAAAACCTGAAAAATATACTTTCAGACAAGCTTAAATCTTTTTTAGTTCACTGTCTTCAAAGTGCCTCAGGACATTTGCATTATGGTTGAGCAGGCAGGATGGGAACATACAGGGTCTATGCTGCCCAAGCAGTCTCAGCATCAATAGTTTTCTACTCACCTGGAGAGCCCCTGGAGTCTGGTCCTGAACAAAGAAACACTATCTGGACCTGGCAATGTTTACCCAGCTCAGAACGCAGCAGCAGTCTTGGCAAGAGAGGAGGTTGGAGACTGCTTTTTGTGGCATCTGCTGCTGCTTTACGGGTTTACATTTGTAGTGCTAGGCCTTTCTTTTCCTCTTTTTGCTTTCCTTTTTCTTTTCTAATTGACACAGTGCCTGAAAATTTAAGTGGTTGCAACCAGGTGAGTGTGGGCATCTTGTACAATAGCTGTATTGGTTATAATGGCCTGTACCCAGAAATGAGCGACTGAGACCCAGGAAAAATGCATTAAAAATTAAGCCTCATATTTGATGTTTTCTCTATAACCAAAAATAGCTTAATTATTTAATTAAGCAAAAATGATCAATTATTATATAACAACTGAAAGGAAAATAAAATGTTGGATAAAATTATATATATATATATATATATATATATATATATATATATATATATATATATATAGCCCTTATCTATATCCCTTTGGCTCCTTCTGTTATAAAATTCTATGGAAAACAAACAAACAAACAAAAAAAACCTTTGAATACTTTTTCCACTAAACCTAAATTTTCAACCTCTGCTTTAGTTATTTTTGGTTCTTTTCTTCACATGAGCTTACTTTCACAAACAGCTAATATTCTGAGGTCTTTGCTGACCAGATCAAGTACTTCAAGATGTGTGATATCAAAAGGTCCTATTTAGATGAATGGGCTTCTGAAGCAGCGAGACTGAGAGCATAACATGTCGGTGGCATGACAGAATAGTTTTGAATCTAGGATTTTTTTTTTTAAGTTTTAAAATTTTTTTAACGAGGGTAGCAATTTGGAAATAAGATGCCCAAAAGTCCTCTTGCTCCCTGGCTGACAGGTCTTCTACTTCATCATTTGTCTTCTGAAACTTTCAGGCTCTTTATCTCTATAAAAGTGGTAGGACATGGGGCTTCCCTGGTAGCGCAGTGGTTGAGAGTCCGCCTGCCGATGCAGGGGACGAGGGTTCGTGCCCCGGTTTGGGAAGATCCCACATGCCGCAGAGTGGCTGGGACCGTGAGCCATGGCCGCTGAGCCTGCGTGTCCAGAACCTGTGCTCCGCAACGGGAGAGGCCACAGCAGTGAGGGGCCCGCGTACTGCAAAAAAAAGTGGTAGGACACATTCATTTACACTGAGGGGAGTTTTAAAGATCATGTTAGTGGACTATAAAAAGGTCTTTTTTAGGGAAACAATTACGAAGGTACTTTTTATGTCTTCTTTGTGATTGGGGGTGAGAGAAAGGAAGAAACATATGCTTTTGGAAAGATAAGTTTGTACTTAAAAGCTGCTCCCTGAGTTCTTGATTATCTCAAGGTGAAGACAGTGTTAAATTACTTACTCGTGGTGACAGCCTGTCAGATTGAACATATAGCAGAAGGACAAGACAAACCCCAAAAGGGATTCAATGCAGGGTGAGCCATGGGGTTTGAGGTTTCCCTGAAGGAGCAGATAAGGTGGGTGGGGATGGGATCTGGTGTCCCGCCTCAGTAAAAACCCCACCTGGAGAATGTGGATAGCTTTCTTTCTGACTCCATGCTCAAGAGTCCCTCTTCTCTGTGGTGATTGGCATGTGTGGACTGGCACTCGTGTGAACACACATGAAGAAAACAGGCATCTTAAAAGATGAGGACTTTAAGTTCTCAGAATAAACGTTGGGAAGTATCAAGTTAATCTCCCTAGAAACTACCAGGGTCTGTTGTTACATGATAGGTACCTGGGTTTACTCAGAACTTACAGGACACGTGACGTTTTCAAGCAGATGCAGTGGTAAGAAAACGGTAGTGATATACACCAAAAGGAATAGATGGAAGGATGGAATCATATAAATTCCTTAAAGAAATTAGAGATTTTTGAGTCTAGTTGAACGGACTAATATAGTAGCCTCAGTGACTCTTGAGCATTTGAAACATGCCTGGTCTGAACTGAGATGTGCTGTAAATGTAAAATACAAAACATCTTCAAGAAAATGGATTTTGAAGACTTAGTGTGAAAAGGAATGTAAAATATCTTGTTAATAAATGTTTCATACCGCTTATATGTGAAAATAATAATATTGTGGATATGTTGGGCTAAATAACATACTAAATTAATTTCACCTGTTTCTTTTATGTTTTTTTAATGTGGTTACCATAAATTTTTAAATTACTTATGTGGCTTGCATTTATGATGTACATTATATTTCTATTGGGCAGCACTGGACTAGAGACTGCTTGCAAGAGCAAAGCCCTATGTATTTGAATGTGGGGCAATATAAGAGGCATACTTGTGTTAAGGATTTTAAAACCCATATTTCTGGGCTTCCCTGGTGGCGCAGTGGTTGAGAGTCCGCCTGCCGATGCAGGGGACACGGGTTCATGCCCCAGTCCAGGAGGATCCCACATGCCGTGGAGAGGCTGGGCCCGTGAGCCACGGCCGCTGAGCCTGCGTGTTCAGAGCCTGTTGCTCCACAACAGGAGAGGCCACAACAGTGAGAGGCCCGCATACCGCAAAAAACAAAAACAAAAACAAAAAACAAAACCCATATTTCTAAAGTAAATTCTATAGAATGGTGATAAAACACAGCTCCTTATGATGCAGAATTGGCTATGCCATGGGTCAAGTAGCTTCATCCTAAACCTTAATAACACTATTCAACAAAATCCCATGTACTTATTGGCTTGGAATAGAAGTATCGTGTATCTACCAACATGAAAAAAGGGAAGGAATGGATATAAAGAAACTGTTAACATTGGGGAATAGAAGGCATTCATTCAATATATAAAAGCACTTTTCAGCAACTCCCACAATTAGAGAAATTTCAGAAACATTAAAGGATTTGGAAGTCCCCAAGGATTCACTCTAAGAAAGCCTATTGTCTTGAAGAAACCCCCAGGAGAATCGAAGAAACCCCCAGGAGGATCAAAGAAACGTGTGTTTTAATGGGATTTTCCTATTTGAGGGCTGTGTTCTAGGTAATTTCCAACATGCTGAGTGTTTTTCCCCCATTTGGCTCCAAAAGAGTTCTGTATGAATTGGGTCTTCAAAGAGAAAAATTTTCATCTCTGTATGAAGTCACTCAAAGACCCCTCCACCTTAACTCCTCCTGAAAGGAAAGACGCCTTCTCAGAAGACTGTTCTACCACGTTGCGCATCACTCCCAAGATGTTTTTCAATCCCAGTGTAATTATCTCCATGATGGAGGAGGCTCCAGATACATTTATTTGCTCCTCTCAGCGGCTGGAAGATGTATTCCATATTCAGTTAAAGTCAGTAATTAAAATGGCCTAATCTGCATTCATTTTGTAACCACAGGCTGAAACTCCCCCTATGTCAACCTCAGAGGCGAGAGCGCTGCCACGCTTAGAGCCACAGTGAAGATCTCTGATTGGCTGGTGCACAGTTAGAACAGGTAAAATAATCTAATCTGGAATATTGCTCTCCTCACCTTTTTTTAATAAACATTTGCCTCACCACAGACCTTAATATAACAGCAGTAAAGGCAAGAGAGGAAATTGGAAACACGGCCAGGAGTGTGCCTTATGGTTCATAACAGCCCCAAATTGTGACCGTTTATTAAAACTAACACCCTTTTGTGAATGAGAGTGTGGATCAAAATATCCAGTGGTTTCTCTTCTTTGATATTCTTTTTTTTTATATAGCACTGAGTTTCAGTTTTAGGGTTTAATTAAGTTTCTAAAATTGTTTCTGACTAAAACATTGACATAAAAAGGCAACTTGCCCATAATTTGGCCCCGTCCATTATTTCCATCATTTGTTTCAGTCCACAGGATATAACTTCTTGGGCCACTGGGACAAGAAAGAGTTAAAGCAGGTGAAGGAGGGGAGGGAAACAGAGGCCAGAGAACTGCCTGACAAAATACAATGAAGGGCCTTCCCCAGGCCCGGGGCGCTCTGGCCCTGCCAGGGGAAAGGAGAGCTGAGCACAGTGTTCTCCGTGTCCACACACCTCCCTTTTGTTTCAGCAGCATTTTGCCTTCCACTCATGCAAAACTTTGAATTTCCTGTTGGCTCTGAGGTGAGATTTATGACTTTTATTAAGGTTACTATTCACTGTGAATTTACAGAGCAATAAGCCTAAGAGCTTTTAGGGGTTTCATCACCTATGTTTACGGGCGTGGCAGAGCTCCCCACAGAGTCACTGTCAGCCAGGATGGCCAAATGTGGATTTCTTGGAGTGCCCAGGGTACGTGTCCTAGTCCAAGGGGAAGGTCTGGGAGAGCCGAAGGGCTCAAAGGAGACAAAGCCCTCAGCGCATGAGATTTGTTTTCTGCTCTGGCGGTTTTGATCCACTTCCCTCTGGCTCAGCTACCTCATTCTGGCCATGTTTGAAGACACATTTGAGTGTTCCATTCTCTCCAGGAAGAAAGAGAAATAATTTGAAATAATTGTGTGACGGGGAGGGAAGAGGGAAAGAGGGGCTGGCAGGAGTGGAGGTAAACACATGTTACAGACGTAATAGGGGCCACGTAAACCGTTTCATGTATACTGTCACATTTAATCTTTACAGCAGTCCTGTAAGGCAGGTATTATTATTCCCACTTTACAAATGAGGAAGTTGAGGCTTAGAGAAATGAAATCACTTGCTGAAATGAAGACAGTTAGTGAATGGAAAAATCAGGATTTCAACTCCATTTTGCTGTGGCTTCCCAGTCCCGGTTGGGAGGTCCACATCTCATTGACTCCTATTTTAGCCCTCAGTTGCTGCTCATTTAACCTAAGCAATTGGTTTGGGTGTGTCATCAGGATATTTGAAAGTACTAGGTTAAACTTTCTTTTAAGATGGCAGGCTTCTTTTGTTGCAAAAAGGTAACTTTTCCACAATGGTCTTATCCCTTGACCTCACCAAACCCTTCTAGAATGGAATGAATGGGTAAGAGCAGAGTAAAGCCAATTGAGCAGTGCCATGGGCTGGGCAGGACAAAGGGACAGGTATCTGTCAGTCCCTGAGAGTGGCAGCTACTGAGGCAATTCACTAATTTGATAAGAGTTGGAAAAGAACAAGTCCTCTAGCCCTTTTCACTCATTCATTTATTCCACAAATATTTGGTAAGCACTCACTATGTGCTAGGCACTGCAGTAGGCACTGGGGATGCTAGATACCTCAGCACTCTGCCTGCTACCTTCCCGCTGTGCAGAGGTGGACCAGATGCTGCCCACGCCCTGTCTCTTAAAGGCTCTTTCAAATCTACCCAAGTTCTGTCACAGTGACAAACTTCCCAGACCACTTCAATGGGATGGTCCTACCACAGGGAAGAAACAAAGCAAAAGACAGAAAGTAAAAGAGCTGATGAGCAGATAGCGTACTCTTTATGTGAAATAAACAAACAAATACACACATATATATATATATATACACATATACAGTTATATGTATACATGCCTATGTACTCTTCATATCTTCAAATGAAATAAATTAGCAAACATATATATATACATATATATACACACATACATATAGATGCATGTGTGTGTGTGTGTGTAATTAGCTTGATGTCCAGTCCAAATTGCCATTACAAATTTATGATTGGATTTGTAACTGGCAGAAAACATACCGGCACAGAGGACTAGGTAGTTGAGCCATCATTGTTGGAAATGTATTGTTCAGGACATTTGCTAATTTATTGATGCAGCAGCAGAGGCTGAATCAGATTCAGTTATTCAGTTGAAGAATAAATTGGAATATTTTGGTGCATTTCTTAAAAAAAAGAAAAAAGCCACTTTAAAGCCTATGTATTAAAATGACAAAGTCTTAAATAGGGGTCTCTTTTTCTAAACAAAAGATATGCAAATTACAATTCCAGATTTATATTATGATAAAAACTGAAATACAAAAGAGTCATTATCCTGCAAAATGTAAAAGTACATTGCTTCATGAGTCTATAATGATATAATGGGATGTTGATGTAGTAAAAGGTGTCAGAAGGGAGACAATGACCTTAAAATTTTAAGTCAGAAACATTAGAATAGAACAGTAAGTATCTATCTACTCACCTAACTACCCATCTATCTATTGCATATTTTGAAAATTTGAGGTGAAGAGCAGGATATTTTTATCTTCTAATGGTGTAGCCATAATAAGGGGGTTTTTGTGTAGAGGATGGGGAAATACTTTTCACATAACCATTCCAACTCTGAAGTTGGATAAAGATTTTACCTTGAATTTTAGATTAATAGGACTATTTTTCATAAAAATCAGTGGTGTGTTATGACGCTTGGAGACCATTCCTGGCCTAACCACAGGACAGCAAATGTCAGAGATGCCAATGTTCCCTGTCGAAGAAAGACTCGCAGTTAGTTTGCAAGGACTCTCAGTTTTTAAGATGATGGGAGCAATTTCCAGTTAATCGTTGTGTGTCACTGAAAAAGGATGGGTCAACTTAAAGAGACTGCCTTAGAACACAGAAGATTTATTCTATCAAATCACAGAGAAATTGTAGCAAACTATTTAGGCTTGAAATTATTCTACTGGCTTATTCTAAGAAGTGGAGGTGAGAGTGCATTTATGTGTGTGTGTGTGTGTGTGTGTGTGTGTGTGTGTGTGTTTCAGGGGAGACACACTTGAAGTAATCAAGTGATATACCACATGTAAAGCAGATGCACAGGCTTGTTCCCACTACCAAACAGAGCAGAAGGCCTGCCTTAGCTTTATTTGGCAGGAATTTATATACTCGCTTCACTATTTGATCTTAACCTAAACAAAGGATGTTGGTCTCAGCCACCACTGATTTCAGGGTAACAGCTCTGCCTTCTTTCTGAAAGGCAGCGGGATTGTGACACTTCGAAAATCAGATGGTTGCATAGTATGGAAGTATCTTAAATGTTTATTTATTGTTGTAGTGAGCCAAACCCTCCTTTTCTTGTTTCTGAGTGTGCAATTGATTGCACCAAAAGTTGTAGGCAGAAGGATTTTACTTTAACACAAATGTCAGAACCTTGGCGAAGCAACTCCCAGAACTTCAGAACAAACCCAAATGAGCCAGGGAAGCTAAATGAGGGCTAAGAACATACTCTGAGCCCAAACTCCTGATAATTTTCCAGTTCAGAAAGTTGCTGAGGGTCTTCTGTCAGAGTAAGCTCATGGTTTATGATTTTGGAGCCTGTGCGACGCTCCTTTGTATTTCATCTTGACTTAATGTCATTAGTCTTCCTTCACAGAAACCTGAGCGCTCATTTTCTAATCTATCTAGATGATACGCTGACAGCATTTTCCCTGATCGAGACTTTACCATTTATGTCTCTGCCTCTGTTAATCATTTGCATAAATGAGATTTATAGTAAAAAGGATTAAATCAATTCTGACTACCTCCTACTTCCTGGATTTTCAGGGATTTTTGATGAACACAGAAACCTCGGAGATGCTTTCCTGAGAAGATCTTTCGTACCTTTGTGAGGTGGCCTTTCAGCGTGGCTGAGTCTCTGTGGATCATAGCAAGTCCACTTCTTGTTTTGTTTGGCAACCACACCTCAGAAACTGCCCTCCGAGCAACTCAAGCTGTTTTTGATTGGAAATAGGTTAGTGAGCCATGCATTTTCTTCTCCTTCAGTCTCCATCTTTCCTTCTTTCTCTTCTTCCCAGTCCCGAGATGAGCACCCTTAGGAAATGTATCAACCGATTTCAATTATGTGTTTGTCTTTTGAGTTTCTCATCATGGGGTAAACTGTGACATTTTTAGCAGCCAGGGGTTGAAGAGAAAAGTTGCACTAGTCTAAACTAAATCACAGTTTATTTTCTTCCTTTCTAATTTCTCTAATCTTTCACTGACTTGAAATAATATTACTACTATGCGTCAGGCCTTGTGCAAGACCAGGGATTTTCACAAATGTATAGTCATCCTTTGGTACCCCCAGGGGACTGGTTCCAGTACCCCCGCAGATACCAAAGCTGCAGTTGTTCGAGTCCCTTATATAAAACGGCTGAGTATTTCCATATAACCCACACACATCCTCCTGTATACTTTAAATCATCTCTAGTTTACTTATAACACCTAATACCATGTAAATGCCATGTGTAATAAGTAGCTGCCAGCCCAGCAAATTCAAGTTTGCTTTTGGAAACTTCCTGGAATTTTTCTCCCATATATTTTCAGTCCACAGTTGGTTGAATCTGCAGACGAGGAACCCATGGATATAAAGGGCCAGTCAACTGTAATCATTTTCTTTCTTTCTCCTCCTCCCTTTGTTCCTTTCTTCCCTCAGTCCTTTTTTTCTTTTTCCAAATTTACTCTCATTATTTTGCGTAGTCGCCCTGGATTTCCTCCTCGGATACTCACGGCGAGCAAGTACAGGGATAGCATTTCCTGATTTGTTTTCCCCCATTCTATAAACCCTGCTTATCCCATGAGGGGTGCTATCTCAGCAAAAAGACAGAGATCATATTGACATATCCTTGGCCGTGTATCCACCCTAGGTGACCAGCATCAGTGCCTTTAAATTCCCTGAATGTAAACAGTTGTTCTAGACCATCTCCTCTATGTCATTTCTTTTACTGTCTGCTGCAGTCTAGAACAGGGGTCCCCAACCCCCAGACCACGGACCGGTACCGGTCCACGGCCTGTCAGGAACCGGACCGCACAGCAAGAGGGGAGCAGCGGGTGAATGAGCAAAGCTTCAGCTGCCGCTTCCCATCGCTCGCATTACCGTCTGAACCATGCCCCAATGCCGTCCATGGAAAATTTGTCTCCCATAAAACCGGTTCCTGGTGCCAGAAAGGCTGGGGACCGCTGGTCTAGAACATATCTTGATCAAAATCTTCTCGGTTCGGTTTCCTTTGTCTGGCTCTGTGCTCATCCCTCTTGGTCTAGGTAGACATTTTGGCTTCTCCGGCTTTTGCCTTTATTACTAGATAGATTATAGGTCCTTGAACGCAAACTGCAAACCCTTTGGACTCTCCCCTTTTGGGGTCACTCTGGGAAAATACTAGAGATATAGTTAACCTATACCCCCAGAATATTTTTCCAGCACCATCTTACCTGGTTAGTTAAGGGCTTGCTACAGTCCCCAGGTTTAGGGGATTAAAGGTGAGTAATATGTCAAACATTTTTGCCTCAATTTGGAATGTCTGTTATTTTTCCACCATTGTGAGCTGGCTCTTGTCTGTGTATTCTAAAGTCATTGCATCATTTCTCTATTTTTCTAGTGAGGGTTAAGTATTTTTATGTGTAGGATTTGTATCTTATACACACAAAGATATCATTGTCCAAGATCCTACGTCTTCACAGGGATTAGACTTGGAGGTGGTAGAAACACTCTACAATTTTCGGACTGAGATAGTATGGGGACCTGCACGCTTCTAGTTCTTCCATTTCTTCTGCTAGTATCCACAGACTAGGAGAGAACCAGAATGTTTACCCATACCAGAAAGGTAAACTTCTGGCGACTCTTCAAGTTGCTACAGGTTAAAAGGGGACATCGGAAGTAACAGCCAGGGCACCGAATTTTTTTGTTAGTTCGTCATAAAAGATTTAGCAAGTAGGAATAGAACAACAAGTATTACTAACTCGTAGTTTCAAGGATCCAGTGAGTCACATCGTGTGGGGTACTTACCACCATCAATACCCACAGCAAGCACCTGCTCTATACACAGCACTCTGCTGAAGTTGCAAAGTCATAAAATACAGTTCTTTCTTTCCAAGAGCTTATGATGAGTCTAAAAGAGACCACTGCAGGTTTAAAAGATAGAAACTACCATATATGACTTGTTTGGACAGTAGCACTGCGGGTGTTCCAAAGACAGTACAATAATTGAAACTGAGACGCAGTAAAACTTTACTTAAAGACGTGGCTGGCTTCACGCATGTGTGACCTGTGCAATCTCATGGGACCTCTCACTTGGTTTAATTCTCTGCTGTCACTACCTTGAAACTCTTAGTAATTTAATCTTTGAATATGTTCTGTAAGTGAAGCCCTAAGGGAGAATGGAACAGGTACATGAACAGAAAATGTATGTGCAACATGCATGTCCGTCTGTCCTCGCCACCCCATTCACACGTGGAATTCATAATGCCCTGTGAGCATACAATTCTGGTGGACCTACAATATGGGGGTGGGGGGTGTTAGGGGAGACTCAAAGCAAGTACAAGGTCAATGTGTTGCATCCATGGCTGTAAGCAAAGGAGAGGGGACGCTGATATGCCCTAGAGGCCAGGATTTTCATTCCTTCAGAATTTGCTTCAAACATAGAACACAGAAAGAAGGCATGGAGTTCTAAGAAATGCAAACACTCAAGGAATCATATGATATCCTTTCTTACCTGTGTTATGTCCATGTGTTAGCCAATCACTTAAGCTGAAAGTGATGACACAGAAGGAAAGGAAGTGATAGGGCAATCCATAGTTCCTTTTTTTTTCCAGTACTTCCCTATTCATCAGTAAACTGAAAGCAGCATGTTGGTGAATGCGTATGTATAAAGAAGTGTGCTAAAAACAGATGAGTTAGTTTTGTGCACCACTTCCACTCTTTTGGTAGCGAAATACATAGGTGTGTACAAACTACACAATAAAAATTGTGCAATTTCAGTAATTCTGTGTACAATTTAAATGCTTTTGTATTTACATTTAAAACTGGTGTTGCACAATATAAAGATGTACAGTAAAATTCACGCTAATAATTTAGAATCTTAATTTTTATTTATTTAGAATGACATTAAATAGAAAATAAAAAACATCATGACAATTGGAGGGAGAGACCACAAAAGAAAGAAAAAAAGTTTTATAATTTCATATATTTAAGTGGTATTTATTTCCTGTTTTTTGAACAAGGGTATCCACATTTTCATGTGTAATTGACTTGCAGTAAGGTGTAGGGCCAGGCGAATAAAGTTTTTCTCAAAATGTTAAAGAGTTACTTATAACATTAGTTGTCTCCCAAATCGTATTTAGACTCCTGATTTTTCTTTGTAAGTTCCTTATAAACACTTCTGTTAATTTCCATCCATTTCTATTCTCTCCCTGTCCACACCCTGGGTTGCTGAGGATTCTCAGTTCCAACCCAGCAAGCATCTCAATGGCTCCTTTGTGGAACTCTCCTCTTCTACCTCTTAAGTATACCACCCTTTCTACCGGGCACAACCTCATTGAACCATCTGATTACTCCTACTTCTCCCTTCTCTCATTACAAAAAGATGGGGATTTCTCATCTCACTCCACCTCATCTTCACTACAGATCCACCAAAAGAGAGGGGGAAGTAATTTACAACTATATAACACTATACACACATACAGCATGGTTATTAAAGTAATTTTAATTATGTTGATAACAGCTACTACTTCTTTAGGGCTTACTATAGCCAGGCAGTGTTTGAAACCTTTGTATGTATGTCTCACACCAACACAGAGAGGTTAAGTAACTTGTTAAACAGCTAATACGTGGTGGACGTGGGATTCCACCCCAGCAATCCCCCATTTTACCATCCTAACGAAAGGTGTGGAAAGTCGCACGATTCCATACACTAGTATGCACTCATACTGATCAATTAACATGCACTGATGAAGACGCTGCTGCCCTATGCCCAAGAGGAAGGGGGAAGCAGAACCCCCCAATTTTCATATTGACAATTACCTGCCAGAAAAATCCACTCACTCTTTGCCTCTCTGTTTTTGTCCAGTTCAGCTTTGTTTTTTTTAATTTTGAAGAACAGACCTTCTCTGGGAAGTCAGATTTTACTTTGACATTTCCACCCGAGACTGGAACTCGGAGAACGTACATGCCTTTGCTCTCTCCCACAGATGCTTGCTTGAGCCGAGCCGTGTGACCACCAGCCTAGGAGACTGCACTGCAATCCTCTTGGAACTTCCTACGGGACCACCCAGAAGCTGCAGCTGGTGCTGAGGACGGTGGCCGCCTGTTTACATGAGAATGTGAGCCGGAGGAAGTGGACAGTACCTGCTTTCTGCTGTCAGCCAAGGACTCGATTCCGTGGAAAGATCTGATGTGTAAACTAGAAATATTCAAAGGTTTTGGGCCCCAGCTATTTTCCAGACATGGGAAAAAACTGGGGGCCGAAAGGAGTTTCTCCCAGGATGCTGGCAGCTGCCCCGGCCCAGCAGAACCAGCTGTAGGTCTGGGAACGTGGGTCAGACAGACTCCAAATGTGCTGATCCTCAGATAGACCACGTTGAAAGAGCCATTTTCTCATACAAAGACTTTCCATTGAATCATATCCTATGCACTATCTCTGGCTTCTCAGAGAGGAACCACACTGAACTTGTACAGAAAACAAAAAGTGTCCTTAAAACCCTGGCCCATATCTTTTGCGGATAGCCGAGTTCATGCCTAGCCGCCCCAGGAGGGCATTTGGCAATAGTCACAGAAGAAAGCTTTTCTGTCCTGTTGAATAACAGTGTCCGGAAGGGGTGTCTTGCAGGGTGAGGGGGTACCTGTGGAAGCAAGGCAGAGTTTTATAGAGCTGTTAGCGACACCTTTATGGCATACTTTAGGGAGCAGATTTTTCGCTGAACAGGTTATCTTACTTCTACGTTTCTGGAAATCAAATACTTCTTTACAATTTTGTTTTGGAACTCTTCAGAGGGCTCGCAATTTAAAGAATTTCTAACATCTACTTCCACAGTAAACTCAGATTTTCAAAGATCAAGTTGCCTTAAGTTGAGGGGGACCTGTATCAACAGCTTTGTCCCTTCAGTTTTGTCCTTTTCCAAGGGCCACGTCTCACGGTCTGGACTTCATGAGGCTAACAGGCCCTGGGAAGGAGGAAGGAGCAGGCAAGTCACCTGGAGACAAAGGCTACAGGCCGACGATACCTCTCCTCTGTTGAGGCATAAAGCATATTCTTTGTAGGCTGAGCCTTGAGAAGAAAAGCACACTCAGTTTTATTGAGCTGGTATTATGCACCAGGCATTTAATTGCACAACAGCCGCAGGAGGGAAGACGATAATGAGATAACACTTAATGAGCACCCACTGGCCAATGGGCAGAAGCTAGTAGCTTCATTTTTAAATGTATCATTTCACTTAGTCTTTATAATTAGGGTTGCCATAGTTAGCAAATTAAAATCTAGTTAACATCCAGTTACATTTGAATTTCAGATAAGTAACAAATACTTTTCAGTATAAGTATGTCCCATACAATATTTGGGATATACTTATACTTAAAATGCAGTTTTCTAGCTGAAATCCATATTTAAGAGGGGGTCTTGTATTTTATTGGCAACCCTATTTGGAAGAATCCTAAGAAGTAGGAATTATTATTCCCATCCTATAACTGAGGAAACTAAGACTCAGCGACATTAAGAAATTTGTCCAAGATGGTGGGTAAAGGCAGAGGAGTTGGGATAACCATCTACTCGTGTTTGATTTAAAATCCTATACTATCAGCAACTGTATCATACAGTCTCCTCATCCAGGCTAATAAATAGAGTCAGTTTTTATTCAGCCAAATAAGCTGCCTCAAGGGAAAGAGCTAACTTCAATCTTAAATACTAGATATTTATTGATCATCTACCTAGTCCAAAGCCCCATGTTAGGGCTGGAGAGAAGAAAAGTTGCATATGAGGATAATTTAAGAACCAGGGCCTGCCCTCACGGGAAAATATAACGTAGTGGAGAAGATGAAAGAGAGAGAAGGAGAGGGAGGCGGGGGAGAGGGGAAAATGCTAAATATGTTTCCAGTAAGTTTCAAGTTTTTAAACGGGAACATTGGCATTATAGTTGATTCTGCTTTAAAACCTTGAGGTCCGCTGTAGAGAGCCTTGGTGGTAGGGAGGTGGGGTCCTCAGTGTCACCAAGAAGCAAGATTCCTCCTTATAAGAGACCAGCATCTGCCTCCTCATGGTGTCCCCAGTGGCTTGAGTCCATTGCTCCAGATTACACAGGGACTTTCAGGGACTGACAGTGGTTTGGCTGTCACATTGCTCACCTCACCGATACCAGGGTCACCCTGGCAAAGCCGTCCAGTGGAGGCTGCCCCTTCCCTCCATCAGCACTTTAAAACCTGCCCATACTGCCAGCTTATGTGAAGAAGATAACCAAAAGATATTAAAAAAAAAAAGGCAGACTTCAAGAAAGCAAGCATTAGAAGCTCAAAGAAATTAGACTCATCACAAAATAATATTGGAGTTCTTCCTCAAGCACTGTGTCAGATGTTTTATAAGTTTTATTCCTAAACATCACAAGAAAACAGTAAGGTAGGAATTGCTATCTCTACCTTACAGATCAGAACACTGAGGCTCAAAGAAGGTAAGGGACATGCAGAAGGTCACATAGCCAGTATGAAGCGCTACCTGCTCTGAACCATGCTTTTCGTAGAGCATCGAGTTCCCTTGTTAAAACAAAGGGAATGGCGCTTCCCTGGTGGCGCAGTGGTTGAGAGTCCGCCTGCCGATGCAGGAGACATGGGTTCTTGCCCCGGTCCAGGAAGATCCCACATGCCACGGAGTGGCTGGGCCCGTGAGCCATGGCCGCTGAGCCTGCACGTCTGGAGCCTGTGCTCCGCAACGGGAGAGGCCACAACAGTGAGAAGTCCGCGTACCGCAAAAAAAAAAAAAAAAAAAAAGCAAAGGGAATCGAAACTTTTCCCCTGCAGACAGACAGGGAAATTCACCACTAAACAGCAAGCAGAAAGAGATGATGTTTAGGGCCTTGGTGAAAAGAAACAGTACTGAATCAAATACCATTCTCTCTTATCTCTTAATTGAAGCCTGGGGTACCCGTTTCCGTTTTTGTAGCCAACATCAAAAATAGACATCAACATGGCACAAATGTATGCCTAATGTGTAGCTTACGGTATGACTCCCTTTCCCTATATCATTTTACAAAGTAGAAAAGAATTGGGAAGAGAAACTTAGAAATGGACACAAAAAAGCTTATATTTTGATAGTAAGGGCCTTTTTAAAGTTGAAGTTCTGTTTTTGATAAGAAAAAGCTTTTAAGAATGCTTTTTATATAGCATTGTATATCTGTATTCTTAGTCAATTCCTTCCTTCACTTTGCCTCTCTTATGCTACAATGCTAACTTTTCCTTCATATTTTCCCAATGGTTAACATTCTGCTTCTGAAAATTATCCATTAAAATTTTATCCATTTTGTATTTTGGTGAGACAGTATGAGGAAATGCCATTGTGAAATTAGATTTTTCTTTGACATCAGGCGCCCAGTCAGCAATCCAATCCCATGTGTTTCTATTGAGACATTAGGGTTTGATATAATTTTGGGCAGAAAACATTTTAAAAATGAAACAATTGAATTTTCTAGATGGTCTTGGGGACCACTTAGCTTAAGAGAATACACTTCCAAATCAAAAGACTTTCAATCATTTTAAATATTATTTGGATGATATTTGCTCTGTGTGTAGTAGCCGTTTGAATTTGTATTGAATGTTTGACTGGCTCATGCACACATAGATGATGTATGAAATTATTATTTCATATTTTTCTAGTGTTTGCATTGCAAGTGACATCTGGCTGACAGGAACTTGGAGAAATGGGATACGAAGTGAATGCTGCAGTTACCACAAGCATCGTATTTATCAAAAGGTTTAAGGTTGGTCTGTCTTTGTTTAACATATGAAACTTGGAACAGTGACTGGGAAGCACTGTGTTCTTGTGATGCCTGCATGTTTTAACTGAGTTGTTTAGGAAAAGAGCAGTCAAAGAATAAACACTAATTGTATTATTTGCTCTGCTCATGAAACTAAATATTATACATTCTAATTTTAAGAAAACACACTTAAATTAGATTTGATATAATTTCCATACATTTTGCCTGTATTCAGAGAATTTACAGACTTCATGTTAGACAAGCACGCATATTGAGCACTAGTCATCATTATTCAGAAAAGGCAATGTGGGAGAAAAAAACTCAACTGCGTTTTTAGTTTTATTTTCTAATTTGTGAATGTGCAAAATTGAAGGAAGACATGTGAAAACATGTAGTACAGTGTTTGCAAGCTCTGACTCCGTTGAAATACACACATATAAATATACACATTTTCCTATTCTGCCTTTTCATGGAGGTCATGCCACCAATTACGAATGTAGTCATGAGAAATAGCATTCATTTAACAAAAACTTACGAACCTACTATGGACTATGTACTAGCAGGGTACTGGAGAAAACTGGAGAAATGCAGAGGAGTCAAAAAATCCCTGCTATTAATAAACTCACAGTCAGGTAACAGAGGAGGTCAATATGAAAACCAAGTTCAACGTAGGGGTATAGATACAATGAGAAAAGTGTGGAAGCAATGACAAAGTAGGGGTGAAATGTGTCAGTGGTCCATCTACCAAAGACAGTTTAGGAAACAGAAAATGCATTATAGAGGACATTGTGAAAGCCTTTCAGATATAAAAGTAAGATATACTCATTTTTCTGAAACTTGCAAATTTCAGGAAATTAGAAAGATGGCAAAAATCATCCTTGTTATTATTACCTAAAGACAAATATTGCCAGCTAGCTTCTACCATTTCCCTCCATTCTTTTCTTGATATATATATATATATATATATATATAGTTTTGAAAGCATTGTGATAATACTGCAAATACATATTACAAAAGAAATTAGATGCTGCATTCCAAAAAAGCCAACATCATTGTTGAATTCATTTCCATGTTATTTTAAGCTCTTCCTATATATGTTATTGTTAATGACTGAATAATAGTCCAATTGATAGTTAATGTCATAAACTAGCCATTACTCTATTAGGTTATTTGGTTTGTTTTCTAACTTCCTCAATCAACAATAAGTTGATGACTTCTAAGAAAAAAGAATTCAGGAGAAGGGAAAGAAATCTTCAGTGGTGGGGTTCCTGGTACCAGCATAAGGCATGAAAAAGGTAAGTAACATTTATTCAGCAACTGTTACAGTACTAGGTACTTTACCTGTACTATTTTGTTTATTGTCATCAGAACCCTGATTCAAGCATGGTATAGTAGAAATAGACTGGATTCACCTGGAGCTGAGTTCATATTTATTTCCCAACTCTGTCCGGCTGTGTGATTTCCAGAAAATCACTTATAATCTCTCTGATTTTTGGCTTCCTCACTTATAAATTGGGGCAGTACTAGCATTCATTCATTTAACAAGAGCTTATTAGGCTCACAGGTTGTATAAGGTATCTTGCTAGGCATAGGGGACATAAGGTCAATATGATGTGTCTCATGTCTTTGAGGGGCTGACAGCCTAGTGGAAGAGTCAGACGTGGAAATGGGCTGACAGGTCCCAGAAGAACACAGATGAGAAAAGAATTCATTCTTCCTCGTGGAACAACATTTGGTCTGGATCCTAAGTAATGAGAAGCAGGTTTCCACTTGCTTTTCTTCGACAATAGCGTTCATCTTCCGCTATCCAAGCAATCATATGGTCAGTGTGGTTCATATTCACTCTCGTCCCTGCCCTGAAGAAGCTTACCAACTAGTATCAGTCCTAATGCCCAGAAGAATGTGGCTTCTGTTTTATAGACTTGCACACTGATTTATTTAAGAAGTGATTGTGTTGGTTTGGGAGTGCTTGGTTTCTACCAGAGTCCTTCCTTCTAAGAGATGTGTCTGACCTTGTAAACAGAGGGTCCTGTTGACCCATCAAGGACCATCTTTTGACACTGTATTTTGAAAGGCTCATTAATCTGAATAAAACTGTTACTAAAATGTCTGTGTTTTACAAAAATAGAATGATATTAAGCAATATGCAGACATACTTTATAATCAGATTTATACCTACACATATTAAGTCCCTCCCTGCTTAAAATTCCCAAATCTAAAATTAAAGCTAGAATACTCAGACCTAATGGCAAGTTTTCAAACTTTCATAATCCAGCAATTTAAAATGCCTCAGATACCATTAAAGTTGTCACTGGAGTTAGAAAGGTAATTTTAGCAAAATTTTCTTCCTTTTCCTCTCAAAATTTTACCCAAAAGTGTATCTGAAGGTTCACCAAATATGGAAAAGTAATATATTTTTAAATTTTACTAATTAGCTCCAATTTTAAAATAAAGCAATCTATAACTCCTGTCTTCTGTTTTAAACCAATGGTGTATCAGCTAGCTGCTGTCAAGAACTACCACATAACAATCCACTCCACGTTTCAGTGGCTTAAAACAAGCATTTATTTAGCTTCTGAGTATCAAATTAACTGGGATTTGGCTTGTCTAGACTGGTCATGGCTAGTGGTGGCCCTGTTCCATGTGTTGCTTATCCTCTTTTTAGCACCTGTGGTTAGGTGGAGGCATGTCCTTCTCATGGCAATGGCAGAGTCATGAAAGACTGAGTTCAAATGCTTTTTAAATTTCTGCTTACATCACATCTGCTAACATCCTACTGGTAAGTCACTTAGCTAAGCTGAGTCAAGGCTTGGAAGAGCACTGCAGTGTTACATGTCAAACAGCAAAGATACAGGGAGTGGTGAAGAACTGGGGCCATTCACACAATCTATCCCCAAGGGTCATAGCACTTTTCTACAAAACAGAATGATGTTACATTCAATAGATTTTTATTTTTAATTATTACTTAAAGCTTTCTATATTCCAGGCACTGACTTATCTTCTCCTTGCCTTCCTGCAATCCTATAAAAAGCATTTCAACATCCCTATCATGAAGGTGAAGAAATTGAGGCCAGGGGATGTTTGAATAAAATGCTTAACCTTGCATGAGTGGTCAGAGGTCGAGTCTGGAATTAAATCCTGTCTGTGGGCCTTGTCTTCTATTCTTTCTGCTATAGGAAGCTGCCTCGATATAAAATTTCAATTGTAAATTTTCAGAACAGGAAGGAATTTTTGAACTCATCTAATTTCTTTATTTTGTAGAGGGAAACAACCACAGTCCAGAGAGACGACTTCTATATTTTTATCTTACTAATTAATAGAAAATCCAGGGACGAGAATCTGAGTCTCTTGAGTTCTCATTTTCTCCATTTTTTATACAAGCTTTTTCACTGTATGCAAATTTACTGGATACCTGCTATGTGCCTGACACTGTGTTGACCCAGTTCTCTGTTGCTAAGATCATATTCCGATTACAGAAATGAAGAGAAATAAAAGGTTGTTTGAGTACCTACTATGTGATACAATGGGTGTCCGTAGTTTCCTAAAATTTACCAAAAACTGAAATTCTAAACTCCTGCATCAGTCTATTTCAACCCAAGTATAAGACAGATTTTCTCTTTGGCACTGACCCATTCTACATTTCACAGAGGCCAAGTTGGTCTGGGAGGACACAGGAGCCAGGCAGGCAGTCCAAGACTCACCGCTGCCATTGAAGGTGGGCACCTTCCTCGACTTCGGCAGCTGTGTAACAACACTGAAACCATACAGCTGCCAGGTCTCAACTTAATTAGAGCTGACCTTAAGATGGATTTTGCAAACCACTCAGATAGATCTCTCTGTTTGGAAAGTTTTCAAAGTAAAAAAGGAGAAAACAATAAAATGCCTCCAATTTGCAATCCTTCCCTCTGAGGTTTGCTATGTGCAGCCCCCCTGCTCTCCCCAGCACTGAGCCATTATCCCCAGAGGGTCCTTCAAGCCTAAGGCTGATGGGAAGCAAGCAGAATATGACTTAGAGCTGCTTGTGTGAGATCACAACTGCCCTCCCCATTTTGCTGGGCCCGCTGTATTAGCTGCCGGAGGACAGGAAGGGTAGGGAGGAAAAGCTGGAGGCAAATCTTCCTGAGTACGAGAGGTATCGAAACAAGTCATGGCATTTCCCTTCCAAAAAGGAAAGTGCCACTTGCACCTGGGCTAGGGCCTGGCACATAGTAGGTGCTTGATAAATATGTGTTGAATGAATGAATGACTCTCTTTCTAGTGTTATTGCTTGTCTAGTTTTGGTTCACTTGATCTGGGGGAAATCTGTTTGCCCAGGGCCCTGGTATTGCATAGAAGTTAATGGTTTGGACTCTGTATTCGGTCACTCAGCTCATAGGTATGAGGGTTTATTGTGTTCCAGGCTCAAGGATTTGACAGTTAGCAAACCACATGTAATTACTACTTTCATGGAGCTTACAGTCTAATGAGATAAGTCAGACACGAGTTTTGAATTTTGACTCTGACACTAGCTCTTTGTTGACAGGTTATTTATATCTTTGTGTCTCAGTGTCCTCATATGTCAAAAAAAGTATAATCATAGAACCTAATTAAATGAATATATATGTAAAGCACTTGGAATATTGTCTGACTTTTAAAAAGCACTATGTAAATGTCTGTGATTACCTCATATATTGCTGTGAGGATTAAATGTGAAAATGCATGTAAATAGCGGAGTCTGATGCTGGCATGTATTAAGAACTTCATAAATGGTAGCTATTATTATTCCCCATTATAAGGAGCTTTATTGCGATTCTAAACTTGATGTAGGGGAGGTGGGAAGTAGTAAGAACTGCGTTGGTGGGAGAGTACAGCTGGGTCAACTGCAACTAAAGCTCTAATCTGTGTTCTGATTCTCAGGCAGATACTTTGAGCAACACACACACATACACACACACACACACACACACACACACCCCTTACGGCACGTTTAAGGACACAATCAACAGGAGAGCTGCCTGTGTCCCTAAATTAAATGTTCCTAAAAGCTGAAATCCACCTTTTTCCGGATTCACCCTCATTGCCACAGTTATTCTACTTGGCCCTGCTGGAATGCAGCTGGAGAGAATTTCCCAGAAATACCAGGAGAAGATGCCATGCCAGCTAGGGTGCCTCTGGAGATGGGGGGAAGCAGGGACAGCTTCTCTCTGCTCTTGGAGGATTCTCCCCCAGCCTCAGAGCCTGTCAATATCTGTAGAATGATATATTTTCCTTCACACTTATGTCCCTTTCCTATATCAAGTGTTTCTTACTCTGTATTGCCCCTGTCCTTTGGATCCAATGAAACTATTAGAGATCTGCCATTAATCATTCTTAATTTTATTCCCTTCTTCCTTTCCCACTGGATTTCTACAAGGGCCTCTCCTCCTGTAAATAATCACTCCAACCTGTTATTTTTCCTTCTCTGAAGGTTTCTCCCTCCATTTGAATAGCTCACTCATAAACAGCATCATTGAGACTCAAGATAAGTAGATGTATAAGTGCCTCTGTACTTGAGGCTTCCCATCTGGGCAAATCCTCATCCTCCGCTGAAGCATGTCTATGACTTAAGTTTCCACAGCCCTCTTCAGCAGCCGAGGAATGTCTGCTCTCTCCTCTCCCCTCCCCTTGCACACCAGCAGATGTGGCACCCACGGAATCACTCCTAGGCCTCCAAACAGCCCAAGTCAGCCACTCGCCCAGCATACACCTCTGTTGACAATGCAGGAGAGGGATGATCAGGACACAGGAGGAGCAGAAGAGCCAATAAGAACATTCGAATACACATCTTAAGGGTCACGGCATGCAAGAACGACTTGCTCACGGTCAGCACGCATAAGAAAAGTTATTATAAGCAAGATTCCAAAGAGCTGTTCTCTGTTTTCACAGGAAACAGAAGGTGAAGAAAAGCAGCCTTATATTGTAGCAGGAGAGAGTTTTGCTAAACATACAGTTGAAGCACTTGACTTTGGAGGTGACTAATCCCAGAAACAAGCAACCAAGTAAGTTCCTGAAAGCTGTGTTATAAAATGAAAGATAATCATTTATTTTGAGTGGCTTAGAAAGAGACGTTCCTAAAGATGAGGTTGGAAGTGGGGAGGGGTTCAACTCGACAAATACGTATAATCTTAGAACTGGAAGGGGCATGAAGGGCCCACACCTCCTGTTTCACGGAAGAGGCACAGAATACATTTGCCCCAAGTTACAAGGCTACTTAATGTTTGATACTCTAGGCTTTCTAATGCCAAGTCCAGTGCTCTTTTTGGAGCCCCAATTTAACTTAGAGATCGCATCCCACTTTGAGTTTTTTTTTTTTTTTAGGAGAAGAAGGAGGAAGAGGAAGATAAAAACAAGAAACAAAAAATGATGGGTGGTTGATTTACCGTTATGGATCCTGGTAAATCCAGGATGTGTTTAGGATAATCTCCCCTTCCCCGGGAGAAGGAACAGTGAATAGTCACAGGTAACCATTAATCCTGAAGCTGCTTACTAAACCAGGGCCTGTGAAGACCTGCAGCTATCTCTTCATTTTGTTGTTTAAAGGAATGGGTTCCACAGGCAGAGACAGAGCTGTGCTGAAGAGCGACACTTACCATCGGCTCCTCCAAACACATTCTGTGGGAGGGCGTGGGATTTCACAGCAGTGAGAGCAAAACTATTCACAGCAGTACCATATGCTCCCCACCATCAGGAGTGGTGGTACTGGTCACTGGACTTGGCAGGCAAATCAACTGAATGGAAATTCTGAAGACCACAGTAGGAGTTTTCTCTTTGTGCGTTTTGGATGGTAAAATCTTCAATCTGTTCCACAGGCAGAAATCAGAGTGAAAAATAATTCTACACAAATCACATGTGTAGGGTGTATGTATGTGTGTGTGTGTGTGTGTGTGTGTGTGAAAGAGCATGAGTATGTGTTATTTGCAGAAAAGTGAAGGGGAAACGAAGGCTCAGCATTTATCTTGTACTATCCTACAGAAGTAGGAGTGCTAATGCTGAACGCAAGAGGGAAAAGACTGAGAAAGTGAAAGATGGAGGATTATTTTTAGTATAAATTCCATGTTTTCAGTTTTTTCTCTAAGAAGAAAAGTAAGATTGAGAATTTCCCAAATGCCAAGACCATTTAATAGCAGAATTACAACAGACGAGAAATGCAGCACTTTTTAAAGCTTGTCCTTTCTCTGTTATTAACTTTGTTCTTTCAGTTGTGCCAGAGAAAGCACAAGAGATAGAAATTGGCAGAAATATGGGTCTGCAGAACAGAAATTCAACCTAAATGAAAATACCATGAAAACCTCTAGCAAAAAAAAGCCTTTTGTTAAACAGCATAACTTTCATCATCAAGAAAACGTTTATTTGAATGAAAAGTAAAATTTCGGACAGTCTATTGTCCGATCATTAGTAATTCTATGCACGTATGGGCTATTTTCTATTTCCAAAGTGGTTTGCAATCATTAGTTAATCCACTCAGCATGCTTAGTCTAAATTGTGTTATATGCGTATAATAGATAAGGATTGTTGTTGGAGAGAGGCAGCATGACACAGCCGGCTGAGGAATGAACTGGAAACTCAGAGGCTGGAAGTCTTTATCTTAACCACCCGGTTAGTCTGCAGTGGGAGCTGAGCCCATCCCACAGGACTTCAAAACAAGGATTCAACTTGTTTAAGAACTAAATATATATATTACATTAAATTTTTTTTCCAACAATTTTTGGTATTCTTGGAGTTTTAATTTTCCATTAAGTCCCTTTGTCATCATGTGGGCCCAGGCTCAGTTTTCGCCATAGAGAAAATATATTTTAAAAGGCCAGTCTCTGTAAATAACTCTCTTGAGGGGCAACACAGTGGTTACTAAGGGCACATGTCAATGCTAACCAATGTCCTTTTCAACATGAGGAAACAGTCTGGAGAGCTTCAATGTACTGGAACAAATTGGTGATGGAATTTTCCTTTCTTTTCTTTTTGAGCATCAACACTAGTCTATACAGTTGGTCCTCCATATCTTAGGGTTCCACATCCATGGAGTCAACCAACTGTGGATAGAAAATATTTGAAAAAAATATTTCAGAGAGTTCCATAAAGCAAAACTTGAATTTGCTGTACACCGGCAACTATTTAGCTATTTACATAGCATTTACATTGTATTTACAACTATTTACATAGCATTTACATTGTATTAGGTATTATAAGTAATCTAGAGATGAGTTAAAGTATACGGGAGGATGTGTGTGGGTTATATGTAAATACTATGCCATTTTATATGAGAGACTTGAGCATCTGAGGATTTTGGTATTTGAAGGGGGTCCTGGAACCATTCCCTGTAATGTTACCTGAGGTTTGCCAGCTTTAATTTTTCTCTTGATAAGAAGAATCCTCTAAGCAAGACTGTTGCTTTTAAATGTTCTAATGTAATTTTTTCAAAGATGAACCAATGCTTTTGCCCAGCAGAGCTTGTCCACATCATGTTTGGATTACAACGGTGTAGCTTTCCTGTATTTTCATTTGTTTGCTCCCACCCTATCCAAATACATTAATATGTGGTTCAGATAATGTATTCCATATGTTTAATTAGCCATTACATGAAATATAGGAAGGTGTGGCTTTTAAAATGCATTCTCCATTTTCTCCCAGTTTCCTAAATTTTAGCTTACATTTTCTGGTGGATTTTTGTTGTTATTTTTTGTTTTTTTTAAAAAAAATCTTTTCATTATAAAGAATCTGTTCAGACCAAATTTATCTAACTGCTTCAAGTTTTAGATTTTCTTTGGATAATAAAACTTCAGTGCTGTCTATAGACAGATTAAATTAATTCTGTCCTACTTTACCCAATGTGTATAATGAATCATCGCTCAATTAATGGACACACATAATAAAATATTACTTAAATAAACTGTGTTAAGGAGTTCTCTTTTATAAAGTTTCTGGAATTTTTAAATCATATTTAAATGTCCATAATTTCCCAATTTCTGCTTAAATAGTTTCCTTGGTAAGATTTTAATTTCTTGCAGGATGTCTAATATGTCTTAACCGTGTCCTGATGTCAAAAAAAGAAAATGACCAGCACTTCATTTGGAGACTATTCAGAAATTCTTTACTTGAACTAATTGATTACCGGTAACAGCGGCCCCGAAACACCGCCACAGAACACATGGCCAGCCTTGGGGTGATTCACTATGGTGTCACTGGGAGAGATTATGAAGCCCAGGGTTGCGATGGTGCCAGTTCATGCCTTTTCAGTGAGAAAGCACTCAGGTTCCACAGAGTGTTAATCTGGCCACAGAATGGGAGACGGCTAAGTCTGCCTGGAATGTCTGGCTGCTGGTTGGCAGACATAGCCCTTTCTTCACCTTGGATCTGCTGGGTTAAGGATGCTTTCATAGTAATTTTCCAATGTCTTCCTTGATCAGTCGACTGCAGCATTTTATCATTTTGCAGATTTTGTTTTCTTCATGGGTTATTACTTCCACTGAACTGCACTTAACATCTATTAGCTTAGGTCTCCAGAAGATCAAAGTCCCTCTGTATCTGATTATTCTGTTCTTTGTAATTTGTGTCTCCCCCTCACCCTACCCGCCTCCCCACCAATCCAGGAGGCTTACACGTTTACAGATTTGGTTTCAGTGTCTTTCCCTAAATTGTTTATAGACATAAAAGCATCATAAAGAGGGCATTGTGTCTCTCGAAGGAGAATAAGAGAGGGAAAAAAGTGAAGACAGCAATAGTAATTCTTGTGTTATTTCTATCTCAGTATGAGTCTTTTAAAACTCATGCTTAAATATTTTTTTTTTTTGAAACAGGGTGGGTGAGGGTGGGAAGGAGGGAGAAAGAAGTGCTAATGTCATAGCAGCTGAATTCCTGTTGAGATTTATTCTCTTTTCTAAATCATTCACTCTCCTCCCCTCCTTTCCTTCCAAATCCCTGTCCTGTCTCCCCAGTTTTAGTTAAAAACATTAGCATTGTCTTTTTTGGGAACCTGTTCATAGGGCCAACATTCCATTCATTTTATGGTTTACTGTTAACCTTAATGACTAGGTTCTAATGGAGGATTTTATTTCCTTTCTGAACCTCTAGTAAACAATAATCATCCTCTAAATTTGGTCTCACAGCTGTGATGTACTGAAGATCCTCTATCAAATGTCAACCCCTTCTCAACAACAGACCAAAACTGGACAGATCAGGGCATTTGCATGAGCCCCAGAAGGAATATTTTTAGAAGCTACACAAGAGGCCCAGTACACATCTATCAGCAGACATGAAGTGGGTGCTTGTGAGTTGAGACAGGTATTAAAAACTCAAACTACATCTGGCAGCTGAAAAAAAATTAACTCAGAGGAGATTTGAATCTGAGGAGATTATTGAAATAAAGACCTGGAGCTTTTTTTGAAAGGATATTTCAGAACACTATTCTCCATGGTGAATAAAAGAAACCAAAGCAAGAGGGAGAAGAAAGAGAGAGAGAGAAAGTGTGAGCTAGAGCATGGTTTCTCCAACTTGAATGTGTGTACAGATCACATGGCGACCTCGTTAAAATGGGGACTCTGAACCCTAAGGCTGAGGTAGAAAATGAGAACTTAACCTGCTCCCAAGTGACTCAGATGCTGACGATCCAGGGGCCACACTTGAGCAAAGAGAATGTTTCCCCAAGACCCATAGCTCGTCTGAAACTGCAGAAGGCCCCTCACTCTACCCAGCACAAGGGACCGTCTCCTTGAGAGGTATTAGTCTTTGAGGAGGGATGCTGAGGAGCTCTAGAGCAAAGGTTCTCAGACTTTCCTGCATATTATAATCCCCTGGAAGCTTTAAAAAAATCCCAGTGCTCAGGCCACACCCCACAATTAAATCAGAATCTCTAGAAAAGATACCCAGGCATCAGCATTTTAAAAAATTCTCTAGGTGATTCCAATGTGCGGCCAAGTTTGGGACCCAATTAAAAAATAATAATATTAACTAAAATAATAACAACAGCCAACATGTGTTGGCTGCTTCTACACAAATATGGGGCATGGTGATCAATACATACAATTTTTTTTTCATTGAATCATCAAATAAATCCCTTTTACAGGCCAGAAAACTGAGGCAGAGGTTATGTAGCTTGCTCTCAGCTAAAGAGCTGAGAGAGCTGCTGTTAGAAAACAAGAGAAACATCATGTGTGCATGAGCAAGTGATGGAGCCTGGAGAACTCGCCAGGGAATTACATGTGCACGTGAGTCCAAGTGTTCTTTTCCTTGCATTTCAGATTTTTAACCAACCGTTAGTGGTACCATGTTTAAAAGCCTTTCCCCCTCTTTGCTGCCCTCCCACCCTCAAAGGCCCAAGCCTACCTTTCTGAATCATTCATTGCCTTTCCTCACTCGGTATGCTTGAGGCCCTAGACTTTTGAGCTAAGGTTAACAGCCTTCAGTTCCTGGCTCCTGGGGCCACCTTGACTTCCAGGTAGGCGCTGCTTTGTCTCCTTTCAGAGATTCCTTTGGCCTCTCTTGCCCCTAACTGAACAGCAGGGGGAGCTATGGCTATCAGAAAAAACATCCTGTAAAACTGCCCCTAAATAGATAGGATTTTTATATTCTTTCCTGAAAGAAAATCTTCCTAGCAGCTCTTCTCCCTAAAACTAACGCCAACTGTCCCAAATTCCACAGGCCAGGTCAACAGCCCATTTGGGCATGATGATGGAAAAATTCAGAGAGGCTCTCATGGGGCCCAGAGACAACTGAGAAGGGGCTGCACGGGTACAACAGTGAGTGTAATCAAGGTGGCTGACCAATCTGGAAAGGTGCTATAGTCAACTGCATCTTTCTGAATGATGTTCCTCAACCAGAATGGACTGAGCAACTATAATAAAATGTATGAAATATAACATGAGCTTTCTTTTTTAACTCTGATCAGTGATTGGAATAGAAATTTTTGTATCAGTCCTCAGTTTTCCCAACTTTAAATGGGTATATTTCAGGTCAATATATGTCCATTTAATTCAGACTGTATCTGTGTCAGAGGACAGAGTGTTGGGTGAGGTATAGGAATCCCCAAGACAACACTATTAGGTCAAAACAGTTTGAGGGAAATTTGAAAAATCCCAGAGAGAGAGAATTCTCCCTCAGTTCACTACAGAGCAAGGTACCAATTTACCCTGAACCATAAATTCAGAGGGGCTGCTTCCCAAGCCTGAGAGCCTTTTCAAAATGGCTGTGGCCCAGACCCTTAGATGGTGATGTGCTCAGAGGAGATCAAGGCATGTTACTCTGACCAAATTAGGATGGCTCAGTAGGAAGGGAAGCTAAATATACCAACTCATTACATAAGAAACTCCCGCTCTCCCCACTACCCTGCAGTTGTGCTCCTACTTCACCCTCCTTTCTCAACCCCGACCTAGGAAATCACAGGGAGAGGGGTGATGAGTATCCAGTGTCATTTTCCATTCACAAGGAGAATCTCTTCAGAATTCCTGTCCTACCCCTGATTCTGGAGTACTTAAGTATCTTCTCTGGTTAGAAGTGAAGGTTGATGGAAACAGAACCTTTCCCATTAAAGAGATTTTGGCAGCTGTGATGCTAGGGGCCTTTAACGTGTTGCCATGAGTTAATGAAACACTTGGAAAATCGATATGTAAACTTCGTGAAGGGCATCATAGCGTCTCTGAAGTGGATTTTCAGAGGATGATCTACATGGCTTTGGGCCACTGGAGCAAGTGCTAGCCGAGTGATGTGAAAATACAGTCGGGGCTCATCAGCCTTAATTTCACTTAGTGTATTGTTCACAAATGTGTCCTAATGGTGTGTGAGCTTGCGTCTCTTCTCGTGGCTGCACTCAATTCTAGCAAAGGAACTGGGCAATTACATTGCAGGCAGACAGATTAGTAGTGGCACAAATGCATGCAAAAATACACAGACAAGGCTTTGCTCTGTAGTCAGAGCCTCCCTGGTCATCCTCCCGTGTCCGTAAATTGAGTTGCCAGTTCACTTATACAGTACCAGCTAAGGAGTCTGCTTCTCCTCACCGAGCTCCGTCGGAGAGGCTCCACGTTACTCTAGCTGCGAGAATTACATGCTCCACCCCTGCCTGGCTGAATCTACCCGGGATCCTGAGCCAGACAGGGACATCTGAAAACAAACACAATCCCTACCTGAGAAAATGTTTTACAGGAGAAAAGGGAAGTGACAGTCTTGCTTAAAAAGCTGACCTTTTAAAAAAGGAGTTTTTCTCTTTTTGAGTCTCATGGACTATGGAGGCTTCCATAATGGTGAAGTCTCAAAGGGAAGGTGGCCTGTAGTTGGAGAGACTTTCCAGCCGAAGCACAGTTCAAGCTCACAATTCACGGGGATCAGAGGTCAAGGAGGAAAGGGCGTGCAGGTGGGTGGTCAGACTTGGGAGCTGTCCCTCCTCTCTAGGAATAGAAACTGCAATTCTGCATGTTTTTGTTTCTAGGTTAAAAGAAAAAAAAAAAGCAGTGGGCAGTTTTGCCCGAATGTCCTAATAGGCTGCCTGAGACATATAAGCATAAATGATAAACCTTGTTAGATGATAAGCTGAAAAGGAAAATTGAGACCTTATTTAAATTTGTTGGTGAAAACACACTTGCACCCTTCCTGCCCTCTTGTGAGTGGAGGAAGAATCTCTCCAGGGAAGCAGTAGAGGATTAGCGCACATCAGAGGGGCCAACCAATTCAGGAATCAGGAACACATTCAACTGTACTGACCTTTTACTCCTGTGTCCCCAAATGCTGGATCAGAATTTTTTCAAAGGCACCACAAAAATAAGCAATTTGATTTTTCTTTCCTGGGCTTAGTCTCTCCCCATCATACCCAACAATAAAAAAGTCTGAAGGGGCGGAGTTAAACTATATTTCCTCAGGAATGAGCTCCCACCCCACTTTCATGGATGCATCTTTCTCTTTTTCTCCTTCTTTACTTGTGCTTTTTATTCATCACTAGGTCTACCTGTTAGCTAAAGAAATCAGATTTCTCTATGACTCACCTTCTGGGGTGGGCCAGATTTTCACAAATTTGGACTGAAGAAATTACTCAAAAGCTTCCACCATACTTGAAGCAAACTCCCATGTGGCGGCTGCCTTTGCAAAGTTTCAGCTCCAGCCTAAACTTCGATGCTTTTCTTCTAGAGAAATGATTCACTTGCCCGCTTTTGAGGAGTCTCTGTTTAGCAGGTGTGACAGATGCTGTTGATTTGCTCACTCAACGCCTATTCCGAACCCCCTCCTTTCTTGCCCCTTTCACTGTGGAAGCAGGCGAAGCTCTAAGGTGCTTCCCTACTCACATTCCCAGCTTCCCTGGAATCTGGACAGGGATGGGAATGGGTGCAGTTCTATTGATGGGAGTCCAAGGCAGTCATGGCACTGCTTCTGGGAAAGTGATTTTCTTCCTGAAAAATGGGAGAAATAAACCTATCACCAACCCTTCTTTTTTCCTGCTGGATGTAGACATGATGCTTGTAGGTACAGCTGCTATGCTATCCAGCAATGAGAAATGCTAAGGACATCGGAGTGGAAAGATAGAAGGAACTTGGGCCGTTGATGCCATGGCTGAGTTACCATAGCTGCATGCATCTTGTACGGATGTCCTGGATTGCCTATCTGCCAGTTTCTTGTTATGTTACAAAAAACCAAAATTGAAATCAGAAATAGCAGATATCCTGTTACTTACAAAGGAGTATATTCCTAAATAGAATAAATAACAGAGCAACCAAACCCAAATTAACACCCGTACCCCACCCCACCACCAACAAAATCTCTGTCCCACTGAGTTCCAAACCTTGTTTTAGGAGAAGTTATTTACATGATCAGTCCTGTTGCCATATTCTTATTTTTGCCATTTTACAGATAGGGTAACTAAAGGCTGAGGATCTAAAGCAGCCTTACCAAGGTCACACAGTAAGCCACTAAAAGCTGGGGAATAAAGCCAAGAGCTCTGTAATCCCAGTCGAGGTCTCCTCTGCTCTGTCTCTCCCCCTCAGCTGGGAAAATGTCAAAGGATTTATCAAAAACAGCCTGAAGCTAGATTAAGTATGTTAATACCCAAAGCACTTAATTACTAATACAGTTTAAGGTACATTAACCTAATTGGAAACTTTCTGCATATGGCATAGGTTTTTTTTTTCCCCTGAAAAAATTAATAGTATTTTTTTCAAACTTTTCTACTAGCCCACCTCACCTTTATGTGCTATTATTGGTTTTCAAATTTAGAAAGAATATCACAGCCAAGAGTTGAATTAATGTTATTTCCTCTTACAAAAGGAGGATAAATAAAATAAAAAAAATAATAAAATGTGAGAAAAAGGAAAGATAAAATTGTATCTGATAATTGCATGTCTCACCCACCCAGCAGGGAAGCTGGCAGGATGCTATCATCAGATCCCAGGGTCATCCATGGCCCCTCCCCTCCCTCACATCCACGTCCAATCAGCACCACATCCTATTGTGTATAACTATTTCTCACCATCCCCCTGCTACACCTTTAGCTAGGTCCTTGACTTTCTCCTCTGGATTACTGTGACGGCCATCTAGCCAGTCTTTTGTCTGGTTGCAGTCTGTTCCCTATGCTGCTGTTGGAGGGATCCTTATAAAATGCAAATCAGATCTGTCAACCCTCCAGTGATTCCCCATAGCCCTCAGGATAAGTCCAAACTCCTTACTCTGACTTCAAATGCCCTTCATTACCTGGTTTCTGTCTAGTTCTCCAGTCTTACACTGGATGCTCCAGCTATATCGAACTACTCGAACTACTCGCAGTTTCTCAGACTGGCTTTTCCTCCCCCTCCCTTCTGAGCCTTTGCAGAAACTGACCTCTGCTGGGAGTTTCCTCCTTCCTGGTCTTCCTTTCCTTTCTTCCCACCAATTTCCAAGCTAACTCCTAATCATCTTCCAGCGCCCAAGCACCACTTGTTCTGGAATCCTCCCATGACCACCTCCTCCTCAGACTGGGGTAAGGGCCTCTCCAATGTGTTCCCATGGCAACCTGGCCTAAAATACACTGAGATAACACTGAAATTATTTGCTTATATGTCTGTCTTCCTGGGGGCATCTTGAGAACAGAGAATGTATTTTGTTCATCTTTGCATCATCAGTGCCTAAAAACACAGAGATGCTTACAAAACAGAAACTCAGTAAAAAGTAATTGTTGAATGGTTAAAAAACAAGCAAACTGTTGGTTGAATGAATGAAAAAACAAGCAAACTGTTGGTGGGAATGTAAACTGGCACAACCACTATAGAAAATGATATGTGGTTCCTCAAAAAATTAAAAATAGAATTACCACATGACCCAACAATCCCACTTCTGGGTATATATACAAAAGCAATGAAATCACTATCTCGAAGAGATATCAAAAAAAATAGAAGAGGGCTTCCCTGGTGGCGCAGTGGTTGGGAGTCCGCCTGCCAATGCAGGGGACACGGGTTCGTGCTCCAGTCCGGGAAGATCCCACATGCCGCAGAGCGGCTGGGCCCGTGAGCCATGGCCGCTGAGCCTGCGCGTCCGGGGCCTGTGCGCCGCAACAGGAGAGGCCACAACAGTGAGAGGCCCGCGTACCGCAAAAAAAAAAAAAAAAAAAAAATAGATAGTAGAAAGAACAAGCAAACTAACCTTGTATTAAGGACTATGCAAAAGACTAATAAGCAGGTAGCCACACAATAAGAAAACTGGGGTGAGGTGGGCAGGAAGCATGAAGTCATAGAGAACATGTTCATCCTGCTCTCCGTAAGGAAAGTACGGCGTCTGACATCCAACCCACTGGGTCCCAGGTTGTTCTCAGTTACAAAATCCAAATGGGGAAAACTGGCAGATCTAGAAGCTGCCTGAGAAGGAGTGGATTGAGGAGATTCCTGCGGATCCTTAAAAGCCACATGGAGGAGGAATGTGGGCTCCCGTCTCTCTTTTCCTCTTCTTCGCCTCTCCATCACTCCTTCCTGTTAACGCCATTATCCTAATGTTTGTAGCACCAAACCAGTGGAGGCTGCAGAATCTACTTGTCCTTTATGAGGCAGATAACTTCATAAATTATCCACACACACAACCTGTAGAAGCTAAAGCTGACACTTCCCACTAGCACAGTATGTATGAAGAAGAACTAAGTGGGGAACTGAGGACATTTCCCTGCACTCTCTTCTCATGCACCTTGTTACCTCTAAGGAACAAAGTAGTTGTCATTGTACTGGTGTTAGCCTTCAGCCAGCACTGGCTTAACCACACAACGGTGGCCTGTGTGGAAATACCACATCTCTTGAGACCTTCAGGGTCTAAGGCCTTTATTCATGACGTAATTATGACAGCTGATTAGGCTACCCTTGTTTCTTTCCACACTTGGCAGCCTGTGGGCATGGGAGCCTGTGGAAACCACACTTCTGAGAGGTTGACCTCAGCATCAGGAAAGCTATGCATTGCACTTCCAAAGAAACAGGCCAACTGCCTTTGAGAGATCAATGATCTGGAGCTGGCTTCTGAGCTCAAGGGAGGAATCTCTATTAAAGTGACTCAATGGACACAACAAGTAGCTGTGTATGGGTTTGGGACAAACATCTTCTGTATGTGTTTAAATTGTCCATTGTGGCTCCGTGGCCACAGTCAACTTGGGACAAGAGTTGGGGTCGTGGAGAGGTGCTTTCCCACCAATATCCCCAAAGACTGAGACATGATCAAAAGGAGTGTTTGGAAGACCTTTCAAAGCAATATAAAAATGAAATAGCAACAGAAATGACAGCTCCAGGGGTATGCAAAGTCCTCTAGCCTGGAACTTTCTGAGGTCTTGCATCTCATTGGATCAATAAACATTTATTGTGGGTTTAGTATATGCAGGACATGACGTCTGTGCTGTGGATACTGTGAAGTAAGTAACACAGCCCCTGCTTTGAGGAGCTGCCCCTCTAATGTGGGTGATAAGAAATTTCCCCAATAAACTCACATACTGAGTGAAAAAAGACTACATCAGTGAGACAAACAAACATAAAAGGAGTCAGAAAAAGAGGAATGCACTGCCAGCCAGGATGATGTGGAAGGCTTTCTGGAAGCCCAGCCAGTTGCTAGGTCCTGCTGAAGTGACGGGTGACCAGAGGTCCTCATCCCCTCCTGCTCTCCCCACACTCCCCACCTGCTGCACTCCGGACTGAGATCTCAGCTGCTGTCATATTGAAAATTCCCCAGATAGACACTAACGAACATGTGGAAACAATAACCAGCTTTTACTAACTTACTTAATGGCATTGAGGGGACTTGGGGAACTCTGCTACCTTTTCTTTGCCTGTAGGACCCAAACATTTCTATTCTCCGCTCTTACCTGAGGAAAAGTCTCAGTCTTCTCTCACGTGAGGCCTTTCCGTTTCCCTTAACCTGTAATTGTAAATGACGCCGAGACTTCTTCTAATGGACATTGTGTAATACTTTCATATGCAGAGGATAAATTGATTATACGCACATTATAAACATCATCTCCATCAATTGTTATCGTTTTATTGTTATTACTTTAACCAGGATGTAGGTCAAGGGAATACGGTGCCAGAGTAAGGATAGGAAGTTGCTGCATTTCGGCAGTTTAGTATAAATTGACTTTCTTCTAGGTTTGCGTCTCTAGGATTCTTTCACATTATCTTTCCCACCACTCCTACTCATGAATGCATCCATGTTGGACACACACACACACACACACACACACACACACACCACGCACATGCACATACACATGCACACATACACAGGCACACAGCCTTGACTTAGGGATGTGAGTTGAACTAGAATCAATGGTAAAACACCCTTATTAGTGAGCGTGATGATGGGAGCCAAGGAGAAGCACCAAAGCCAGAAGAGTACATCATTGAAGACTATTTTCTGTGTTGCTTCTTATCCACTCCATGTCTTCATGTCTTCTTTAGAAGGGAGGTAACTATAGTGCCTGCCTCAAAGGTTACATGAATTAGTGTCTGCAGAGCACTGAGAACAGGGCTGGGCACGTTGTGAGTACCGTAAGTGAAGGTAGATAGATAAAGCAAACATGTAAATCCAGAGCCCAGCACATAGCCCATCTCTATATGTATTATTCAAGAAGATCCATTCTTAGCTGTTGTTTAAAAAATTCCTCAGCCCCCCACCCCCTTAGAGGAGCCCTCAGTTCAGGATTCCTTTCGGGAACTGCTGCTGGGTAGTGCTGGTTCCCCATTTATCACCCTCTCCATGTGGTGCAGGTTTTAGAAACCTTGTAGGGAACACTGAAATTGAAGCAAGTATAATCTTCATCGAATCTGGGTAGTACCTCTCCATCACGAAGTTGGACTAAGGCTTGAATAAGTCCAGCCTATACAAATGTAAAGATACCAGCTTTCTTCCTGAAGCCAATAGACCAGTGTGTTGCAAACAATTGTTGTAGTGACCTACAGTAAGAGAAACATTTTCTACTGTGAACCAGTACACAGGTACATAGATTTATGGCTGGGAAAAAAAACGTCCTAAAACAATATCCTTACTATATACAACACACTGGGATATTTCCTTTTTCTTATATTTCATTTTTTAAAGTATTGTTTATGACTATTCAGTTGATTTCACAATCCACCAGTAGGTCATGATCTACCCTTTAACAAACACCAAGTCAGACCAAAAGCATCTGTAGGAATGGGCTAATGATCAGAAATGGAATCCTATAAAAGACTCTAAAAGTTCTTTAATGGAAGAAAGATGACTATTGATTTGGGTCTGTGTACCCATGTTTCATTCTCCTTGAGAATTTAAATTGCAAAGATAAATTCTCACCTTCAGGTGTGTTTAAAAAAAAAAGTGCCTTTGCCTCATAAAATAGAAGTAATGGCACACCAGGCGGCATTCTGGGACACACAGATTTCTCTAGGACAAGTAATTATACTGAGGATTATCCAATTGAACTCTGACTGGGCATAACCAAGTAATGGAGTGTGGTGGAAACACGGATGTCAAATGTTTCTCTTGGGCCCTGTTCCTGAATTGCAAAAATCTTTGAAATGCACTGACACTAAAATCTGTGAGCTCTTTTGGCAACTGATATCAAAATAATTCGAGGTTGAGGTCTCATTCCTCCTGGACAAGTTGCCATGGCACTCTAGCTTCCTGTATAACAAACATCACCAATGCCCTACTTTTGCATAGTACTTGGCAATTTATGAAGTGTTTTAATGCATATTATCTCAACCTCATAACAATCCCGTGAGGTATACTGGGCAGGTATTTTCATACATTGCATTTATGACTGTACTGTCATTTAAGACTTAATGGTTTCCATTTTCATCATAAAGAGGGATCATTTTGAAACATGTTGTTGGCTAATAGCAAGAGACAACGCAATGTGGAAAGAACACTAGATGTGGCCTCAAAGACATGAGCTAAAATTCACAGTGTGCTAATTACCAGGTGTGTGCTCTGGGGGAGGTCTCCTAAGCCCTAGCCTCAAGTTACATTTAGCAAATAAAGAGGCATAAGTTGTGCTCACAAATGGAAGACTGATGTACTGGAAAGTAACATGAACTTGACTGTCACAGAGAACTGGATTCAAATCCTGACTTTGGCACAAGTTCTGTCAACATAGGCAAGTGGTATAGCCTCTCTGAACCTTAGTTTCTTCATCTGTAAAATAGACACTACAATGAAATATCATTGGCCAATGAAAACATTCTAATTGATATATCATACCTGCATCTAACTGCCTCTAATTTATTCTATTTCAGTGCCAGTTTTAAAAAGTGAAGTCTGCCCTCTGTATCCACAGTTCTTCATTGGGACATTCAACCAAGCATGGATCAAATTCAACCTCATGGAACCCACAGATACAGAGGGCCAACTGTACTGGACATTTTATGTAAGGGAGTTGAGCATCTAAGGATTTTGGTGTCCGTGGGGGATCCTGGAACAAATTCTGTAAATCTAAATCACTTTCCTACAAAATCTTCCATAGTTTCCCATTGCACTTCAAATAGTGTTCTTTAGAGCCTGTGCCCACTGCTGTTCCTGCTGCCTGAAATGATCACACCATCGCGACCCCAATCCCACTCACTCTCATCCTGTAGGTCTCAGTGTAAGTGTCACCACACAAGAGCCTATTCCTGGTCTTTAGAGGCCAGAGATATAATTAAATGATTGTTTGTATAACTGTTGTGTAATGTGGGCTCCTCCCACTGGAGTTTAAATTCCAAGATGGAAGTAATCATGACTATCTTCTTCATGGCTGTTACCTCAAAGCGTGGTCTCTGGAGTTACACCCTCTTCACTTGAATCCCTCTACCTGGGTAATTTTGGAAAAGTTACTTCCCCTCTCTGTGCCTCACTTATTCTCCATAAAGTGGAGTATCTTAATGGTGTTCACCCTCATAAAGTTATGTGAAGATAAAATGAGAAATCTTATGGTAAAGAGTTGTAGTCCAATGCTCAACACAGAATAATAGATGCTAGCTATTATAGGTGATAAATACTGGTTGAGTGAAAAGATTAGTTAACTGAATGAGATAAAGTTTGTAATGAACCACATACAAAGCCTGGAATAATAGTAAACACAAAATGTTAGTGCCATCCTTCCTTCATTATTGAGAGAATCCCTCAAGGGAAGCTGTCATCAAAAGAGTTCAAGAAATGTTAAGTAGACAAAGTTAGAATGAAAAAATATGGGAATTTATTATTATCCAATAGCCAGCTCATAACCTGTTCATGGCCATTTCTGAAGGAGACAATCCTATGGACTCTTATCACTGAGTGTCAATTCTGGCAATGAGTTGGGAAGTGAAGGGAGCCTGTGGGGAGCTGAGGGTTTGGGACAACATTCATGGTATGGAGAGCAAGTGAAAGTGGCATACGCTGTGTGGAAGCATCCAGGAGCACTGGAGCTTGATGGCTGATACTTGATGATTGAGGCCTTGGAACAAAAGTAGTAGGAAGAGCTGGGGCTCTGCAGACCTTAGAAAACTGGAAGTAGGAAGAGAACAAACAAGTTCCTAAGGGAGTTTGAAGAAGAAAAATAGAGGTAGTGGAAAGTCTTAATCTCTAACCAGACCAAAGGATAGAAAGAAGCTTCTTGTGACAAAAAAGCACAGAATTAAGGGTTAAACCAGTGCCTCCTGGGCTACTGGAGATGTTCCTTTGCAAAATGAACTAGGAGTGAGTGTGTGCAGAAATTAAAAGAAAATTGGATGACTTTCACAGGTGTTGCAATGCACTGAGCTTGCCTGGTGTGCTGATGTGGATAGGGTTTGACAGCAGGATTCACTGGGAGTTTGAGGTGAAGATCATGAAAGATCATAACTCATCAAAGCAACATGAGGAAGGTGAAGCCGAAGAATTGCCAGTAGGGATTGACTACAGATAACAGTTTAAGGAGAAAGTTGATGCTTAAATAAATAAATAATTTTTTAAAAAAATCCATCAAGAATACATGAGATCAAGAAAAGAGGTCTAAACTAACACACCATTGTAAAGCAATTATACCCCAATAAAGATGTTAAAAAATAAATAAATAAAAATAAAAATTAAAAAAAAAAAGAAAAGAGGTCTTTGATCCTGTTGTCCAAAATTCAAGGTAAAAGTCTACTTATTCACCTCAACATAAGAGACGGGAACAGAGGTGTACATGACAAGCTTTGGATCTGGGAAGATTCATGTGTGCTCTCTCCAATCGAACCTTCCTACTTGCAATTATTCCTCATCTCTATGAAAAGCCCACACTGGGGACTTGACTTCTCAAGCATAGAATACCATTTGGCAGCCGGGAAGGAAGGAGTTAAAGAAACATGGTTGTGGCACAGCTGGGAGCCATTAACAATTAAGTTCTTGGACAGAAACCCAGCAGGAAGCTGACAAGGGGCTACAGAGACACAATGGCCTCTGAAAAGTAAAAACTTGATTTAGAAATGAATGAGCTGCCTTTACCAGTGAACCTTCAGCAAAACCCAAATCCCCTAATTAAGAATGAAGAGCAGATATTGGTTAAGAGTTTATATTATGCCTTGCCATAAATCAGCATTCTTAATAAGAAAGATAATGGGTAAGTTAATAATTTCTGAAACTATATTTTTAAAAACTACATAAGATAAGAAAGTGGTCTTGACCTGACTTAAAAATCCATAAACATAAGATACCTTAGTGCTTTCAGCCATTTGCTTCTCAGTTCTGTTTCCATTTTTGATGGCAAGAAGTTTGATTTTAGAGATACACTAATAAATCTAGTACTTAGAGTGATATTATCTCAGAGTTCCCAGGTCTCATGCTTTTCAGTTCATATTTTCTCCCTGCCTCTGATCCCCTCACATGAAAGACCCCATCTTCCTACTGATTTTTCTTGTTTCTCTCTAGCCCAACAGGATCCATACTAGACATCCATGATTCTCTAATATTCTCTGATAAAATTTAATTCATGATAAATTTGCAGAAACCTATGAGTTACTCCAGCCAATCTTCATTTCTTCTTTCTCCTACCATCTCTAGTCCTTACATTAATGTTTCATCTCCACCATCACTATTGACCCAATCCGATCATGCTAAGTTTGGCACTTTATTTCATGTTGTCTTTGAGCCATTCAGTTGTCTAATGTATAAAGCATTACCTTCTAATAAAGACTTCAAATCACTTGACAGCAGGGGAATGCCTCATGATTCATGTTTATCTTCTGTACTGCCTTATTCAGTGTAATTTACACAATAAAACCTAAAGAGTTATAAGTCTTTTTAGAACTGAATGAGCACCTCTGCATAACTGAAAACTGCCTAGGCTGTTTGAGAAGGTAGTAGGTAGAGAAGGAACAAGAGAGTACACTGATATATAAAATAGTGGGCCTGGTCAAAAAACCTTCTCTGTGTAAGACTCTTAAGGAGAATATAATATAAAAAGTCAAATGGAGGAGTATTCTGATAACATAATTTACACTTGTTTACATAAGACTTAAGACGAAATGAATACAAGAGTGAGAGCCATTTCCTTACTTGACCACCATTACTACTGGTTAGCATAGCACCTGACACAACAGAGGAACTCAGTCATATGTGTTGAATGAAGGAATAGTTGAAAATAATCAGTCAATGGTAATATCAATATTTGACTGGATTAGCCAGAAAATATTTCCCAGATACATTGGGGAAAATATTAATTTAATGATGGGAGGGGACATAATTTGAGGCTTCACAAGAAATGAGATTACTTAAGCAAAAGTTAATGGCCTAAGAAATCATAGGGAAGAGAAGGTTGTAGAACACTTTTCACTTTTTCTTTTTAAGAGAGAGGGTTAAGGGATGGTGTGGAAAGGGTGATTATGAGCCCTAGAAAGTTGTGAGCATTCGAGAAGTGAGTATAAAAAGAGCTGGGGGTAGAGAATAATTTAAGTTGATGGAGTCAGAATTTTGAGAGCCTATCAGGAAGTTACGGCAATTAAGAGGGATTAATCCAAACAGATTATTTGGATAGTCTATCAGGAACAGGAAGATATAGGGGGAAAAAGGGCTTGCTTGGGCTTAATGCTATTAGGGAGTATCATTTTCTGGGACCTAGTCCTACAGGCTTCTGTGATGTTAAAATCAAGCTGATAAGTCCCTGGAGGACTTAGAAGCATTTTACTGCCCTCATTTGGAAGGTGAAGCCATTGACCTCAAATCCAAGGAACATGTTACTTTGTTCTCTTAATAATAATAATGAATTTTCCCTGTGCTAGCAATACACAAATGCAAGATGCCTGGATGGAGTTGAAAGTGCTCTGCAAAATGGACGGTCCAAACGATGATTGGCCTTGGGAATCTGTGCCAGTGAGACCAGCTTCCATCCAGCCCAAAGAAGTCATCTGATGAGTTTTCACAGCTGAATAAGAGCTGAAAAGATCAAAGCGTCCCCTGATGTTTAGGTTGTGTCAGGAGCAAAAAACTAGATAAGGAGCCACATTTCACCAGCACCAAGAATCACACTGCTTCTTCACCTCTTTGAAATGTCAGTTGGAATTTTGTAAGTGGACATAAAGGAGGATGTAGCTATGCTAGGCAACCATCGATTCATGATCAATGGTCAAGATATTTTGGAAGCCGTGTAAGTAGCACAGATACTCACCATTCCTGTGATAAGGTTTTTATCTTCTTTTGAGAGATAGTCCCAAATTTTAGCAGAGTTCTTGGCTAGAAGGAAAATACAACCTCACTTCTCTATCAGTTTTGACTCATATTCATTTTTCTGTATGAATTTGACACACATTTGTCAAGGAAAAAATATTTTATAGAAGCATTTTTTTAAATGCTGTAGGTAGGAATTGGCTGTGCTTTCTAATTAGACCCTATAAAAAGCCAGTTCCCACGTGAACGAAAGTTCCCTTGGGTTACCAATAGCGGGCCTCGTTGGAATGTCGGGAAACTCAGGCAGAATCGTTGGGGCCAATCTCATACCATCTGCTCAGCATCCTCAAAAATCCTATTCCAGAAGGCAGTTCTTCGAGTTTTTAGGCGTGTTTTTGACTTCACTCAGTGTGGCTGATAAAAATAACCTTCATATTTTGAATCACAATTCCATGCATACGTTCCTAAAAAAATTGGGCAAAAATTTCAGTCTCTCTAGTCTCCCTCATTGTCTGTCTCGCAAACTGTACTTAGCTGAGAGAACCAGTCTCCTTCCTTAATGACTGTATATTAAGATGCTGTCATCTCGTTAAAGAGTGTGCCAAGTGGATGTCTTCCTTTGATCACTTGTCCTCTGTTCCTGTGGACTTAGAGTTGCAGCAGCCTCTATTGTTTGAGTGATAAGTCCATATCTGGTGAACAGGGGAGTTCTTGCTATCAGGGTGAGAGGAATGTCTTTAATTATTTATTATCTACTTTCTGTAAACTCAACTCAAATATAGCAGGCAGCAAGCAGAAACCAAAATGATGTCTTGTTAAGATTCATAGTGTTTTCTCTGAAAAGAACATATTCTTTATCAAGGACTGAGAAAGTGTCCTTTTCCCTTTTCCTTCAGCATATGAAATATTTACTTGTTAGGTCGCCTCTGAAATAACCGTTTTCCGTAGAGCTGTAGCGGCCCAGCCCATCAGTGTGCTGGTTAATTAAGTGTGACCTAAACCAACTTGACTTGAGCTCTGCATTAAATGCACAAAACCCATTTGAGCTGACCAGCAGTAGAAGTGGTACTCAGAGAAATTGGAAAGGATTTCTCCCAAATGCTTTCTACTTACTTACAGCACTCAAGTAATGGTTGAAGATTAGCATATGACATGACAGATTACATTAAGTCATGTCTTTGCAGTGCTTTATGACAGCACTATCACATTAGCTTCTTAGCACTGGCACATCGAGGCATGCAAATGTTTTCAGACCCTCTTATTCAAATCTACAAGCTGACATGGCAGCCCTGATATGATTATTAGTCATTTGAGAGACTTTAATTCATGTCATCAGATAACAGGTTCTGCTAAAAGGTTATAGAAACTGTCTGCTTTTAATGAAGCTCTCAAAAAAAGACCCTCAGAAACCCTGTTACACACCAAAAGCCTTGGCTTGACTTTATTGACAAGATCCCCCTAAGAATGAACTTGAGTGGAATAGCTAAATAGACATCCAGACATTGGCAATATTGTCTGTTTTTCAGAGAAGACCCTGTGGGATGGTTGCGGTGATCTCCCCTCTCACCACACTCCTCCAGCTCATTCTAATTTGACTGTAGCCTCCAATACACAGCATGGATGATGACCCTTAGACATTTCTAGAATCTGATATCCAATGTGAGTCTTACAGGCATAATGATAATTATTCCTAGAACATTCATTACAGTTTGGGAATCAGTACTGCCATAGCTCACAGTAATGGGTTAATGGTGTCTGGCCAAGCTTGGCATGACTAAGTGGTGATGTGATTGAAGACCACTGGAGTTTGTAATCCGTAGTTTGTTTGCTGTAAATCGGTTTTGTAGTCAAATGCTTTGTTTTATAATGTAGTGATCTGCACTTAGGCCCCCATAGGACCTGTCTTTTTAAAATGCTTCCACATAAATCAATGGAATTTGGCACCAATGATGATCTTGTCAGAATGAAGGAAGATGGCACTAGGAAGATGGACTGGTGCGCTGCAATGAAGCAGGGCACCACAGAGAGACCTCGGCAGGTGAAAAAAGTGTTTCATGAAGGATCCAAGAGACAAAGCATTTCCCAAAATCTGGAAAAGTGAATGCAAATTTTCTTTCCTTTTCTTATTTTTTTTCTTAAGGTCCAAAACAATGAATACTGAAAAATCATTGCTGGAGAGCTTCTTAAGAGCAGAGAGTAAATGTATTGATCAGTCTCTAAAATCTGTTTTGTTTTTCCTTTTTTTCGGTTATTAATGTTCAGTGTCAAAGTGTTCATTCAGATCTCCGGAGTAAAGAAAGACACATTTACAGTTTAAAGTAAACTAATTTATAGCCATTCAACTAAGAAAATATTCAAAATTATTTGATTTGTGGTTGATTCCATTTCTTTCTATGCAGAGGTGTTAACATATATTGCCTTAACTAAATTATGAATTTAATGTTATTCATATTACCTTTTTTCTCTAAGTTTCTTTTCCTTGTTTCTCTTCAATTTAACAACTGTTTTTGAGATCATCTAGTGTATGGTCTATCTCTGTCCTTCCTTGCAGCTTTTCTTCTAACCTAAAGTATAATATTTTCTAAAGTAATCTTGGCTGAAAAGGTGAGTAACATACCAAACATGGAGAATATAAAGGGGCATTGATAAACTATCTTGTAAACAAGTTGTGATTTAACTAAGAGCTTCTCTTAAAAACTAGTCTGAAGAGAGCAAAGAAATCAGGAAAAGGCATTAGATTATATAAATCAGATCATTCTCTTCCCTCCCCTTTCCACCAGCCTCTTTTGCCCCTTTCACACCTGCCAGGCTGTGGTCACAAGGGGCAGGGGCACAGTGTGTGTCTGATGGGAGATGGCTCTCTGGAGAATCTCATGACCGGCAGGAAAATGCTGCTGAACACCCCCCTCCCCTCCATGGCTCTTTTCTCTCTGACCCGCAAAGCAAGTTCCAGGTGGACACTCCAGGTGTGCAAGCATGTAGTGAGCATCTGAACTAGGCCAGACTCTGTTCAGCAGTAGAAAATCAAGCCACATGTGCAGCACGTGTTGCCTGTTGCTCGCTCCATTCAGGCTGCAAAGCAGGAAAGGTGAGTCACTCTCTTTTCTGCAGCCTGATTTGATTTTGTGAAATTTATAATTTCTCCACATTATAGAAGTGATAGCTGGCCTTCCTTAGTACCCCTAAACTCATTTTCCATTTTGGTTGATGTCCCTTCCCACCTTCTAACACTTTCAAGCAGATTTTATTTTTCTTTTTTCAATTAGAACTGACCTCCTTTTCTCTTTTAATAACACCACACTAAAATATATATATTTTTTTCTTTCCGCTTTTTAGTGATTTTTTCCTGAAAATAATTCCTCTAGGCTCCAGGTAACCCAAGGATGGTGGTGCCTTATTCATCTTTATATACCCACTACCCAGCACAGTGCCTGATACGTGGCATATGAGCTATAATTGTTTAGTGACTAGATAAATGAGTAAATAGAGAAATAACTTTGGAAACTATCACAACCATACAGAGAGCTGTATTCTCATTCTTGGTCACATTCTCTTTTGCCCCTCCTAAAAAAACAGTGTTTCTCTATTGACTGCCTTTTCTGCCTCCCTATGACCCTCACTTTACATATGCGTGTATGTATGCATATAAGTATGCGTGTGTGCATATATGTATCTGTGTATGCATATATGTATGCATGTGCACATGCATATATGTATGTGCGTATATGTGTATGCATATATGTGTGTATGCACATGTGTGTGCATGTGCATGTGTATATATGTGCGTATGCATGTATGTGTGTGCATGTATGTATATGTGTGTATGTGTGTGCGTGCATATGTGTGCACATATATGTTTGTGCATATGTGTGCATGTATGTGTGTGTGCATATATGTATATGTGTGTATATAGGTGTGCATTACACGTTGACTTCACTTTTAATGTTTCTTCCATGCCATAGATTAGGAATTTAGTAATTTTTGATGCATAGACACTTGCCCCTGGATTGTAGTAAAATTATGAGTTGTGTACAACCAACTACTGTTGGTACTTTAATCTCCTCTGCCTCTTTGGTGTAGCAGCCACCATTGAAACTTGGATCTAGTCACTTACACAAACTCCCCTTTGATACTGGTACCCGATCCTCCCAATATTTTTGAAACAAAGGACCGAACAAATGTTCTGAATGTGTTCTTGGATCACCTGCCTGTTCTGTGGGCCTCAGAGACAAAATGCTGGCTCTCTGGTCTCCAAAACATATAAAGAATATACAAATAACTTAAGAATATCATTTGGATGCCAATATTTAATATCCCACAAAATTCTCACTGGCTTAAGCCAATTTCCCAGCACAGTGTTCTCCCATTTCTATTTCTCTCCATCTCAGGGTTTTCAAAGAAAACAAACATCTGCATCCATAGATTAGAGCCCTCCTATAAACACATGTTCCTATCAAAACCAATCAAAACGGAAAAAAGAAAGAACACAATATTATACATTTTTCTTTAGATCTGATGTCTGATTTTCATTAGGTTTAACCTTATTTCTTTTAGATCCTAGGCAGTGACCCAATATTTATTTTCCTGGCTGGGCCCTGTTCTCACCAATATTTCACTCTGGCTCCTAGCGGCCTTTCTGAGGAGTTCAAGGCTCTCACACTCCCTTTTCTCTTCTGCTGCCCCTTGGAGACACACATTCGTCACATGTATCCTTTTCATCTCAGAGTTAATTCTGAGCCCTTTCTTTCCTCCTATTCACAACTTCTTAATTTCTCCCTTTCTTATTGGATTTATGACTCAGTACTTTAATTTATTCATCATATAATATCTTTGTAACTCATTTTTTCTAGTAATTTACACTGGACCATATGCTTTCTGCTGCTGCCTCCTATTATATTGATCTGTAAAGCTTCTGGGGGCAATGATTAGCATGAAAGAAGCCCCGCAAATGAAAGTTATATTGTATCCTATTTGTTCTCTTTTGAACAAAATATATTTCAGAGTTCTCCAAGTGGTATCAGATATTCTTTAATTTTTCAGGGTTTTGTATGATTTCAGTTATATATATATATGTGTGTGTGTGTGTGTGTATGCCTTTTTTGAAACTCGAAACAAAACATTGTTTTTTAAAAATTTGACATTAACTTGAAATTAATACAGTCCTCAGTTGTATTTTGCAGCCCGCGTTGATCCTCAAAGCCAAAACTTCTCCTAAATTCCTTATAAGGGAGCTTAAACCACATAGCAACTAGCTTGTGTGCAGGGCATGGTTTCTGTTAGATCTGTCTGATCCATTTGCATAGGTCATATGAGATAACATATAAGCTAGTACTTCAACTGTAGTGATGGTACAAATAACAAGGCAGGAGTCAAATACCAGGGGTGGCACTCACATCTCTGACTTCTGAGCTCCTCAGGCATAAAACAAAGACGACACTAATGCTTATCCCTAGCAATGTCCTGAGGGTCACAGGAGAAAACGTGTGCAAAAACACTTTACCAATAGAAAAGAAACTTACAAAATATTGATGAATATTTTTTAAAAGGCACAATGTAATATTCATATCCTTTGTTCTTTGTTTATACTCTTTGTTCTTTGGATCTCACAGGGACTAAAGCATGTTCCTTTGCATTCCATAAACAAAGCTTTGGCCAGGGTTATTTGTGCTAAGAAGTAACATGCCATGTCAACTGAAAGATACCAATCAACCAAAATTATACAGTGCCACTATTTCTAAACAAGATCTTAAAACAATCTGTGGCTTTCTACACTCAACAAAAGGATATAATCAATAAGTAGTCTGGCAGTCCCTAAGTCTGGTCTTGCACATGGAATGCTGGGAATTTTGTATCCCCAGATCATTTTAGGAATTAACCCTAGGCCCAGTCCATAAACCTGAGGATTATCTTCCTTAACTCTGAGAGGAGCCAGCAGAGATAAGCCCCAGAGGGAAGGCTGGGACAACAGTTTAACTGGGTCTCTGCATCCAACTCTCAATATGACCTTGAGCCAGTCTGTGAGTCTACGAGAGAGATGGACTGAGCCATAGGATTGGAAAGTCTTTATCAATGGAACCCTGAGTTCAAAGCAGCACACATGGAAGCCCATTTTATGACACAGATACAGTTGAAACTCCTGGAGTTGAAACGGGAATGGGTGTCTAAAGCCCTGCTCACAGGAACTCTGCTTAACCCATACCATGTCACCTTCTGCTTTAGAGTCCATAAGGCACCTGAGAAAACCATTGGATAAAATGATTTGGCGTATTCCTCTGGCTTCTTCCTAGGAAGACCTTTTCCTTCTGTCTTTTGTCATCCAAGGCCTAGCTCAAAATCTTTTCTGCTTTTTCTCTTCTCATCTCAAAGTTTTCTCCTCCACTCTTTTTACTTTGGAAATTTAAGAGATATGAAAAAATAGAAAAACAATAAAACAAATGCTCATATTCATACCACCTTATATTAGTAACATTTTGTTTTATTTGCTTTTAATACTTTTTAAGAAATAAAACTTTACATATATATTTAAGAATATAAATTACACGTAAATATATAATTACTTGTATATATTTATTAAGTAATAAATTATTTAATTTAATATTAAATAATATTTGTTTTTTTATTTCTCTCTCCCCAGAGGCAACCATTATGATGGATTTACTGTGCATCCTTCCCACCTATATTTTAATACAAAAACAAAACAAAACCTATATGTGCTTCCATAAATAATATGTGACATTTTTGCTCTGATTTTATAACAGATATAATGTTCTGTTTCTTGGAAGTTTTTTTTGTTTGTTTGTTTGTTTTAATCCTTCTAAGGATTATGCCAAAAACATAGCCAGGTTGATTATTTTATTAAACTGTTGTATAGTTTTTCTTCATATGACTATTCCACATTTTATTTATGCATTTCCCTATCTATGATCTTTTAGGCAGTTTTTCCCCTCCATTCAAACAATCCTAAAATATGTACTTTTAGAGCTTTTTATAGCTGTCTCTCTACTCTCTACAGCTATATTGTACACCTAAAAGTGATATTGTTGGACCCTAAGGTATTTACTTTACACAATTTACTAGAGACTGCCAAATTCTCTCCAAAATGTTGTTAACAATTCAACTCTTAGAGTTCTCAGTATTTCATATTCTTGAACTCTTAAATTGTTTTACATTTTGATTAAGAAAAAATTCTATAGAAGGGTTCCTAAATTGGGGGATTATAATTTTTATTTGGAGATTGTAATTCAAATTTCTTGGGAATTGCAATTAAATACCTTGGCTTATTTTCTGATTTTATTGTTATCTTTTTCTTACCTTTTTAAAAGTGATTTTATGTATTCTGGAAGTTAATTGCTAATCAATTGTCTATCATATGTTAAAAATATCTTCTCCAGTCTCTCACCATTATTTTATCTTTGTATTATTATTATCCCCATTTCACAGGCAAAACAGTGGGCTACAAGAAACTTAAGAAATGAATTCTACAAATTCATGTAGAAGAGTAAAAGTATATGAATAAGCAAGAAAGTTTGAAATAGATGAGCAAAGAGGTGGTGCAGTGTGGCAGCTTTTTGCAGCTGCAGGACTGAGGTCCCCATATTTTTGCTGGCTGTCAGAGCCGGCGGCTGAATTCAACTGCCAGAGGACAGCCACCTTCCTTGTTACATGGTCCTATGACATGTAACAGACAGTACTGGAGACTCTATGTTGCATTAAGTCCTCCTCACTTCAAATCTCTGACTTCAGGAAGAGCTCAGGCCCTTTTAAAAGTTCACCTCATTTGGTCAGGTTCCATACAGAATAATCTCCCTATTTTCAGGTCAGTTGATTTGAGACCTTAATTAGATCTGAAAATCCTTTCAACTACACATAGGTTAGTGTTTGATTAAATTACAGGAAGAAGATGTGTGTACACCAGAAGGCAGGAATCGTAGGGGCATCTTAGAATTCTGCCTACATGGAAGGTCCTTTCTCTCCTCCCTTTCAGGATGTTTCCCTTTAAATCTGTGGTTCTCAGCCAGGGATAACCTTGCCCCCAGGGGATATTCGACAATGTCTAGAAACATTTAAACTTGTCAAAATTGAGGGGAGAGGGTGCCACTGGTATCTAGTGGGGTAGATAGCACAATGCATTGGACAATCTCCCAAAACAAATATCTTGCCTAAAATGTCAGTGGTACTGAGGTCGCGAAAAGTTGCTTTATATTTACGTTACTTTGTTGGCAGACTTTTGGTTAGTACTTACCTGATCTATCGCCTCCCAAAACTTTATTTTCTACCTTCTCTATTATTTGCTTTTAAAATAGTATCTTGAAAAAAAAGCATATATCTGAATTTGATTTTATCTAATCTGAGAGTCTCTGTCTTTTAATCCATGAGTTTGCTCCTTATATGTGTTATTAATACTTATACTTAATACAATAAGTATTAAGCTAAGGTTTTTCTCCTACAATCTTAGCTTTTTGCCCATTTGTTTTTGCTTTCTGTTGGATGATGAGTTCTGCTTGTTTCTTTTTTTCCCCCTCCGCCTTTGAAAAAATATTTCAAGTTTATTCTTTTTACTTAAGTAATAAATGTAAGTAAATTTTTACTTAAATTAATACTTCTCTAAAAAAGTTAGAATAAATATCTTAATTTTCCTCCTGAACAAGATAAAATTTCTAGCATATTTTAAATTTCCCATTAAGTTAGCATCCTTTCTAATGCTCAAGTTGTTATCTATTCTTTCTTGTTCTATAATGAATGTTATTAACTATAAGAGAAATATTATTAACTATTGTTTTATCATGATTACTATTCCATATTATTTATAGGTATTTGTGGTAATAGTACATTTATTATGTTCATAGTCATTTCTGCTTTAGATTTGCCACCTTGATTTACTGATGTCCTGACACAACTATTTTTTTTCTTGAAGCCCACTCTTTCCTCCTAGTATAATTTACCTCACAGAAGTAATTTTAAAATAGCTCTTTCAGGGAGCCCTGTAAGTAGCAAACTTTATGATCTCCAGGATGTATGTCTATTAACATATCTATTTTAATCTCACCTTAAGTGATTGGTTCGTTTTCAATTCTAGGCTTATGATAATTTTTGCTCAAATTTTCAAATACATTAATTGGATTATTTTAGAGATACATGGCTGCTGCTCCTGAGTCTGTTGCTAAATTTATTGCCATTCCCTTTGGAATAATCTTTCTTTCATCTGGTGACTTTTACGATTTTTTTCTTTATCTGTGATATTCTGTAAATTCCCTACAGTGTTTCTAAGCATAGGCTTATTTTTAATTCTACCAAGCATTCAATGTACCTCTTCAATTTAAATTCCTGTTTTTGTCATCTGAAAATTTGTCAACTGTTTCTCTTCAAATATTACCTATTTGCCATTCTTTCTGTGTTCTACTTTCAAAATTCCTGTTAGAAGTAGATGTGCCTCTCCCTGTTCCTCCCACCAAATACAGCTAAGATCCCTGGACAACATGCCAAGTAAACATTAAGAGCGTTGGGGTCCTCAGGACTTTCAGAGCAACAATGGTGGTAGGCTATTTTTTTTTTTTTACCGCATATATCCCAGATTGGGTGCTGAAGGGACTAGCAATCTGTAAACACCAAGGGCATAAACAAAAAAGCCCCAAGAAAAGTTGGCTCCTTTTGCCCAAAAGACATGGAAAAGAGCAGCCTAGCAAAACAGAAAGCTTTTAAACAATAACACCCTGCTCCAGCCAGACACCACAGAAAAAAAATCTACAGCCTAACCCCCACCTCTCTCAGCAAAGGGAGAGTGGGACATCTAGACTTCACCCTTGCCTGACTGGAATGAGGTGTTTCCCTGCCCCCCACCTACCAGGGTGATATCAGAGAAGGCCAAGTGGGAAGCCAAGACTTTAACCCAAGGATAGTAACAAGGAAAGTCTCACTTCTGTGGTGTCATTGGAGACTATGTGGGGAACCCTACACTTCCTCCACTACTTATTGATTGTGAGGCACACCTCTCCTCTCCTTTCTGGGTTGGTGTCAAAGGAGACCTAGAGGAGAGCCAGGACTTTCACCACATTTCAGAGGTAATGGAGTTCCCCCACTACAGGATCTGTGGAGGTCCTATGGGGAACCTGGACTCCCACCCCCACATGGCAATAATAGCAAGGTGATGCTTCCCTTCTCTACTCATGCAGTATCATAGGAGGCCTGCTAAATAGAAGATTTAAATAAAATCTGGGATCTCAAAATGTAATACCCCAAATTTCCAGGGTACAATTGAAAATCACTCATCATACCATGAGTGACGAAAATCTCAATTTGAGTGAGAAAAGAGAATCAGCACATGTCAATACTGGAATGGTACAGTTATTGGAATTATCTGACAAGGATTTTAATGCAGTCATCATAAAAATGCTTTAAATGAATGATTACAAAGAAGCTTGACACAAATGAAAAAATAGAAAGTCTCAACAAGAAAGTAGAAGATATAAAGAAGAACCAAATGGAATTTTTTTATTTGAAATACACAATAATTGAAATGAAAAACTCAGATGAGCTCAACAGCAGAATGGAAAGGATAGAGGAAAGAATCAATGAATTTGATGATAGAACAATAAAAATCACCCAATATGAACAGAGAGAAATATACAAGGAAAAAATAAAAGAACAGAGCCTCAGGGACCTCAGGGACTACAACAAAAGATATACCAATTGTGTACTTCAAGTCCAAGAGGCCGGGGTAAGAGAAACTGAAAGAGTATTTGAAAAAACAAGGGATGAAAATTTCCCAGATTTAGAAAAGCAAACAACAAAAAAACAACCCATAAATCTATTCAAAAAGTTAGTAAAACTCAGAATAAACTAAAAAAAATCCATACCAGGACATATAATAATCAAACTTCTAAAAACTAAAGGCAAGGAAAAAAATCCTGAGAGCACTGTGAAATGGCACTTTACCTATAGGGTAAAACAAGTTTAATGGCAATGATTTTAGATCAGCCAAAAGATCAAGGTCAAAAGTCAGCAGTGATAATTCATGTTGATAGTATGTATCCTTGTTATGATGGGATAAAATGGCCCTTTATCTCTGTGGGTTTCCCCCCAAAATTCATAACCCCAGTCTAACCATGAGAAAAAGATCAGACAACTCCCAACTAAGGGACATTATACAAAATACTTGCCCAGTACTTCTTAACACAATTAAGGACATCAAAAACAAGGAAAACCTGCAAAACTGTCACAACCAGGAGAAGCCTAAGGAGACATGACAATTATAATGTAGCATCCTGAGTGGGATCCTGAAATAGAAAAAGGACATGAAGTAAAAACTAAAATAATATGAATAAAATGTGGACTTTATTTAATGAGTGTATCAATATTGATTCATTAATTGCAAAGAAGGTACCCTACCAATGTTAATAATAGGGGAAATTGAGTGTTAGATATATGGGAACTCTCCTGTACTATCTTTGTAATTTTCTGTAAATCTAAAACTGTTCTAAAAAAAACTTATTTTAAAAATAAGTAAATGCTTTAAATATACCAATTAAAAGAAAGCTTGGCATAATGGATTAAAAACATGACCAAAGCATATGTATACCATACAAATATTAATAAGAAGAAAGTAGGAGAGGCTATATTAACATCAGAATAAATAAACCTCAGAGCAAAGAAAATTATTAGGAACAAGGAGACATTGATACAATTATACACATATTATTATAAATTATTTTGATTATAAATTACTAACAAAAGTTAATTTTCCTGTTTTGATATTATATTAAATGTAATATTAAGATGTAACCTTTGGAGGAAACTGGGTAAAGGATATACAGGACCTCAGTTTACTGTTGTTGCAAATTTCTGTGAATCTATAATTATTTTAAATAAAACATTTTTTAAAATATTAGATATTTGTTAGATCTTCTTATTCTACTTTTCAAATTTTTTGACTTTTCTTTCATTGGTTTCATTTCTCATTTCTCTATATTCTTTTAGGGGAGATTTCCTCTGTTTTTTCTTCCAATTAATTAATTCTCTGTTTAGCTATATCTTTTCACCTATCTAGATTTTTTTCAAATGTGAACATTATTATTTCCAACTCTTTTTAATTCCTTTTTAAAATCTCTAACTAATTGCTTATTCTTATTTCATAGCTTTACTGTTACAATTTATCTCTCTTATCTCTAATTCCACCAGAGTACAATTTTTCCTTCGCTACACATTGTCTCTTATTGACAGTAGAATTTCTCACATTCTATGATTGCTTCCTTCCATGTGTAGCTTGGTTGTGGTGGCCCACTATGGGGTGGTTTTGTAATTGCTATGTAATCAAGCCCTACACTTTTCTAATTAATCTCTTTGCTCTTTACATTTCCACAACACATGACTCAAATCAAACTCAATTCCTGAATGTCGATTTCCATCCTTCACAGATTATTATTTATATTTGTGGGCCAAGGTGGGCACCTAACTTTAGGCTTCCATCTAGCCAGAATAAAGATATATTTAAATTTCCTTTTATGGAAGTCAGCTAGTTCTTGGCTCCCAACTTTAGACTGTAATCCCAGTTTCACCTCCTTTTACACATAGGTTGCACTTAGAACTGTTATCACCATGTGGTTGTTAAAACCCCACTCCTAAGATTTTCCTTTGTAAGTTATTTGACTTCCAATTACTATCATGGATATCTTAAACTTATCTGTACCTGAATGTTTCCCTTCCTTGCATTCCAGATCAGGTATATGTTTTTTTTTAAAGTATTTATGTTTTTGAAGAGAAAAATTAACTATTTTACTTGGCATACCTAAGCACTTGGAGCAGAAGAGGAGGATGTTTAATATTTTCTTAATATCTCCAGTTTGTCCCAAAATGCTTCTATATATTACCATGTATTTCGGGGTTTATCTGAGGCTTTATTTCTTTTAAGGCAGGAACCATAGCTCATCAAACTTTGTATCCCTCATGACACCTATAATATTTCCTGGCCCAGAGTGAATTCTTGTTGAACAAATGCATTAATTAAAGGATTAGATGACTGGATGAGCATTTCCTTGCCACACCCTATTTTTGATGCAATACTTCTGTTTAGACATATAGTTCATACAAGATCTATTATATCTAGATGTCTGAGATTCTGTTAATCACTTGTCCAGGACTACAGAGCCGAATAAAAACAACACAACAAAGCATTCATGAAGTTATTAATTCTATCCACTCCCAAGTCTATACCACAGTCTAAACCGGCTCAATTCTTTCTACATAACAACAGTCTAGAGAAGATTGTCCTTACCCACTAATGACAGAAGGACATTAGGTTTCAGAGTTAGCCAAGAAGGGGCCTCCAGACTCAGAGGAAACACCATGTGAAATAAATAAATAAATAAAGGAATCATGGAAAGCAATGCAAGAAGAACTAATTCTGTTTATTTTTAGTGGTTGTGAAATATAACTTGAACAAATGTGGCAATGTGCTATGTTCCCTGCAACTTTTTTTTCCCCTTTCAATTATTCATTTTCAGGAATTGTGCTAAAAATAAACCCAAGAGCTTGGTTTTGACCACATGTTGAGAGCCTTATCCCTTTAAGTCATTTCATTATTTCATTAAAATAATCCTTAGTTGGCTCAAGATTACTCTGGCCCACACAAGGCTCTCCTCACCTGACATAGGTAACCTTTCCAGCCTTGTCTGCCATGATAAAAGCTACTCTGTTCTCACATCTGACTTCTCAAAATTGTCTGGGCAAGTCAAACCTTGCCTTCTTCATGTCTCTGTCCTCAAGCATTTCACTCTGGAAAAGAGATGGTATACCCCTTGCCTGCCCGGCACATACCTACCTACCCAAATTTCAAAGCTGGGCTCTAAGCCTATCCCTTGCTGCTTTCTTCCTGGGAAAAGTTAAATATTCCTTAGAAATCCTCCTATTAGACTTTAATTAAAGCTACTAATTTAACAATTATAAAATAATGTTATGGGTCTTTCTTGGGGTATAGACTAGAAAATTTTAAAGGCAGACATTTTTAGGGCACTAATTGATACCTAGTAGATACCCAATAATATTTGATAAAACAAAATTATTTCCAAAAAGTTCTATGCATAAGGACATTTTTCCATGGATTCTGACTCTCTAATGATTAGGGGACTGACCTAGGTTGAGAGCTCAGCATCAGAATTCCTCAGCTTGCTAGGGCCCCTCTGCTTCCTTCACCCAGACTCCTGGCTGCCTGATGTCTGCACCTGCTCCTTTCTGCCTTAGCTGACCAGTGAGTATTTGGCCAATTACCAGAACAACCGTATCATCCATCACAAAAAGAAAGGAAGCAATGTTAATAATTATTTCAAGACAGCAGGTATAAACTGGTGCTGTCTTGAGCAAACTGGGCCCAGTATGACCAGTCTACCTACTGACTGCTTAACCCAGTATATTTGGCCTGATATTTACAGCCCAGTATTTTTCTAACTGATGGTCATATTCTTTTATAATAATAACCACTTACAGTACATCCATTATAGACTAGAGTCTATAATAAACTACTTCTTTTTGACAGATCAGGAAATTAAGGCTGTAGACAAAGTGATTTGGCCAAGACTACCCAGCTATGAACTGGTAGATAGAAGATTTGAGCATGGGTCTGCCTGGCCCCAAGACATCTTTCCTTTTTGCCATGCAGTCCTTATTTTATACCACACCAAAGGGTAGTATAAATCCCATTGCTGCAGGCAATTTTTACGATATAAAATCTCCCTTAACATAAGTGAGGCATTTTCTAGGACTTGGAACTATTTTGGAGGATTGAAAATTTTCTTTGTTATGATAAGACTTAACCTGAACAGCTTAGATTTTCATTTCTCACTGTACAATTTTCCTGGGGCTTCACATCTGTCTATTCCTTTCTTTCTCTCTTATCCTTGCCCCTTTTTTTCATGCTCCCCGCCAAGATTAAAAGTCCTCTGCATGACTGAGATTCTATGAATCTCTTGTTTGGGGAAACAAGCTTAGGTTTGACTCAGCTCTTCGGTATGTTAATATATGGAGCTCACAGCAATTTGACACTCCACACCTGATGAACCAGAAATTGAGTGAATTGTAGTTGTTATGTTTCCCTAAGTTGTTATAAGGTTTAACACTTACAGACAAGGGTGCAGCTCCAGAGAAAAGACCGATTTTTCCAGGGGTTAGAGAACCCCTGGGCTTGGCTTAGATTAATCCCCCCTGTTAGCACACTTATTACTCTTACAGGCGGGGCAGTCTTCAGGGCCAGAGCTTTCCACCAACAGAGAAAAGTGCAGGGACCTGACACAGTGGGCACAAATTCCAGGCGTGATGTGAGAGAAGGTCTGAGGTAAGAGACAATAAAAATGGTAGGAACTGTGAAAAATCTATTGTACAGGAGGTGAAAGGGGAGAGATTAACTCAGTAAGTTGTCAGCTCATTTTCTTACTGTGCTATCATGAGCTTTAACTAAAAATTAAAAAAAAAAATCTGTTTGATCTCCTGTATTGGAGATGTATTTCAAGGCCTGTATCTGTCACTGAAATCTACAAAGTGTGCTTCAGCTATAAATCTCTGTCCTTGAATGTACACATGCATTATCTTAGGGAGATCTGGCTTCCATAAAAATGACAATTGTCATTCCTGGTCTTGCTTTCCTTCATATAAATGTAATGTTTATGCTTTAAAAATAACCTTCAATTGATAGGTAACAGAGAAATTTACGCCATTATCATATTAAATGTCATACCCTTAAGTGTTTTTTAGTAGTCAGGAAAAAACAAACTTTTTCCTTAAAAGTAGGGCAGCACTGAAAAGTAATCAGTAAAATTACTTTACAAATTAAATGTTGTGATATTCCGTAGTCAAAACATTTTGGATTTTCATGCATCCTGACTGTGATGTTGTTTCTAATTATAATAGTGACTTGAGATGATGAGCTGTTTCCTCCAAGCTGCCATGCAAAAATTGTACAATTATGCCATTGCCAGACTCAGTTTCCCAAACCACCCCAAGTTCTTAATGGCTGTGCTCTGTATTTGAGATCTGCTAGGGCTTTTCAAATATAAGAGCCTAAACTAAAAATGAGTTTTGTTTTGTTTTTTAAAGTGAGTGAATTCTTGTTTGTTTTTTTAAAATTTATTTATTTATTTATTTTTGGCTGTGTTGGGTCTTCATTTCTGTGCGAGGGCTTTCTCTAGTTGCGGCGAGAGGGGGCCACTCTTCATCGCGGTGCGTGGGCCTCTCACTGGCGTGGCCTTTCTTGTTGCAGAACACAGGCTACAGACACACAGGGTCAGTAGTTGTGGCTCATGGGCCCAGTTGCTCCGCGGCATGTGGGATCCTCCCAGACCACGGCTCGAACCCGTGTCCCCTGCATAGACAGGCAGACTCTCAACCACTGTGCCACCAGGGAAACCCCTAAAAATGAGTTTTATTTTTAAAAAAATTAAAAGTCAATATGGTAGGATCCAATAGTCATGGCAAACTCTAATGGGTTTTGCACCCATATAAGTCAGACCGTGATTCTGTAGGGCAAGGACTGTGCCTACCATATTCTGTAGCACATTGTAAGTATTAACAAATGGTAGGTGATGGAGCAAACACACAAACACCTGTGGTCTGAGTCCAAAGACGGTGTTCTCAGTTACTACATTATGATGAATGAACGTTTTGATGTTTCTATGTTAACTAACTTCCAGCTTAATAGCTTTTGCTCCACTATTAATAGTAATAATAATAAGTGGTGGTTGTTACTTTTTTTGAAGTCATTATTCTGTGTCAAACTCGGTATAATGTACTTGCCATACTTTATCTCTTTACTCTTTTACCAGCTCAGAGGTTGCTGTTACTATTCTGATGATACTGATGAAGTAATGAACTGTCAGAGAAGTCAGGAACCAGCCCCAGGTTATATATAAAATAAGTGTCATACAGAAGTTCTGATGTATATATGACTTAAGGAATTAATCACCCCATTGCTGTTTGGGGTTGACAAGTCTGAAATGGATAAGGCAGGAGGGCAGCCTGGAGACTCAGCAGCCGCTGACATTGCAGTCCTGAGGCATAGGCAATGGGACTGATTATAAAGACTGACTTTGATGTCCACTAACAACATTCTACCAAGCTGCCTCCAAAAGAGAGTCCTTGGGGACCCACAGGGATGGTTTCCTAGGCGCTACATCTACCCAGTCAGTACTGCCCTGGACTTGGGCAAGAGAGGCTTTGGGTCAAGGTTCTGAGACAGGCTGGGACCTGGGACCCTTTGCTGCAATGCTTGCACCTGGACAAACGTCTTTTTGAACAACAAAATACAAAGAAACTATAAGGGACTAAAAATAGCTGTATGCACGTGTAGTTGGGGCAAATTATGGACAAGATACAAAAAAAGACCAAAGAAAGCCCAACTGCCACTTCTACAGAGTCAGGGGCAAAAACAGGGGGTTAGGAGCAAAAACAGGATACTGCGCATGCCCCCTGCACACACCACCACCAAAGGGGTGGGAAAAACCCCTAAGCCACTCCTCCAGCCTGACCCCTGGACACACCCCTACCCTCACCCCATATAAGGAACCAGTTTGCCCCTGCTCAGTGAGCGGGCAAGCAAGGGAAGCTGTTACTTGTTGTCACTCTACCCCCCACCCCCTGCTGCAGCAGGGGCCCCAATAAAGCCTTTCCTGAATTTCTTGTCCGGCCTCTTATCAATTTTTATTGATTAAGGAGGCCAAGAACCCTGGTCAGTAACAGTTCTACATTTAAAGCATCTTGCCTGGGTGTCTGTAACCCACCCCATGGATTACAGCCTGAGATCTGTGGGACTGATGAGTATGTGCCCACCAGGAGCCTAAGTCTGTTCTCTAGACCATGGTCTGGGTACTCTGGACTCTGGATTTCTTTGCTCAAATGATCTGAACCTGAACAGTCATATCCCCTAAGTTTTTAACCATCCAAGAGTGTACCACAAGACCACTTTTCAGGAATTGTGGACAGTGCTTCTAACTGTGGGCTTGGTGCCCACAGAATGCATATAAGTTCCACTGTGGGAGATGGAACTGGGAATGGTAAACAAAAGGTGAGCAGACTCTAGGCGGGGCACCAGGGACTAGTGGCCAGAAGCTGGCGTACCTCATTCCAGAATTTTCCATCACAAACTCTGAGGAGTCCAAGAATTCTAGATTTGAACATGTTCTTCTCCATCATTATGAATATACATTAGACAAAATAGGAGGATAGAATATGTTTATTTTAATGATTGTTTAGTTTCATTCAAAATATTTAGATGTATGGTGTCCACTTTTACGCTTGCCATGGGCTCCACAAATGTTAAAGATGGACTTCTCCTTAGGATCCCTTGATGATCGCTCAGGGTTCCCTGAGGAAATGAAGAGGCTGAGCACACAGGGTTTAGGCTTCCCAATCTTAATTTTAATCAGAGTAGTGATTTTATTGTTTCTTATTTCAGATTTTGTTGGAAAAATAACAATTCTACTGGCTTAAAAATAAATGTTTAAAAACCCCCAGCAATTATGATATTAAAATTTAAAGGGACTTTAGAAGTCTACTAAAACTCACTGAATTTATTAACAAGGAAACTGAGAATCATGGAAGATGAGAGAACTCCAGAGTTCTTGCTTAGGGCTCTTTGCCGTCTTGGTTATGGTTATGGCTTGTCTTTGGCCAGGCTCCTTGAAGAAGCAGTCTGAAGTGGAAATATAGAATAGTTAAATTTTCTTTAAGATACCCAGCACACTTTTTTAGGTACCTCCTTCACACCTATTTCAGTGTCTCAGTTATCCAGAGTTCTCTCCCCTTGCATTCGTATTTATTGAAATTTGGGCATAAGAAGCCTCAACCATTTGGTTAAGAATAAAATTTACATGGTGCTGCTCCCATGTAGCCTGTTCTCTAATTGTAAAATGAAGTATTTCATGGTGGGCAAATGAGGGAGGCATTTTGTGTGTACACTGGATTTAAAGCAGCAGGAGTTTTAGGGTTTAGGATATTACACCATATTTGTACCCATCAGTCTCCCTCTGGAGGTAAAGAGTTATTAATGATATTGGCTACCTAGAAATAGCTGAAGTTTCTGACTTTTTCTATCCCTTCAGATTGCAGAGAGAATCTAACAGCAATAATCCCACGTAACAGTGGTTTCAGATTTGCCATCCTCCTACCCATGAGGCAGTAGAATGTCATTGGAAGACATCTGGAGATGAGAGGAGAACCTGTTCTACAGCAGTGGAATCTCCAGCTTTCTGCTTGAGAAACCAGAGACTTAGAGTCCATCCTCCCTGGACTGAGCGTACATTCACAACCACTACTTTTCTCCATCCTTCCCAGCCCATCCTCCTTTCTGGACTTGACACCACTTTCCCCAGTCCTTTTCTTCTCCCTTTCATAGCTTTCAGCTTTCCTCTTTTTTTTCAGCTTTTTCTCCCCACCAGCACTCTCCACACACAACTGACCTCTACCTTCTGCAAGGTTCTGGGGCATTCGTTTTCATGGCATCCTCTCCATTAAGTTTTTTTTTTTTTTTTTAACATCTTTATTGGAGTATAATTGCTTTACAATGGTATGTTAGTTTCAGCTTCACAACAAAATGAATCAGTTATATATACACATATATTCCCATATCTCTTCCCGCTTGCGTCTCCCTCCCTCCCACCCTCCCTATCCCACAATCATCCCACATTCAGTAGCTCAGTTCTCATTCCCTCAGGGTTGTGATTAAACTATTGTGGTGATGTGGGGGGAGGGGAATGCTGGCATTGTCTAAAACTTCCATCTCTATATACTGATAGCCCAGAATCCCCATCTTGAGGCTCTGGGGACTCAAAGTCCTTGGTGGGTGACTTTTACATTCTGGTCAGGAAGCAACTCCATTGCTCTAGGCAGCGTACTGTGTGGGACCTAGGAGGACAGTGGGAAGAACCAAGTGCACAGAGCATTGTTTCTGGTTACAGTTAGATACTAGTTTGTTGAGTTCAGGACATTGTCTTCTAATATGCATGACAGTGTGAGTAGGTAACAGGACCTAATTATATATGTTGGAAAAATCTGCTGATAATTATGATGCTTCTAGATTCTGGAAAATAACAAAATGGGAACAAAGATCATGTAAAATCATGTAAAACATGATTTTGCTATATAAGATATTAACCATTAAGCAGTATACTGTGCTATCTGGTTTTTATACCTTACTACTATACCACAATAATTATGCATTTTCTTATGAATATTTTGCAACAAAATTTTTATATGTTAATTTGATTATTTACTGTTTTGTCTTTGTTTATGTTCAGTTTTCAAAATCTGTTGCTCAAGTATTACAATTTTTTTTAATGCAGCATGATTAGTTGCCCTCAACTTTCAAAAAAACAATTAAAAAAACTTGAATGTTTATCCAAAGTGTAGTGATAATGCAAGATATCCTTGAAAAAACCACACATGTAGTTTATGTAACATACTTTTAAACTCCATGGTATTTTGCCTGTGTGTATTATAAAATGTATAGTAGTAATAATATATGATGTGAAATAATGCATAATTCATTAAATAGAGTATGAGCTTGTTCTCTGAACTTGAAGTTAGGTTAAGGATGAGCTAGGGGACCATAAAGACTGCTAAACAATTGGATTTTCCACCACATTTCAGGTGGAAGAGACCAGAACTCTCCCTTCCTCTTTGAAAGTCACCTGGCTTATTGGAGAGGTCATAAGTGTTGTGGTTAAGAACGTAGACTCTGGAGCCCTATGGTGGGGGTTTAAATTTCAGTTCTGTTACTTATCAAACAAATTACTTAGCCTCTCTCTGTCTTAGTCTTCTCAAGTGTAGAATGGAAATAATAACAGAACTTATGCCATAGAATTGTTGTAAGAAGCAAACCTCTTTCTACATATTTTTTACCAAGTCAGTTTTACCTTTCTCTAAATGATTAGGAGAGCTGGGAACTCAGATAGTAAAAAAATTGTTTGATAGTTCTCGCAAGGGAATGTCATCCCTTATTTGTGATGAGTTATAAACAGAGATCAGTAAAATCCTATGAAAAGATTAAACATCTTCAACTGAAGACTCCCAGATGCTAGACTCAGTAGCTGTCTATTTATCCAAGTAGACTTCAAGATTAAGTCCAAAGTTATTGGAATATTTTTTTCTATTTGAACAGAAGGCTGGGGTTAGACTATTGACAATTATTAACAATTGAATATTGTATTTACTTGCACCTAAGAAGCATATTTCTTTAAGTTTACATATATATATAGTACGAGTGTTAAAATAACAAAAGGTTAACACAGTAAGAGTGGCATATGTATGTATAAATTACACATACACATGAACGTAAGCAGGTACAAAAATCAAATACTCAGTCTATTTGGGAAACCTTTCCACTTACACAGAAGACCACAGCTTAGGCACCATTATTCACCCAGTGACAGGTACCAGAGCTGCAGATATGGTATCTGAAAGGAAATAAACAGTCTTACACATGCAAACCTTGCAAACAAAAAACTAATAGTGATGGTTGTTGTCACTTCTCCAGCAACTCTAACAAAATTTTTTCATTCCACTGAATTAAGTGGGAAGCACACCAGGAATCCTATATTCTAAACCTGCCTTTGCCTCTGAGCATCTCTGCAGTCTTGGCTGATTACTTCACCTTTATGAGCCTCAGTTTCCTCATGAGGAGATTTGACTAGATGACTGATAAGGCATCTCCTAGATCTAAAATTACCTGACTTTGAATTCTTATATATGAGGAGTTTGAAGAAAGATGGAGACAAATCAATTTTGACAGGAAATAAAACTTGTGGGACTCTGAAATAAAAGTACTGAAAGACCTGAAATAAAAATATAAACTCCAGATGAAATTTCTTAGAAATTTGTAATTATTTAATATCTTTTTAAAATGCTGTGTACCCTTGCCCAGTAACTTCTAGTTTTAGATACATTTTTTAGAAACCCCTGAAAATTGCTAACCATGATCAATTATCATCTCTCATGTCACGTTTAACCACTTCTCTCTCTCTTTTTTTTTTTTTGCATGTTGATGTAAAAGGGAATCAAATCTTTCCTTTTGATAGGTGCCATTGCTTGATAAGTACAAGTCCCAAAATATGTCACAAAATAAGGCTATGGTTAGTCTTTAAACCTGGTCTTTGTTGGTTTGAGTCCTTAAAATCGAAGGGAGGGTTATGCTCTTAGAACCCTATTTCTTGATAACCGTATTGGAATTTCATTACTAAAAATGTATTATGGCCTCCTAGAGGGGAGACCTTCAAAATGGTGGAGGAGTAAGACATGGAGATCACCTTCCTCCCCACAAATACATCAAAAATACATCTACATGTGGAACAACTCCTACAGAACACCTACCTACTGAATGCTGGCAGAAGACCTCAGACTTCCCAAAAGGCAAGAAAATCTCCACGTACCTGGGTAGGGCAAAAGAAAAAAGAAAAATCAGAGACAAAAGAATAGGGATGGGACCTTCACCTCTGGGATGGAGCTGTGAAGGAGGAAAAATTTCCACAGATTAGAAGCCCCTTCACTGGTGGAAATGGGGGGTGGATGGGTGGGGAAACTTCAGAGCCACAGAGGAGAGCGCAGCAACAGGGAGGCAGAGGGCAAATCAGAGATTCCCTCACAGAAGATTGGTGCTGACCAGCACTCATCAGCCTGAGATGCCTGTCTGCTCACCCACTAGGGTGGGTGGGGGCTGGGAGCTGAGGCTTGGGCTTCGGAGGTCAGACCCCAGGGAGAGGACTGGGGTTAGCTGTGTGAACACAGCCTGAAGGGGGTTAGTGTGCCACAGCTAGCTGGGAGAGAGTCCAGGAAAAAAGTATGGACCTGCCAGAGAGGCAAGAGACCATTGTTTTGGGGTGTGCGAGGAGAGGGGCTTCCTGCTCTGTGTGCCCAGAGACAGCAGAACACCACCTAAGCTAGCTCCAGAGACAGGTGAGAGATGCAGCTATCATCTTGGACCCCAGAGAGAGGCACGGACTCCTACTGCTGCCACCACTGCCACCAAGAATCCTGTGTGCAAGCTCAGGTCACTACCCACACCCCCCTGGGAGTCCGTGCAGCATGCCATTACCAGGGTCCCATGATCCAGGGCCAACTTCTCCAGGGGAACAAATGGCATGCCCCAGGCTGTTGCAATGTCACACTGGCCTCTGCTGCTGCAGGCATGCCCCACATTGCAATTATGACTACTGTACCCTTCCCTTTCCCCAGCCTGAGTGAGCAAGGGAGCCCTAATCAGCCGCTACTTTAACCCCCTACTATCTGGGTGGGGAACAGATGCTGAGGGTGGCCTACACTCAGAGCCAGGGCCAAAACCAAAGTTAAAGCCCAGGAGATGTGTGAACAAAGAAGAGAAAGGGAAATTTCTCCCAGCAGCCTCAAGAGCAGCAGATTAAATCCCTGCAATTGGCTTCATAAACCCTGCATCTGTAGAGTACCTGAATAGACAACAAATGTTTCCAAAATTGAGGCAGTGGACTTTGGGAACAACTGTAGACTTGGGGTTTGCTTTCTGCATTTGATTTGGTTTTGGTTTTATGTTTATCTTAGTTTAGTTTTTAGTGCTTGTTTTCATTGGTGGGTTTGTTTATTGGTTTGGTTGCTCTCTTCCTTTTTTTTCTTTTTTCTTTTTATGAGTGTGTATATTTCTTTGTGTGATTTTGTCTGTTTAGTTTTGCTTTTACCATTTGTCTTGGGTTTCTGTCTATTCATTTTTTGGCTTTATTTTTTTTTTACCATTTGTTTTGGGGTTCTGTCTGTTCTTTTTTTTTTCTTTTTCTTATGCTTCTTCCCTGCTGTGCAGCTGGCAGGGTCTTGGTGCTTCGGCTGCGTGTTGGGCCTGAGCCTCCAAGGTGGAAGAGCCGAGTCCAGGACATTGGACCACCAGAGACCTCCTGGGCCCATGTAATATTAATCAGCAAGAGCTCTTCCAGAGATCTCTATCTCAACCCTAAGACCCAACTCTACCCAACGGCCAGCAAGCTGCAGTGCTGGACGCCCCATGCCAAACAACCAGCAAGACAGGAACACAACCACACCCATTAGCAGAGAGGCTGCCTAAAATCATACTAAGTTCACAGACACACCAAAACACACCACCAGATGCAGCCCTGCCCACCAGAAGGGCAAGATACAGCCCCACCCACCAGAACACAGGCACCAGACCGCCCAACCAGGAAGCCTACATAAGGCACTGAACTAACCTCACCCACTGGGAGCAGACACCAGAAATAAGAGGAATTATGAACCTGCAGCCTGCGAAAAGGCTGTTTAACAAAGTATGTTAAACAAAATGAGAAGACAGAGAAATATGCAGCAAATGAAGGATCAAGGTAAAAAGCCACCAGACCAAACAAATGAAGAGGAAAGAGGCAGTCTACCTGAAAAAGAATTCAGAGTAATGATAGTAAAGATGATCCAAAATCTCGGAAATAGAATGGAGAAACTTTAAGAAACGTTTAACAAGGGCCTAGAAGAGCTAAAGAGCAAACAAGCAAGATGAACAACACAATAAATGAGATTAAAAATTCTCTAAAAGAGATCAATAGCAGAATAAGTAACACAGAAGAATGAATAAGTGACCTGGAAGATAACAACAGTGGAAATAACTGCTGCAGAGCAGAATAAATAAAAAAGAATGAAAAGAATTGAAGACAGGCTGAGAGACCTCTGGGACAACATTAAATGCATGAACATTCAAATTATAGGGGTCTCAGAAGAAGTAGAGAAAAAGAAAGGGTCTGAGAAAATATTTTAAATGTTATAATCGAAAATTTCCCTAACATGGGAAAGGAAATAGTCAATCAAATCCACAGAGAGTCCCATACAGGATAAATACAGGATAAATCAACACATCAAGACACATATTAATCAAACTAACAAAAATTAAATACAAAGAACAAATATTAAAAGCAGCAAAGGAAAAGCAACAAATAATATACAAGGGAATCCCCATAAGGTTAACAGCTTATCTTTCAGCAGACACTCTGCAAGCCAGAAGGTACTGGGAAGACATATTTAAAGTGAGGAAAGGGAAAAACCTACAACCAAGATTACTCTAGCCAGCAAGGATCTCATTCATATTCGAAGGAGAAATTAAAATATTTGTGGACAAGCAAAATTAAGAGAATTCAGCACCACAAAACCAGCTTTACAACAAATGCTAAAGGAAATTCTCTAGGAGGTAAACACAAGAGAAAGAAAAGACCTACCAAAACAAACAAAAACAATTAAGAAACAATTAAGAAACAAATTAAGAAAATGGTAATAGGAACCATTAAGAACAAAACAATTAAGAAAATGGTAATAGGAACATACATATTGATAATTACCTTAAATGTAAATGGATTAAATGCTCCAACAAAAAGACACAGATTGGCTGAATGGGTACCAAAACAAGACCTGTATATATGCTGTCTACAAGAGGCCCACTTCAGACCTAGGGATCATATAGACTGAAAGTGAGGGGATGGAAAAAGATATTCCATGCAAATGGAAATCAGAAGAAAGCTGGAGTAGCAATACACCTATCAGACAAAATAGACTTTAAAATAAAGACTATTACAAGGGACAAAGAAGGAAACTACACAATGATCAAGGGAGTAATCCAAGAAATGACAATTGTAAATATTTATGCACCCAACATAGGAGTACTTCAATACATAAGGCACATGCTTACAGCTATAAAAGGGGAAATCAACAGTAACACAATAATAGTAAGGGACTTTAACATCCACTTTCACCAAAGGACTGATCATCCAAAATGAAAGTAAATAAGGAAACACAAGCTTTAAATGACACATTAGACCAGATGGACTTAACTGATATTTATAGCACATTCCATTAACAAAAACAGAATACACTTTCTTCTCAAGTGCACATGGAACATTCACCAGGATAGATCATATCTTAGGTCACAAATCAAGCCTTGGTAAATTTAAGAAAATTGAAATCGTGTCAAGTATCTTTTCTGACCACAATGCTATGAGACTAGATATCAATTACAGGAAAAAATCTTTAAAAAATACAAACACATAGAGTCTAAACAATATGCTACTAAATAACCAAGAGATCACTGAAGAAATCAAAGAGGAAGTCAAAAAATACATAGAAAAAAAATAGCAATGAAAACATGACTACCCAAACCTATGGGATGCAGTAAAAGCAGTTCTAAGAGGGAAGTTTATAGCAATAAAATCCTACCTGAAGAAACAAGAAAAATCTCAAATAAACAACCGAAACTTGCACCCAAAGCAATTAGAGAAAGAAGAACAAACAAACAAAAAGCAAAACAAAACCAAAGTTAGCAAAAGGAAAGAAAACATAAAGATCAGATCAGAAATAAATGAAAACAATAGCAAGGATCAATAAAACTAAAAGCTGGTTCTTTGCGAAGATAAACAAAATTGATTAAACATTAGCCAGACATATCAAGAAAAAAACGGAGAAGACTCAAATCAACAGAATTAGAAATGAAAGAGAAGTAACAACTGACACTGCAGAAATACAAAGGATCATGAGAGACTACTACAAGCAACTATATGCCAATAAAACGGACAATGTGGAAAAAATGGACAAATTCTTAGAAAAGTACAACCTTCCAAGACTGACGAGGAAGAAATAGAAAATATGAACAGACCAATCACAAGCACTGAAATTGAAACTGTGAATAGAAATCTTCCAACAAACAAAAGCCCAGGATCAGATGGCTTCACAAGTGAATTCTATCAAACATTTAGAGAAGAGCTAACACCTATCTTTCTCAAACTCTCCCAAAATATAGCAGAGGGAGGAACACTTCCAACCTCATTCTACAAGGCCACCATCACCCTGATACCAAAACCAGACAAAGATGTCACAAAAAAGAAAACTAGAGGCCAATATCACTGATGAACATAGATGTAAAAATCCTCAACAAAATACTAGCAAACAGAATCCAACAGCACATTCAAAGGATCATACACCATGATCAAGTGGGGTTTATCCCAGGAATGCAAGGATTCTTCATTATACACAAATCAATCAATGTGATGAACCATATTAACAAATTGAAGGAGAAAAACCATATGATAATCTCAAAAGATGCAGAAAAAACTTTCAACGAAATTCAGCACCCATTTATGTTAAAAACTCTCCAGAGAGTGGGCACAGAGGGAAACAACCTCAACATAATAAAGGCCATATATGACAAACCCGCAACCAACATCATTCTCAATGGTGAAAAACTGAGACCATTTCCACTAAGATCAGGAACAAGACAAGGGTGCCCAGTCTCACCACTATTAATTACTCAACACAGTTTTGGAAGTTTTAGCCATGGCAATCAAAGAAGAAAAAGAAATAAATGGAATCCACATTGGTAAAGAGGAAGTAAAACTGTCACTGTTTGCAGATGACATAATACTATACATAGAGAATCTTAAAGATGCTACCAGAAAACTACTAGAGCTAATCAATGAATTTGATAAAGTAGCAGGATACAAAATTAATGCACAGAAATCTCTTGCATTCCTATACACTAACAATGAAAACTCAGAAAGAGAAATTAAGAAAACATTCCCATTTACCACTGCAACAAAAAGAATAAAATACCTAGGAATAAACCTACCTAGGGAGACAAAAGACCTGTATGCAGAAAACTATAAGACACTGAGGAAAGAAATTAAAGATGATACAAACAGATGGAGATTTATACCATGTTCTTGGATTGGAAGAATCAATATTGTGAAAATGACTACACTACCGAAAGCAATCTACATATTCAGTGCAATCCCTATCAAACTACTAATGGCATTTTTCACAGAACTAGAACAAAAAATTTTACAATTTGTATGGAATCATAAAAGACCCTGAATAGCCAAAGCAACCTTGAGAAACAAAAACGGAGCTAGAAGAATCAGGCTCCCTGACTTCAGCTTCTACTACAAAGCTACAGTAATCAAGACAATATGGAACTGTCACAAAAACAGAAATATAAATAAATGGACCAGTATATAAAGACCAGAGATAAACCCACGCACATATGGTCAGCTTATTTTTGATAAAGGAGGCAAGACTATACAATGGAGATAAGACAGCCTCTTCAATAAGTGGTGCTGGGAAAACTGGGCAGCTACATATTAAGGAATGAAATTAGAACAATCCCTAACACCATATATAAAAATAAACAGAAAATGGATTAAAGGCCTAAGTGTAAGGCCAGGTACCATAAAACTCTTGGAGGAAAACATAGGCAGAACACTCTATGACATAAATACAGCAAGATCCTTTTTGACCCACCTCCTAGAGAAATGGAAATAAAAACAAAAATAAACAAATGGGACCTAATGAAATTTTAAAGTTTTTGCATAGCAAATGAAATCATAAACAAGACAAAAAGAGAACCCTCAGAATGGGAGAAAATATTTGCAAATGAAGCAAATGACAAAGGATTAATCTCCAAAATATATAAGCTCAATATCAAGAAAACAAAAACCCAATCTAAAATTAGGCAGAAGACCTAAATAGACATTTCTCCAAAGACGATATACAGATTGCCAACAAACTCATGAAAGGATGCTCAACATCACTAATCATTGGAGAAATGCAAATCAAAACTACAATGAGATATCACCTCACACCAGTCAGAATGGCCATCATCAAAAACTACAAACAATAAATGCTGGAGAGGGTGTGGAGAAAAGGGAACCTTCTTGCCCTGTTGGTGGGAATGTACATTGATACAGCCACTATGGAGAACAGTATGGAGGTTCCATAAAAAACTACAAATAGAACTACCATATGACCCAGCAATCTCACCACTGGGCATATACCCTGAGAAACCCATAATTCAAAAAGAGACATGTACCACAATGTTCATTGCAGCACTATTTACAATAGACAGGACATGGAAGCAACCTAAGTGTCCATTGACAGATGAATGGATAAAGAAGATGTGGCACATATATACAATGGAATATTATTCAGCCATAAAAAGAAATTAAATTGAGTTATTTGTAGTGAGGTGATGGACCTAGAGACTGTCACACAGAGTTTAGTAAGTCAGAAAAACAAATATTGTATGCTAACACATATATATGGAATCTAATAAAAAGCTTCTGATGAACCTAGGGGCAGCACAGGAATAAATACACAGATGTAGGGAATGGACTTGTGGAAATGTGGGTAGGGGGAAGGGGAAGCCGGGACCAAAAGAGAGAGTAGCATTGACATATATACACTACAAATGTAAAACAGATAGCTAGTGGAAAGCAGCTGCATAGCACAGGGAGATCAGCTGGGTGCTCTGTGACCACCTAGATGGGGAGGGTGGGAGGGAGGCACAAGAGGGAGGGAATATGGGGATATATATATACATATAGCTGATTCATTTTGTTATACAGCAGAAAATAACACAACATTGTAAAGCAATTATACTCTAATAAAGATGTAAAATGTATTATGGCCTCATAATTAAAAAAAATTAAAGTCTTCATATTACTGGATGGTTACTATATGTCAGACATTGTACTAAGCACTTATTTAAACCTCACCATAACCTACTGCAACAAGTGCATTAAAAAGTCATTTTAGGGCTTCCCTGGTGGTGCAGTGGTTGAGAGTCCACCTGCCGATGCGGGGGACACGGGTTCGTGCCCCGGTCCGGGAAGATCCCACATGCTGCAGAGCGGCTGGGCCCGTGAGCCATGGCCGCTGAGCCTGTGCGTCCGGAGCCTGTGCTCCGCAGCAGGAGAGGCCACAGCAGTGAGAGGACCGCATACCGCAAAAAAAAAAAAAAAAAAAGTCATTTTAAAGATGAGGAAAGTTGAATGCAGAAATTTTAGTCACACAGTTTGTAAACATGAGAGTTGAAACTCAAAACTTTTGCCAGTTTGCCTTTAAATGTTATCCAATATCTTTAAATTATCATCTTTGACAATACTGTAAATGCTTAGTTTTCAATAGTTCATTTTAATTTGAATATATACCATGTTACTGGAATACTTCATAGTTGGTGGATTTAGTTCTTCTGTGCAATATATGCATTCTTTCCACATATAGTGGTTTCAGACCTGACAAGGGAATAATACCCCCTAATCAATGACTATATCCTAAGAGTAGATTATTTATCAAATATCTAAATGAACTTATTATGTACTAATCACCAACCTTTTACAGATTTCAAGTAAATTAATTTTCATTCTAATAAAATGAGTAAATACTGTTATTATATCCAATTTTACAGAGGAGAAAACTGAGACACAGAAAGGGTGGGCCTCTTGCCTGAGATCATACAGCCAGTAAATGGCTGGAACTGAAACTCAAGTAGTATGGCTCAAGAGTCTGGGATTTTAACTAGTTTACTGAGCTTGGGGTTTTTTGTTTGTTGTTTGTTTGCTTTGTTTTAATTTTCAATACTATCTTCTCGCGTCACAGTTTCAGAGGTTTGAGCTTAAATGAACTGCTGTGGCTATTGAGAGATACTTGCCAGCTCTCACAAGACTGTGTAGTGAACTCACACAGGAATAATCAGAAACCATCCCCAGTACTTGAGAATCTGCTGCATAGTAGGCACTGGACAAATGCCACAGGCAACACAAGTTACAGAAAACAAATATGTGTATATCATTTTTCTTATTGCATTTGATTAATGTCACAGATAGTTTTGCAGTGATCTTCTTAGATAGTTTTGCAGTGACAAGAATTCTAGAAAGTAGCAAGTATAGAGTTTAACTTCAAAGTTTGTCCATGCTAGTTATTGAGTCAATTTTTCTCAGCATGGCAGCCTTTCCCAAAGGGTTATACTTCAAGTTTCAGTCTTTCTGGGCTCCAGTTTATAGATGAGCTCCTTATTTTAGAAAGCTCAGTTAACATGAAGGTCATCAGCTCACTGTTGGGTGGGGGGTCTTGAAAGGTGTGTAACTCTGGCAACATACCAACTATATCAATTACACAACCCCACCTTCCCTACCCTCTATGTTCCTTACTCCCCATAGGGTGCCTAAGAAAACAATCATGTTATATTAGCTTAGCTTTATGGAAAAACTCAACTAACATATTTAACACACTGGCTATGGGTTCATTAAAAACCGCCTTACAAAGTTGGCCCTGATACCAAGCACTATGAGGAGGAAAAAGCAAATCATATTGAAAATCAGGAATTTCCAGCTGTTAGAATGAAACACCCCAAGGGCTGTGGAGATGTAATGTCTAAAGAATGGAAGAAAGTGTTGCCAACATTGCATTTCTGACGGCACCCACAGTTAGTAGAAATGCAGTTGATCCTGATGAGCTAAAGCTTCCTTCCCAGTTGGGGGACAGATGCTGTAACTGTGGTAGTAGCGGGTGCATAGAGAGACCCCAGCAAGAGTGCAAGTGAAAGGGATGGAGCTTTCCTGAAGACATGAATATCAAAGGCGGATGCTGGTAGAGGACACAGTCAATCAGCTTAGCTGGTGATGGCAGGCTCCTGCTGTGATAAAAAAATATGAGACACAATATGAGGAAAATCTGATAAAAAGCATATTTTTAAACTGCTGTGCTTGAGACAGCATGGTTGAGCTCTTGGGCTTTCTCCATAGTTCAGTTTCAAACTAAGCTGGCTCTGAGTACCTCTCCCTGCTTGGGAAGGCCGCTTCTCCAAGACAGGGCTGACATTTTTGGCGTGGTAGTCTGGAGAAGTTTGCATTGGCACCCTCTGGATTGAAACTGGACTCTGGATAAACAAAGTTCTGCAGTTCCCAGTGCTGCCAGACCCTTAAACTCCATAAACATCAGTATTCATCCCCCGCCCCCCACCCCAGTGAAAATGAAAAGAAAATGAAACTGCATTGGAGATTGTTTCCCTTGAATAAACACCAACCATACTCTAAAAGCCAAAGCGGCTCTCCTCTCTGATATTAAACCCAGTAATTACACTATGAAACCTAAGCCTATAAATTCAAGCTTGGGAAGGTAAAATTGTGGAGAGGGAGAAACCTACTAAAATGCATCCACGCTGCCCATGTATAGACCTTTTTCTTTTGAATGTTCTTCGGTAGGATATAAACCTCACTCCACTGCAGTGAAAAATCATTACACCCCACTGTTTCTACAGTATACCTCCCCTTCATACTCAGAATGCTTGACTCAAAGGCATAAGCATTCCAGGTACAAGGAAATTGAAGCCCTTCAGTATGTTAGAGTTTATTTTGTGTGTCTGGGAATGTGTGTTTTCCCCCATATCTGAATTGATGAAATCTTTGAAAACAGATTCTGGGGCTGCAACATCCTGTCTAACAGGTAACCAGCTTACCAGGAGGCTAAGTGTCGGAGAAGAAGGTATGTTGTTTCAAATCAGGCCCAATTTTGGGTTATCTGTTTGCTCAGGTGGCCACCATTCTCCTAAATGAAATGATATCATTCAGGCCTCCCCATCACTCTGGTTACAGTGACACTTTTCCCTAGCCATTCAGAATGAAATTCGGGCAACAATGCTTTGGAACTGACAATTAGGTGCAAACATTGGAAAGAAGATTTTTTAGCCTCACCCCTCTATCCTTATTTTGCCTTCTTCTAAAAGTGACATTAGCTTGCAAATAATGAGTGAAGAACTTTGAGTTTCAGTTCAGAATTCATTTTAATTCATTTAATGTTTTAATACAAAGAAAGGTTTAGAATAGTTTGGACAATTAAAACTAAACTTTTTTAAAGAAAAGTTTTCTTATGCTTGAAAAAAAATAGACTTTTCCTGTTTAATAGAATGTTTTATATATCAGGGAGGATAAAGCTAATACAGCAGTGAAATAAATGAAACCTCAGCCCACTTGGCCAAATGTATCCCTTAGAACTAGATTCCCTAATTTTGTATTTAAAGGGAATTTGTCTACTTTTCAGGATATTTATTTGTATGTAATTTTGTCCTTTCTCTCCAATCTATTCTATTAACAAAACCTTTCTCTCTCTTTCCAGAAAGATGTGATTAGGGTCTTATCTTGCTTTTTTAATGTGACTCCCTGCTTCCTTAATTTAGGTCACAGCTACCTTTGTGCCAAGCAGGGCCTTGCACTGGACCATCTTGTCACATCTCTAGCTGCACTTGCTGGACTACAAAGTCAAAGCCTTCCAGCTCTAGGTGGGGCATACCCCTTCCTCTGACCCAAGCTGGAAACAATTGAAACTTCGTTTGTGGCCTTTTCTTTCTCTTCCATGTTCTATATGTTCTCAAGCCTTCTTTCCCTCAGGCAAAGATCGATGAAGGTCACCACTTTTTATGGTCCTGGTGCCATGGGGTGTTTTATTCTGTGGATGATAGTCTTTCACACACCTGTGAACCCACAGGTAAGCAGGATGGTACATAAAAACTCTTTTATTAAAGGCTAAGATGTGCCAGAGACACAGCTATGTGGGGCTGTGAGCTCTCATCCTAGCACAGCTTCCTTCACTATTTCCTCCAACTGCCCGTGTGGTGAAGTATTACTTAATGTTTAACTTCTACAGTTGTCTATTAATTTCTATGCTGAACTGACATACTAAAGAATCCATCTTAAAAGTAGAGCAAAATAATAAGCCCAAGCAGATATAAGCCACATTTCTGAGTTGAATGGTAAAAATAGAGTCCCAACTTTCTGATGGGCTGATATATATAAACTGATAACAATTAAAACAAGAGCTCTACTCATGTGAAAATGGAACACTTGTGGTGTGAGATACGCTTTTTAAAAACTGTGTTGGCCACAGGACAATTTCACATTTGGGTAATGGAAGGGAGGATGGGTATCATAGTGAGCAGGGATTGGGTAGAACAGGAAGGTGAGAGAAAGAGGGGCAGAAAATAAATTATGAAAAAGGCCCACAGACTAGTTGAGGTTTTGGGGTCTCTGTCATAATGTAGTCACTCAATAAATACATCTTAAAAAATCAGATGATTATTTCATGGGGTTATCATGTGTGTAGGTTCTCAGACTCAAAGAACACAATATAATTAGTTTGTTTATAAATTTCAATTAGGGTGGACAGAGCAAAGTAAGAATGAACACGAAATGGTGTCAAGCACACTTACAATGGATAGATTTATATCTCAGAATGCCCATCTGTTAATTTAGAAGAGCAGATATATTTGATAAAAATATCTATCTTAGCTGTGTGGAACTGTGTTCCTCATAGAGAAGTATTTTTAAGAAATATATTCAATGAGAAATGAAGTTGGATTATCTTAAAAGTTATTGTCATCAAGTAATGGACTAAGTGACAAATGTTCTCTAATAGAATCATAAACAATGAGAACAGACCTTAAAAATGAGTAACTAACTAGTGTCAGAGTATACTCACTCTCCTGGATCATGCTGGATTGAGATTCACCTGCATTTCCCAAAATTGGCCTTCTTCAGCTGACTATAGCATGGGGTATAGTTAATTAAAATTTAAAATTATTTTACATTATGACTCTTTAGTTTCCTCAATAAGACTTAGGAGTCACCTTGGAATCATTAACAACCAAATTACAAACAACATAGAGGAATGTCTTCTAACAACTTGTTTCCAAAACTTTATTCTTACATTTTGGTTTGGTTAAGATAAGCTAAAGACACATATAGATTTTTTTTTAAATATGAATTCATGAAAAAGTAATTGTTAAGAATCAAGGGGAGAATTAGAGAAAAACTACAATCAAGTCCTCCTTCCCTTGCTTCACAGAGAAAGTTGTGAGGGAGAGGCACGATCTGCTCAGTTATTCTGAGTCTTTCTTTCAGCTGATTCCCTTGATGTTTACCCCATTCCCACTCTCCTAGTCTGGAAATTTATGGCCCTACAGTTGACATTGCTTTGGATGGAAAGAAGCACTGCTTCTGGTATTTCAAGCACTGGATTTCCCTGTTATATTTTCCTGGTCAATCCAGCACCATCTGCTTGCTAACTTTCATGTTTTTCTCATTGTTTGTTTCTGGTCTATTCCTGCTCACTTTTTTGATTCTACTAGCACTGTGTGGTATATGTATGTAAATATACATATCCTGTACTAAGGGGAACCACAAGAGGGAAAGAAAGTCGAGTCACATATGAAGTCTGCCATTTTGAAATAGGCTCTCATAAGAAAGATTCTCTGGAGAAAGAATACTACTGTATCAGTATTGGGGTAAAAAGTGACCAGGAGTGTTAGAGTACAGTGCTGTGCTTTTTCTTAGTAGTTCTGTTCATTTTTTATTCTGCCCTGTTTTCTGTCTATTCTTACATTAAACCATTATTCTGATTTTCACAGCTTTATTTTATCATTTCATATCTGCTAATACAAGTTCCCCTCATCCTGCTTTATTTTTCAGTTATTTGTGGTATTATTTTTTTAAATAATCTTGATCATTTTTTTCATTGATGTGATTATATTAACTCTGGGTACACATGCAACTAGTCTTTGACATGTAAAAGTATCAATCAAACAATTTTATCATCATCTCAGGTAATACGTATTTTAAGTTAGTAAAGTAGATTTATAAGAGATATGAAAATATTCCACAGACTTAAGAAGATGTAGTCATGAGACTTCATTATTAGAAAGGGTATAAGACATGTTTGATGGATTTTTCAAATTTACAAAGGCATCAAAAAATTTACACTGTATCATAAAGTTTATAATACATTTAAGTTATTTCAATACAAATCTCATTTTCAGCATTAAAACTTCTTATCCAATGGAGCTTCCCTGGTGGTGTAGTGGTTGAGAGTCTGCCTGCTGATGCAGGGCACGCGGGTTCGTGCCCCGGTCTGGGAAGATCCCACATGCTGCGGAGTGGCTGGGCCCGTGAGCCATGGCCGCTGAGCTTTCGCGTCCGGAGCCTGTGCTCCGCAACGGGAAAGGCCACAACAGTGAGACGCCCGCATACTGAAAAGAAAAAAAAAACTTCTTATCCAAGAATATGATAAAGCACTTCATGTATTAAGGACTTCTCATGTCTCTAAGTAAAATTTTATAATTATATATAAACTTGTGTATATTTTGTTAAGCTTATTTCTAGATGTTTTATATTTTTATTTCATATTAAGAATAATATTTTTATGCCATGATTTCTAACTGGTTTTTATTGAAAATCTGTAAAAGTTACTTTTTTTATACAATTATTTTGTAAATGATCCACTTACTAAATTCGTTCATATTAATTTGAGTATGTTTCATTGATCTTTTGGGTTTTCTAAATAGGAACTTGTAGGTAAGAAATTGCATCATAGGCAAATAATTTTCCTGTCCCAATATTCACATATCTCATTTCTTTTCCTTGTTTTTTACAGAGGCTAAAATTTCGAGTGGTGATAGTTTTCATTCTTGTCTTGTTCTTTATTCAATGATAATGCTTTTAGTGCTTAACCATTAAACATAATATATAATATTGGCCAGAGTTATTTATTTATTTATCATCCTCTTTTTCAGCATAGCTGAGTATTGAGAACTACAGAAATACAGAAAGTAAAACAAAGACCATTGATAAATTCAATGCAATCCCAATAAAAATACTTGGCAAACATTATTCTGAAATTTACGCAGGAAGGAGAATTCTTAAAAATAAATAAAATCTTTTACAAAAGAAGAACACAGAGAAGGAATTTTCCCTGCCTGTGTAATAATATATATATTTATGAAATATAATAGCAAATATAATTACAAAATTATGATAGAGTGTTCATTTATTCACTCAATATATACCAACTGTAAGGTTGCTAGATTTAGCAGATAAAAATATAGGATACCAGTTAAATTTGTATTTCAGGTAAACAATGAACAATTTCTCTTAGCATAGTATGTTCCATTCAATATTTGGAACACAGTTACACTAAAAAAAAATTCATTTTTTATCTGAAATTCATATTTAACTGGAAGTCTTATGTTTTACTGGCACATTAACTGAGTGCCTGTATGTATACTATATATATGTACATATATGTGTACCACTGAGGTACAGAATGGAAAAACAGATGCAATCTTTACCCTTATAGAACTCTCAGAATTAGCAGAAACAGATCAATCATATATAGTTCAAAAACAGATCTGGGTGTATTTGAGTACTTATTATATGATAAAGGTAGTATTTCAAAGTTAGTGGGAGAGTAGGTAAATTAGTTCTAAAATATCAATGGTATAATTAGTTTTCCATTAGAAAGAGAGCTAATAAAGGTAGACAAGTTACCTTACACTTAAATTCCTGGCAATTAGGGGAAAAAAAAAAATGAAGAAAATGTAAGAACACATTTTTACTTTTTTAGGATAAGCAAGATATTTCTAAACAAGATGCAAAACTGAAAATATACAAAAGGAAAATATTGGTAGATTTTACATTAATTACAATTTCTTTCAACAAGTCTATGAAGACAAGTAATAGATTGGTAAAAATATAAGAATAAAATATTAATTATCAATATTAATTTATAAATGATTTCTACAAATTAAGAAGAAAATTCAAAAAAATGAAGAATGAGAAATTATACAGAGAGAAAATTTTCAAACTTTTAATCATGAAAAAAATTCAAATCAACAATGACAAGTTGCCAGTTTTCACTTTTCAAATTGATAAGAACAAAGATAAAATATGTAATTTTGACAAAAATAGGAAAATGAGCACTCCATGAAGTATTTTGGAAACTGTACAGTGTTGCAGCACAAATTTTTCCAGAGAATACTTGGCATTATTTAACAGTATTTTGTTACCTGTACTCTTTGATTCTGAAATTTTGCTTTTAGGAATTTCATCTACCAAAATATTTACACATGTGTACACATATAAATTTCAATGATCATAGTTTCTGCCTTGTTTGTATTAAAAAATAGGAACAACCTGAATACCCACTGTAGTAGACTGAAGAATGGTCCCCAAAGTCACCAAGTGTGACTGTTACTTTCTACGACAAAAAGAGGACCATAATTTAGTTCTAAATTTAACTTATAAGTTAGAATATAATTTAAGTTAAGGATTTCGAGATGGGAAGATTATCTTGGATTATCCAAATGGGCCTTAAATACCATCACAAGTGTCCTCGTAAGAGGGAGGAAGAGGAAGTTTTGACACACACTGAAGAGAAGGCCACGTGAAGATGGAGCAGAGTGAGATTTGAAGGTGCTGTCCTTGAACATTGAAGTGATGTGGCCACAAGTCAAGGAGTACTGGCAGACATCAAAAGCTTGAAAAGGCAAGGAATGGATTCTCCCCTAGTGCCTTTGGAGGGATTATAGCCCTGCCACCAAACTGATTTTAACCCAGCAATACTAATTTCAGGCTTCTGGTCCCCAGAATCATGAAAGAATAAGTTTCTGCTGTTTTAAGTCATTTAGTTTGTGCATATTTGTTACAGTGACCACAGGAAACTAACACACCCATCAAAAGGGGAATAGTCATATCAATAGTCATCAACAATTATGTTGATATATGGGAATTTAATCATTGTAATAAATGGTGGGTTTATATATTTACATGAAACATTTTATAAAATATAAATTTCAGCTGTATAATATTTATAGTATAATCTCATGTATGTGAAAGAGAAAAGTAAACGTATATGTGTGTACATATAAATATGTAGGTGGATACTTGTTTAGATGTTTTTTTAAATGAGAAGTGCAATATTTACCTATAGAAAGGGTATAGGCTGGAGGGAGAAGGAAGGCAATTTTCACAGTATTATATTGTTTAGGAGTTCTATAACATGCATATATTCGTATAATATTTGTATCATTTTTAAAAGGCAAAATGTGGTAAGAATTTCCCCAAAACTACATTTTTACAGATTCCAAATATCCAATCTCTCTGACGATGTATTAAATATTTGTCTCCTTCACTAGACTTAAAGTTGCTTGGGAGCAAGAACTTTGTTCACTTTTGTCTCCAGCACCTAATGCACTGCTGTCACAGATTATACTATTAAAAAATATGTATGGAATGAATGATAGGCAGTAACATCTCTCAGCAGCAGCCAAAGGTGAGTACACCCATGAACTGACAGCAAAGGCAGGCAGTACTTTAAGAAATGACAGCACGTACCTTCTTTACTTCAGTCCTTTCCCTTCAAAAATATGACAGCAGCAGCAGTTTAAGCAGGAAGCTACACCCAAATGTCCCACCTCTGTTTCCATCAGATAACTAGCTCACTGTCATAAGCTTGGGATATGCTGAGGGGATCCCAGCTGGTGCTGCTTTGATTGTAATGCCAAGGACAGAGTCTTGTCATTCAGAAGCAGTGTGGTGAATCAGTGCTTGCAGACACAGGGCACATACAAAATGCCATTCGTAGGAACAAGTGTAGCTCCTTTGCTGAAGAAGTTTCCAGGGCAGAGGCCAATGACTTTGCCATCCATTCATCCTCAAGGAGAAGGGCTTGCTTGACTGAGGCAAGGTAGGTAATTGAGCCAGTTGACTGCCTTGGGCGATTAGTGTCCCATAATACCTGTGGCTGCCATGGATAGGGTCTGTGCAGGCTGAGTGCATGAAGGCTCTGGTGCATGATGAGTTTAAGGGAAAAGTCGCCTGAAAAAAATAGCTTGGCTCTAAAATATCTAGCAATATTTATAGAAGCTGGGGGTTAAATTTTACTTCACTGATATTGTCCTTTACACTGACAAGTTAGATAAGATGATCTCATTTTTAAAATAATCTTTTGTGTTTAGGTATTTCTCTGGCAGTTTTGTATTACAATTTAAAAATAGACTAGCCTATGCCTATACTCACATTGGCTATGGTATTTTCAACTTGATTTCTGAGACTCCTGACAGCTTTTGAAAGATTTAACAACGGGCAGCAAGAAAAACTCCCATAGAATCTGTTCTACAAAATTTTTTCTCCTGAAAAAAAAAAGACATAGTTTAGCAGGTAATATATTGCAATAAAAATAGGGTTACGCAATAATGGTTCATTAATATGGCAAATCATAACATAACCTTTTCTATTAAATGTAGAAAGCAATTTATTGAAATGAAGACATCTTCTTCACTATGGCACATTTCCATAGTCATTGGTTTGAAAGGATTTTCTTATTATTATTCAAACAGTCATTTTGATTTGCACAGTAGATAACAGTTGTTCATGGCATTTTTATTTCTGCATAAACAGATTTCCATTTTGGTGAAGGTTAACACAGTAGGAATTTGTTTTTTACTTTTAGATATACTATGATACTACTAGAGCACTTTGTTTGGTATGGAACCGCTAATTCATCCTTCATGCCTTTATGATTTTGTCAGAACCACATGTCTCCCTTAGTTTTTCTAATCTAAAATAATCCCAGTGAAATCCTTTGATTGTCTGTTTGGACCTGCTCCATTCCTAAAGCAGGAATGTAATGGGCTTTATGGCACTACTTGGGAGTAATTTATCCAGCAGAGTGACTATAGATACTTGTTTTAATAAGAATATGCTTTATGGTAAGTGGGGACTGCTATTTAATTAGCCAAAGGGAAAGTAGTTCATGATACAATCTGTTCCAATCATCTTGGACATTAAACAAAAAGTCAGGCTAAGTTATTTATGCACATGCACTTTATTTGTAGTTGCTTTGAGCAAACCTCTTCTCTGAAACTTTACAGCATTTTCTGAGTGAGTTGAATTGTAGGGGGGAGGAATAGGGGAAGAAAAGGACATGAGAGCATCCTATAAAATTTTTGAAAAAGAAACAAAGTTTACTTATTGCTATCAACGTTGTTGAATACAGCCACACCGAATGGAAAACAGGCAGAGAACTATTATTTATCCTCTGCCGTTTGGTAGTTTGCATCTTTAGTCCATTGTTGGTGGAAGATTGTTGCAGGATGTTAGTAAGGCATTATGGGCATGTGTGTGTGTGTGTGTGTGTGTGTGTGTGTGTGTGTTCCTGTGCATCTTTCCCTTCGATTTCCATTGCCTTCGACAGAAAGATGTTCCTGAAAATTCACAATTATGGTCCTATTTTTTATTATAAAAAAGTAAAAGAGGGCTTCCCTGGTGGCGCAGTGGTTGAGAGTCCTCCTGCCGATGTGGGGGACACGGGTTGGTGCCCCGGTCCGGGAAGCTCCCGCATGCCGCGGAGTGGCTGGGCCCATGAGCCATGGCTGCTGAGCCTGCGTGTCCTAAGCCTGTGATCCGCAACAGGAGAGGCCACAACAGTGAGAGGCCCACGTACCGCAAAAAAAAAAAAAAAAAAAAAAAAAGTAAAAGAAATTTAAGATGTTCAATGAAGATCCAATCATTTTAATTTTTAGAGCAAAATTAAGCATATGGACACATTTTAAGAAATTTTTCCAACCTAATAAAACTTTAATGATGGTATAATGGTTGTAGGTAGTATTTATATTCTAATTGGCCAACACTTGGGGCAAGTAAGTCATTGATCACCCTTAGGATTGCCATAAGTGTGTTTACGGACCGATGAAAAAAAAGGAAACAAAATATGAGACTGTATTCTTAGGATATCACCTCCCAGATTATGGTTCACTCAGTAGTTATATGTATTTTTCTCTCCCCTTAGGTGTAAACTACTCAGTGTCACCTGTTATAAGCACAAGGAAACCAGGAGCTGGACTCTGAAGACAGACATGGTTCCACTACACTTTACTCTAAGGCCCTTGGGAAGCGTGGCCTAGGTGGTCTCTCCACTTTGTAGCCCTGCACAGAGGATCACATGAGCTAACATTCGCGAGTGCCTTTGTAGAGTGAATGCCTAGTGTAAGTTAACACTTGCGTGTAAAACTCCATTAGCACAAGGTTTGGATTATAATCATGTTTGCACATCCTCATGCAAGGCCCTCTGCACAGTCCAGTTTCCCTGAGTGGAGTCTGGGTGAATTGGTCTTCTGCTCTCCAGCAGCATGTAATTTTCTGCCCCTATTTCCTACCACCTCTATTATTTTGTCCATAGTTCATGTCTTGCTCTTTTCAAAAATGACTTTTAAAACTACAACTCATACTAAAGAGTTTTAAATCACGTAGTTTGTGTCCATCATCTAAGCAACAAACGCATTACTTTCACAATTCACCTGTCTCTCAGTAGCAAGGCAAAGATGTGACACCCGGCCTAGAGGCATTGGGAGAACAATGTGGGCCAAGGACTCTGGTGGCCGTCCAGTAAGTCAGTGATAAGGGTTACCCTACATAAGACTATTGTATAATTTTCATATTATTTTCATTTTACACCCTTAGTTTCTCTCCACCAGCAGCAGGTTTTCTCCCTCTCCCTCTGTTCTCCTGGGGAAGTCTTTTCAGCTGCCTAAACAAAGCTCCAATAATCGTTGCATATTGTCATAACCTAGACAGCTCAGAGAGGTTACAAAAGGTTTTGGAGTCATTACTGTTTTAACAATTGACTGACAATTCCCTAGTCCAGGTCACAGGGAAACAGAGGCAGTGCAATTGCGCCATGAAATGAGACTGCTCAAGTCTGTGTTCAGTGCTTTTAACGTAAGAAGACAGAAAAGGAAATACTAAAGACCGAACTTTCCTTCAACTCTGTGGTCTCACACATCCCTCAGTGACTTGGAAAGTTTTCTGACATGAGACAGTGTGCAGAGCGAGCTAGTCACTCCCCTTCTTCCTCCTGAAGACGTGTAAACAGCTGGTGCCTGCAACCCCCAGGCTGGAGGGAAGTAAATGCACAACTGATATTAAACAAATACATGCTTGTGCCAGGAACTCAGAAAATATTCCATATACAATGGGACAAAGGGCCCAGCATAGTTCGTAATCATTTCAGGTGTTAAGTGTCAAGCGCTGGGGTATCAGAGTCAATAATTTTTTTAAAGGCAATTACTTTCTTTTTCTTTGGAATTCTTTAGGTTCTTTTGCTACAGTTTTCCTAGCGTGGCATCATATCATTGTGAAAATTGTGGATTACCACAAAGCTAGTGTTCTTCAATTTTTGTTAGTGTTAATTGTCAAATTTTATTCACTTGCAAGTGTCACATTATTTTTAATATTTTCTTAAGAAGTCAATATGACATCATTTTTCACTCAACCTGTGATTGCAACTCACTGGCACCAATCTGAGCTGGAGGTGGAGATAAAAGTGAGAGTGAGCTCAGCTTCTGTTCATAACACTGGTGTTCAGTGGTCTAGGCTAGGCAATAGGAAGCTTGAACACACAGTTAGGAATGCAGACGTATCATCAAGTAACACTTATGAAATGAGTCTGAGTGGCACTGATCTAAGTGGTGAGTGGAGTGAATTAAACACCTTATACCTGTCTTCCAGGACAGTGTCGATCTTGTTGACTCTGAGGCCGAGTGAGCTGTGGTTGTCTTCATCTTTTTACACAATAGCTACTCAGCTGATCTGTTGACAAAATTGAATGAGAAGTACAAAAAAAAAAAAAAACCTGAAAGTCAAGCAAACATGGAACTTAATAGAAATGAATTAGATGGGCTGGCATCTCTTTGGTCATCAACTTTGCAATGCTGGAAGTTCTGGAATCCTCAAGGGTTTAAGAAGAATGGAATGGATATCTAACTCTATGTCAGGATTGATGCTTATAGTTATCATTATGGTGTTTTCCACATTGTATGACTTAGTTTTTTTTTGTTTGTTTTTTTTTGCGGTACGTGGGCCTCTCACTGTTGTGGCCTCTCCCGTTGCAGAGCACAGGCTCCGGACGCGCAGGCTAAGTGGCCATGGCTCACGGGCCCAGCCACTCTGAGACATGTGGGATCTTCCCGGACCGGGGCACGGACCCGTGTCCCTTGCATTGGCAGGCGGACTCTCAACCACTGCGCCACCAGGGAAGCCCTGTATGACTTACTTTTGTCTTTCTCACCAAACCACAAACTCCTTGAGGATAGATTTCATGTTATTTCTTTTTTCATCCCCAGCATCTTCTACAACTTCTGCAGCAGGAAATTGCTCAAGAACTGTTCCACATTGGATGAAGAACGTGACTGAATGAACAAATTAATGAATACAGCTCACTCAGGAGTAGGATAAATCCTAGTTGTTCTTTCCACATTACCAGGGTCACTTCACACCTCAGATGATAATCTTTCCTATATAAGTAAACTTCCAGAAAAGAAAATTATGTTATAATCACATTCAAAATGGAGCTCAGCCTGAAATTGCTGCTTTAAAATAATTATCCTGCAGGAACCTGAGTGACTTAAGAATAATTAACATCCTGTGCCAATTGGTGTTTCTGTTTCATTCTGCTGGAGGCCCCGTATTATAGATTTCCTGACATTTTTTAATGGGAAAGAGAAAAGTATAAATTATGGAAATTAAAAATACTAATGTTTCTATTTGCCCTATTGTTCATAATCATAACCCAATTTTTAATGTTCTGTGCTAAGAGCTTAGTATATATAATCTGAATTTATTCTATTTGATTCGGTTAAACATTTTGCTATTTCTTGTTCTGGAAGGGCAACAAAAATAAGTCATTACCTGTTTGGGAAAATGTTAGAAACAACCTTTAAAAACTTGAATTCTTTCAAAGCACACTTGCATCAATTATTCCTTTCTCTCATGTCGGCCATGGAAGATGGACATGACAGATGATATGATCTCTATTTTACAGAGAAAACTTAAGTTTTTTTAATCCATTTAGTTCTCAGAAAGGATACTACCTACGCATGACCCACAGGAGGTGCTGGATCTACAAAGCTAAACATGGTTTCTTCTCCAGTAACTCACAGCCTAGATGAGGCACTATTGCCCTTAGACTCAAGTAACCAGGGTCCCTGCACTAAACACTGAGCTTTAGAGGACCCTACTTCCCACCTCTGTTTTTTTTTTTTTTTTTTTCCATAGGGCCAAGGAGATGTGTTCACCCAGAACTTGAGCCACCATCCCTTCTAGACCACACGCCAGATACCTGAGCCCCAGAGTTCCCACTCAGTGAGGAAGCCGTCCTTCCTGGGCTTGTGCAGAACCTATTCCCCAGGTTCATCCTCCCAAGGCCACACCACTCATCCCTAGGTCAGGTAGGTTTCGGGGGCGGGGGTGGGGGGGAAAGCCCACGAGGCATAAGAAAGAACAAAAGGTGGGAAGAGAACAATGGACTGCTCCAGGCAAAAGTTAGGGACAGGCCTGAGAAGGGGAGGTAAGGTCAGCAATTACAGCACTACGCATGGTAACAGGTATGATGGAAGTGAACAGAGAACTCTATGGAAAGACGGAAGAAGGACACTTAACCCAGCTGCGGAATGAGGGTGGGAGGAAGAGATGTTAGCAAAGTCTCTTAGAGAAGTTAAATTGTGGAGACTGGGTTAGAATTATGTTATGAGAGCAGGAAAAAAAAAAAAAGGAAGGCCTTTTAGTGGAGGGAAAGATGCGTAAAGGCAAGGCACAGAGGCCTAAGATCACTTGGAGATCCATGGACCTGCAATTTCTTCCATGTGGCTGAAGAAACAGAGAAAGGGGACAAAAATAAGTTGGAGGGGAGAGATGGACAATTGTTGATATTTAGCTGCCAACATTCACTACCTTTCTTATGGCAATATGCATCTGATTTTATTTGGATTCTTGCCTTTGAGAGCCATTGGGCAGGACTAATAGGATGCCCTGGTTTCTATTATCCTGAGAACAAAAAGAGTGACAAAAAGGCTGAAAATTGCTGAGGTCCTTTTGTTTACAGAAGCATTCCCACATGGAACAATCAAGCAGCTTCTAACTTTGAACCCTTTTGAAATGGCCTGGTTCTTCCCAGCACCTAATCTGGTTCTGCCACCTTATATTTTAACCTGTCAGCACCACATATCCTTCTAACAAATTTGATTTTTGGTTAAATAAATCATAGTCAGTGTCAGCTGATTGAAATCAAAGAGCCCTAGTTGACATTAGAAGAAAGCATAGCCTGATTATCAAAGGCCTTGAATGCCAGCTATGGAATTTTGACTTTATTTTGAAGGCAATGAAGAATTGTAATAAACATGAATGAAATGGCTAAATGACTTGCCAAAATGTCTGGCCACTCTAACTTACCAACTTCCTAAGGATCTGGAACTCTCCATGGAGGTAGTATGTTAAACACGCAGCCGTCAGGAAGACAAAGAAAACATGATAGCTGTTAGTATTCTTCCTATTACTATTAAAGTCATTGTAGCTTTCCAGTTGATTTAATTTTGCTCATGAAAGAATGAATATTGAGCTCATGGCAGTCTCTGTACTTTCCCTTTTTATATTTGGAACATGAAATAGTAATTGTTACCTAGATTAAGACATTTATAAATACAGAGGAGTAGTACTGTGTATGTGTTCTTCTTTATGGTTATCATACACTTTTACATGTTCTGTGTGTAAATATTAAGAATAGATTGTCTAAGAATTAGTTAGAATAAACTTGTTCATTCTGAAAGCATGTATTTAGTATGATTTATCTGTCCACCTTGATGAAAAATTATTTTTATATGTTTTAAAGAGGAAAGATAAGTGTGATATATTTAACTCTTGAACTAATTTATTCATTCATTTAGCAACTATTAATTAAGGCATTTTAATGCAAGGTGCTATACTAAGCACACTTTATGATGACCACCCAAGTAGTTCTTTTTCTTTTTTTTTTTTTTTAAGAAGATGTTGGGGGTAGGAATTTATTAATTTATTTATTATATTTTTTCTGTGTTGGGTCTTTGTTTCTGTGCGAGGGCTTTCTCTAGTTGTGGCAAGCGGGGGCCACTCTTCATCGCAGTGCGCGGGCCTCTCACTATTGCGGCCTCTCTTGTTGCGGAGCACAGGCTCCAGACGCGCAGGCTCAGTAGTTGTGGCTCATGGGCCTAGTTGCTCTGCGGCATGTGGGATCTTCCCAGACCAGGGCTTGAACCCGTGTCCCCTGCTTTAGCAGGCAGATTCTCAACCACTGCGCCACCAGGGAAGCCCCCAAGTAGTTCTTAAACATTCAATGAGTGACAAAACAACTGTGTTCCGTGCATTGTTTTATAATCACTCTGACAATTCTAAGGTTAGTCATTTTGAATCAAACCTCTTCAAATCTTTGAAAATATAAATGTTCCAGGGACCTTGCATATCCAGGAAATTATGTGTGACTGTCTGGGGGTGTGTGCGTGTGTTCATCTTTGTGGTTTTTGCAAATATGGAGACCACAAGGTAAAAATGAAACCTTGATGCCCTTATGACTTTATTAGCTATTGTACTCTGAAGACAGCAAGCCTACATGTTTTGAAATTTACAGTTTCCTGGAGCTTTTCCACAAACAGTTTTGACGTAGTATAGAATACTTGATCAACTGTCACCCAAGGCAACTTGAAGGAAATGCAGGAAATGGAAGGGTCTATTTTGAACCTTGAAAATACAAGGCCTTCTCTTTCACCATGATGAGGAAAAATAAACATTTTCCTTCTAGAGAAGATCTATGGAACACTGAGGCTGAAATTCCAAGCTCCACATTACTAAGATTTCTGGACATCGTCACAAAACTGCTAAGGAGCATTTGCTGCTCTTTGCAAAGCTTGCCAGAAGACAAGTTTAGTGAGAGCTGTAATTTTATGATCGTAGATATTACACCTGACACCATCTCATGGTTAAAAATGAATTTGGAAAGATACAAGGACTCAATTAGCAAAGCAATGACGAACAAGCAGCATTCCAAAAATCCTCATTCTCTGATACTTTGACATTTATAGCTGTCTGAATTTAAGGAGGATGCATAATCTTATTCAGTCTCAGTCATCTCATCTTTAAACAGAGCTAAGAATACCTACTCCTTAAGATTACTGGGACAATTTCATGAGATAATGTATATAAAGTGCAAAATGAAATTCCTGGCATATACTAGGAGTTGAATAGACGCTGTGTCTTTTCTGATCTTGTTAGTGCCTTACATGATTTACTCCCAGGAGAAGGTAAGGCTCTTTGAAAAATGGTATTTATTTTACCAATAGTAGTAATAAGAAAGTTATGTACCAATTATTGAAGACCTACTTTGTTCCACAGTAATAAGGTATTATGTCTCTATCGAACAATTACATAAAGTAAACCTTAATATAACCTGATTTCAAAGACCCTACTCTTTCCATTTGTCCACACATATCAGTCAAGAGACTATGATTAAGAAGCTAATCAATCATTTATACAAATGACTATAAGAATAGATACAGCATCAAAAGTGTTTAAGCATTACAGACATCTTAATAATGTCTGGGCATTTTTCTTATACTTCTGACTTCTATTAATAGTAAGCATTTTATTTCTTAGTTTTCTTAAAATCCCTTGGTTAAAAAAATCAATTTAAGATTTGATATTTACAAACACGCTATTTGAATATTTTTAAGGATTAAATTTTCCCATGATGTCTCATTTGCTAATATGTACATTCTGCCCCTATACGCACAGAGTACTGTGAGGCTTTCTGGTCTACTAGGAGCAGGCTGGAGGAGGGATTGAAGCTAGTATTTATACCTTAATTCCCTGGGTTGGAGTGTTAATGTATGAATACCACTTGGCCTCAGGGTGCAGTCACATGAGGCATTCTCAGTTAATTTCACTACTTGATAAAGAGTCAAGAATGTCTTATCAGAGGTCCTTCCACAGGGATTTGTCTTCCATTTCATACTGTCAGTAGCCTTTACAAGAAGCCCTGATAAATTCTCACCAATGATTATGGTCCTCTGTACTTATATTTTATTGTCAATAATTGTATATGTGAATGTATATGTGGATGCCCACCTGTCCCAAATGAGAAGGGCTACAGGTTTATTTTCCCACTTGATTTATCTGAATAACTATTTTTCCTCATTGTAGCCATTATGGAGAGCAGTAAGCTTTATTTTTCCCCTGCTGTTCTCTCCTATCCGCTTGGTGAGAATACCATGGTGTGAGTGGGTACCCTCTGTAATCTCAGTGCTAAGCACATTGGTATGTTGTTGTAACTTTTCCCCTCTTAAAAGTCTTTCTGTACTATATTATAAATACCAAAAGAATGTTAGTAGAAAAAAACACATAAATGCATGTTATTTTGTTTTTAAAGAATTTATAGGAGGTTGAATTTTTTGAGGGGGGAGGTTGGGACAAGGGGAAGTATTGTTTTCACTTTTAATTTCATGTTGACCAATATTTTTACTGTGAGTAAAATTAAAACATACTTTTTCCTGAGTTTTTACCAAGATATATTTTTAAATATTAGGTATTCTAGGGTATATATCTAACTTCTTCCAAGGGTCAAGCCAATGGATAGATCACTTTGGCTCAAGATATAGTTCTTCCCTCTACCATCCATTAACACTTGCTTATGATGACAAATTCAAGTTTAAGAATAAATGATTTCTCTTTGCCTTTTTTCCATCTAAGGAGAGAAAGTGAATTTTCTTGAATATCTGAGGACTGTATATGGAAACCAATCATTGGGCCTAGTCTAGTAGGTGATAATGACATAAACCAACTAAAGGAAATGAAATGAATGATGAGACTCTTGAGTATATTGGAGAGACTGACTGAATATATTAATGAATGAAGTCTAATGAGGGTGACAGGGTTGGATTCCTACATCAAAGAAGCCAACAAGATCCCCAACTCATGGCAAACAATTATTTTGTTTCTGATTAGTAATGATAATTATGCCAACCCTAAAATGGAAGTAACATGTGAACACAGTACTGCTGAAGAACTGAAGCCTTGGAATGGCTACTTCTTAAAAGCATGAAATCCCTTTCTTTGAAAAATTCATGAGACATAGTTGAACAACAATTTTTTTAGTTGGTTTAGGTACTCTTTAGACCAAAATGTGTTAGTTGATTTATTTTAAGAATATATGAACACACTACACTTATTAAATGATAACATTATAGAGAAGCTAGAGTCCCCTTTAATCCCAGAGGTAACCACTATTCTGAGTTTGATGTGTATTCTTCTAATGCTTTTTTTGCTTCCTAATCCCACTGATTTGTGCTGTGACTTCTTGACTAAAAGCTAAGTGTGATTATGGCAATAGCATTGATTTTTTCAGGTATGGCTTGTAGAATTAGTCTCACTACTTTAAAGTTAGATTTTGTATAATTCATTTTTGTAATTCTGTTCAGTATTTCCCCAGGCCTTCCAATACTTAAACAGAAACACACAACAGGGAAATAACTCCTGAGGCAGCACTCAGATGGCAGGAATTCTACAATCACTTATTAAATTGGCCTCCTAAATCCTGAGCGGATCTAGTAAGATGGAATTTCAAAGGATGTTACAATGTATTAAATACCACTTTACTTAAAAGAAAACCAAAGTTCAGAAAATTAGAACTAACAGGGCTCCAGTGGGAAACCTTCTTTTTCTTCTACCTCTCCTCCTCTCCCCCTTCTCTTAGTATCTTGCAGAGAAAGGGAAGAAGAACGAAACATCAAACTAAAGAAATGTTCCAAACCTTTCCTCTTGCTTACTGGAAGTCAGTCACTCTACTCTTCTATGGTGCTGCTTGGTTAGAGAGTTATTATTAGGATTTATAAGCAGTCCCATGATTGACTTAGATGTTTTAGGTGTTTATAACTGTCATAAAAATTTAGTATGGCATACAATGTCTCAACCTGGCAGTAAATTTTGCAATAATACTTCTCTGTATTGTAAGAAAGTTGTTTGTCTGTCTTCAAGGGGTTGGAAAAATGGTGGAACAGAATAAGAATTTCATCACATCAGGAAAATTTTGACCCTGGGAGGAAGAAGCTGTCTTGCTTTACACAAAGTGCTATGAGGAACGGTGATATATGGCATAGTACATTAGACCACAGAACAGCCTCTGCACTTACAAGCTAACTCACTTTGGACAAATTATTTAACCTCTCCGTCCCTGAAGTTCTGTATTTGCACAATGAAGATAATAATAGTAACCACCTTATAAGGTTTTGGGGAACATTGAATGAATTAATATATGGTAAATGTTTAGAATAGTGCCTGGCATATAAAAGAACTATGTGTTTGTTATTTAATATTATGTTAGAGAGCTGGCTAAATTCTCTAAATTCTTGTCCAGACAGCTTCACTGATAATTAAGCTGTGTTTTCAGGTATATAGAGATTAAGACAAAACATAATTGTGATAGTCATTATGCAGCATATGTAGTCAGACAGTGACAGTGAGTAGGATATCTCACATTTATATTTTTGTTAGACACAGTCTAGGGACAAGAAGCAGAACTCTATGAAATGCCATCGTACTCACAGAAAGGGAGATGCAGACAAAGTTGAATCCAAAATGGGTAGAGGGTGCATGTTGGACTACAAGGTAGCATATCTAGCAAAGATCATGGCTTTGATCTTGGTTAACTTGAGTCTCAAACAGGTGTTAGTCTTAGATCTTACTTCCCAAAGGGTCTTATCATTTAGGATTAGGTGTAGTTGACTCTAAAGACAATCTGAAGTTTCTTCTAAACAACTTTTCCCAAAGATAATCAGTTTAGTGGGCAGACAGGGTACTTTCTCAGTAAACCTTTGGCAGGCTGATGTTTGTAAGCTGCCCTTTGAGCTCTGTGACTGCTGAATGACAATCTCTTTTCTAAAGATCACTGTGAATCTTTAGCATGACATATAGGAAGAAATGGGGTCAAAGCATAATGCTTCTATTTTCCACATTTAGAAAGTGTCTGCTTCTTTTTTTCCCCTCTAAGCCAGTGGGGTGTGTGTGTGAGTGTGTGAGTGTGTGTGAATTGTTTGTAGATGGCACATTTATCTTTACTATGTCTTAGGCCTTTACTGGGGACATGATACATTATCTTTGATCCTCACAATAATCTTGAGAAGTAAATATTCTTATTCCCATTTAAAAGAAGGAAAGCTGAGGTTCAGATAAGATACGCTTGCAGATCTAGTAAGAAATGGAACCTAGGTTTGAGCATAGGTCTGACTCCAAGGCATGAGCTCTTGCTTTCATAATGAACTCACTTGTGAGGCGTGCCTACCTTTAGGAGTTCCTAAGTTGCTAAATCATGGAAATAGCCATATAGAAGAGATAGGTAGAATTTGTTTTTGGCTCTCCTTTCATCCATTTCCTTATCATCATCCTTCCCAATCATTCACTCTCATATCCACTTTTCTCATTTTGTCCTAAACACAACCAATCCAAGTTTAATACTCTTTTGAAACCTAATTGCCTAAGTCTCAGTTATCAAGACCATGCTTGGTAATTAGAGCTAACCTGATAGACCACTTTATACTAAATCTATTCATTTAAACTTGCAGTGCTGCATTTCTGGCCCTTCCATCCAGCAAACTCTGCTGTTTCCAAACACCATCAGGACTCTAAGGTGGAGCATGCCAGCATGAATTGAAACTGACGTAAAGCAGAGACAGAAAGTAGTTCTCATGTATTTTCCTACAAACAATTTCCACAATAGGCAGTGTGCTACTATTTCCTCTTCATTTGTCCTGAGCCAATGACAAGTTCTTATTTAAAACTTTGTTTTTTGAATTTTATTTATTTTTTTATACAGCAGGTTCTTATTAGTTACCCATTTTATACATATTAGTGTATATATGTCAATCCCAACATCCCAATTCATCACACCACCACCACCCCCAGCCACCTTGCCCCCTTGGTGTCTATACATTTGTTCTCTACATCTGTGTCTCTATTTTTGCCCTGCAAACCGGTTCTGAGGCCAAAGATTGATAACTTCCATGTTCAGCTCACGTTGAGCACTTTTTCCCTCCTCCATTTCCTTAATATACTGTGTGTTATTTGTGCACCAACCTCAATCCTAATAGATAATAGATATCTACTATCTTTTTGTCTATCTGGGGTTTGGTGATTTTATTAACCTTTGAGTCCTCTTCTTCAGCATTACTGCCTTGTATAAGTTTCAGTGAAGAAGAGATTAGAGCCAGGTTAGGGGCATTGCAAGTTCAAATTTTTGCTCTGAGTTCAAATTCTTGCTCTGTTATTCATTAACAGTGTGATAATAGGCAGATTGTTAAGCGTCAATGAGTCTCAGTTTCCTTATCTGTAAAATGGAAAGAATAATAGAACTTAATTCATAGAGTTGTTGTGAAGATTCAACAAGACAATTCATATAAAACACTTCATACGTTTTGTCAATTATATCTCAATAAAACTGAGGAAGAAAATACTTCATTCAGGATCTGGCACATTGTAATTCATCATTGTTACATCTGGCAAAATTTTTAAATTGTGAAAGCCAGCAGCAGCAGGCCTGTAGGCCTATGATTTGTAAAGATTGAAGTACAACACAGGAAATGTATACAGTGAAATTAACACTAGCTCTAGCTTGTTCCATTTATAATCTAGGTTTATTCCTTGAAGGAAACATAAAAATCATGTAGATTCTTGATCCAAGTTGATTGGTTATTATTATTTAGTTATATTCTCAAATAACTATTGAATATTTACTATTTACTAATACTAGTTATCAGAGAAAATATGCTGAAAGGTAGAGGTTAGTAAACATTAACAAAAAAAAGCCATTTAAAGGTAAAGTGCTTCATTTTATATAAATCTTTCTATCTTTTATTAAAAAAATTTGATGCTATATAAATTGCATTCAGTGAATATAACCTTTTCTTGATCTGATTACAAGATATAAGTTTTCTTGTTAGAAGGCAGAATTAATTTTCAGTCTATAATCAGCTTGGTGATTCCAAAGTGATATTTACTACTTGGGACCATTCTCTTTCATCAATGTGACATAAACTATAGTATATTGTTATATAGATTATAAAATATGATAACACCCATTGTAACTTACAACGTATGTTCTGAGAACTGAGATTTTTGTATATTCTGTTCACTCCTAAATGTTCAGCACCTGGAACAGTTCCTGATACTTATTGCTAATGATGTGTTTTGCTGCTATATAGTAGAGTTTGTGCTAGATACTATTAATTTTGATAAGAAATGGCTCCTCTTAAAAAGATACTCACCATAAACTAAGAGAGAATATTATTAAATCAATTAAAATGAAGTAAAAGATATATGCTTGGGGTAGAATAATGGCCATTGGGCCTGCAGAATTTAGAGATGGAAAATTTAGGTTTTCAAGTTAGTAGGAGTTTTCCAGATGAACATAAATTGAAGTTGGAAGACATTCTAAGCCTAAAATGATGGATTTCTGGAAAACCATGTTACCTTTAGTATTTTCAAATAGTTTGGAATGACCAGATATCATAGTGTGAAAGAAGGGTGTCAAAGAATAGGGCAGGAGAAGAGGACAGCACCCAGGTCATAGGAAGTCTATGTGACCTTGAGAAGCAAACTCTTTTATTTTGTGGGCAAAGGGGTACCATTCATGTAGAGTTATAAAAATGGAGAGGTGTAATGTTTGCCTCCAATAAAGGTCAATCCAGCAATGGTATGAGAATTTGTTGGATGGTAACAAGACTGGAGGAAATCAACAGGCAACTTGCCATCATTTAGGAAGAGATAAAAAAATATTAAATAAGGCAAAGTCAGTGTGGCCACTTGGGGAAATGTTAAGAGGTAGAGTAAAAGGAACCTATGGACAAGAATGAGGCAAGCAAAGAAGGAGAGGCCAAGCTTTCCTACTTGGGTAGAAAGTGGATGGTAGGACTATTAATCAAAATGTAAATTCAGTTTTGAAAAAGTAGGGATTTCATGTGGATATGTCCAATAGGTAGTTATTACATACATGGGTTTGTAGCACAGAAGTGAAGTTTGGGCTGGTGGTATATCTGGCATCTTCAGTGTTTAGAAAATCATCCAGAAAGATTATTGAAAGTTAAAAAAGAAAAGGTATACTTCTAAAGAGAGTTGTCTGAACAATTGTCAGACAATTGTAAAGCAGAGGTCTCCAGTGGATGAGCCCCATCTACATACACAGAGCTCTCCAAGCAGCTTTTTATATTATGCCCTCATTCTGAAAAGATGAAAGGAAACTTAACATTAAGATCACCAATAATAATAACAATGTTCCATTGTATAAGATGCTCCATTGAAGTACAAGAAGAAAATACTGCAGCTTCTAAGTATGTTTATTGTCCATATTGAGAATAAGAATGAAATTAATTTATACGAAAATTTAACAGATTAAAATGACCCTCACTCAGTCCATGTTTCAGAGGACCATGTGTTATCTAAGGTCATCTAAAGGTCCCTAGAAGAAACGTAATAATTCTATAAGGTAAAATGCTTAATAGAGTCAACTTCAACTCGTTTATTTTACCCGCATTGTGGTATATTCTAGTTTATGTAGGGCCAGTGATATGAATTCACATAATATGTTATCAGATTTCAACTAAACTAACTCTCCTAAATGAACAAGTGACTCACAAATTTTCCAGCAAGGAAATAAGGCTGATTAAAGATAGACCTGTAATGCAAGCACAGATGAATATAGGAAACATATAGAGCTGACATGTCTACTCATAGAATAAACTCTGAGCTAAAAACAATGAGGGTTTACTTGGATCCTCCAATATTCTTCCAAAATGACTAAAAAAAAATCAAGAAGGCTACTTGAAATATAGATTTATCATCCACTATCCTAAAAATAAGCCTCAAATGGAAAATGTGTGTTGAGATATTAGTTAATGACATTTAAAAATAATGTTTGTTTCATTGTTATAAATTTATATTTTGTGCATATATTTTAAGGTATTCAGGGACTATGACATAATATAACTGATAAATAAAGTACATATATAGAAGGTTGGTTTCTGGTATTTAAAATTTTAAAGGTAGGAATGAACAATCAACAAGATTTGGAGAGCAGTGAATGAAGGAGTCAATATGTCCTTTGAGTAGGGTTAAGGAGAGTCAAAAGGGATTGTCATTGCTTACATTCCTTCATCATACCAGGCAAGAAAGGGGTTCCCTTTATTTCTCTGTGTAATACATCCCTGAAAAGAAAGCCACAATCTTCTCATCACACTATTGATCTCATTACTGAAATTAAACCTCTGAGCCATAACAGGGCATAGAAGCAAGAGAAGAAATTTTAGCAAAGTGGTGATTTTATTAAATGTTTGTAAGCCTTAGTGCCAGAAATTACAAGTGCAATCATTGGTCCTATTTTCACAGACCATTAAGCAAACAACCTACTTCTGTTTGGACTATTTTATTTGATTCAGGTAACATAAAAGTCTTTCATAATAAGAAATCCATGAAGAAAAGTTGACTATCAATATGCTTCCATTTAATCATGTAAACTTTCATATAAATAATATAGCTATATATTGTAAGTGTGGCATTTACACTGGGCCATCCTTAAGATTCGTGGATCTTCCCACAGCCCTCAGTTGGTTCTGTGTGATCAGAGAGTGCAATCTTCACTAGAAAACTTAGTTAAAGGCTTATAGGGATAAATCCAAAATGGAAACTGTAGTATGAACTCCATTTACTTTCAATGCTTGAATTGCTTCGGTGAATTGCAATTCCCAGAAAGTAAAGGGCTAAAGGAAAATAGTAGCAGTACATTCAGTAAAACCAAAGATTAGACTATGAATGAAGATTAGACTTTCAATGATTGTTACTTATGCACACATATTAATGTCCAGGAATTAGATGACTACTGATAAATGAAATGACTAAAAAATTTAAAGAGAAAAATGCAGAATAAGGTAAATTTGGGTTTCTTTTAAGGAAATAAGTATTCTTCATAACTCTTTTGGGGTAAAAAAATAATAAAACTCTACAAATCTGGAGATAAAAATAAATAACACCTGCTTGGTAGGTGGTATATTATGAGAATTTGTATTTGGCATTTAAGTTTCTTAGTGGGTGAGCAAAGGACAGGTAGACCTCAATGTGGAGAAGAATATGGCAGTGATGGGGCTTGTTTGTTGTGGTAGGAAAGGTCAAGAAGCTAGATGATACTTATAAAAAGTACAGTTGTTAGAATGTTAAGAAGCCGCCTTTACTGACCCATTCTAATCATCTACCATCAGTGACACACGCAAGTAGTCAGAGGAAAAAAATTATAATCATCACAGGGATTCAGAATTTTACCTAACCATAGTATTTCTTAACTTGCTTCCAAGTTGGCTCAAGAAGTAGAAGTAAACAATCTCTCTAAGTTCTCAAGTTCTCCTCTGACCAGGTCCACCAGTGAGTAATAAGGATAAGGAGAAATGATCCTTCAGGAAGAAGCTTAGCCACTGGACCAAATACAGGATCTATAATTATAAGCTCTTACTCTTTCCAAAGGGGAAAAAAAAAAGTTTGCTGGATTAAAAACACTTCCAAGAAATGAATGAGGTGATATGGAAGCAAAATAGTAAGAGTAAGAAAACCATGATCTTCTGATTAGGGGAGGGGTTGGGAGGTAAGAGAGAAGGGGTGTCTAAGTCTCATCCAAAGACTGCCCTTAGAGAGGCTCCAGGAACACATCTTTGGCCACTTGTGTTTATTTCAGCAGAAACTCATGTGCATCTTTGGGCAGTTTTGTGAGTCTACTGTAAAATTTGCATTATGTGCAAATCAATTGTGATCAAATAGTGATCAATTTCATCTTTAAGCTATTTTGAACAATTTCATAGTGATAACTGACTGAGATTTTCTTTGGATTTAAAAATGAGCTATTTTCCTCCTTATCTTTGTTATTGTATTCTACTTCTGCCTACAGAGCCTACACTGAATGAAACATATTAAAAACAAAGCCACCTGCACTTGGTCTTCTTTACTTCATGCTGAGTCGCTTACTAGTTCTCCTTTTGTTGGCTTTTGATCCCAGGTGTAACCCTAGCCTCTGATCCCCCTTGGCTATTCTCTTAAAACTAAGCTTTTCATCTTCTTGACATTTATGCCTCCTTTTCTTCTGTCTTCTGTTCTCACCAGCATAACGGATCTTCTGGAAGGTTTTAATTTGCTTAGATTTCCTTCCTTTAATACTTCTCTTGATTCTGCAGAGGATACTTCCATGTCCTGAGCCCATTTCATTTGGTCTCTCTTTTAGACAATATAGTTCTAGTTAAAAAGGTTTCCTTACACTAAGATGTCATCAGCCAATTCTTCTTGCACCTCAAATACCAATATCAAACTTTCGTCTAAGACATCACTGAAGCTTCATCTTCGAGCATACTCCAGAATTTATGTCTAAATAACTGCAGGGATTGGAAGACAGTTCTTTTAACTACACATTTCAGAACCTGCCTCCAGTTTGTTGAAAATGGAACATCTCATGCAAGTAGTTTTACAGATGCAGCTGTGGAGAACTCAATATCAGGAAGCAGATGGGTAGCGGAAGGGGAAAAGGGGTATGAAATGTTTGCCTTTCGTAGATGACAAAGAAAAAAAATGGAAAGAAAGACTGCCACCATTCTGAGAGTCATTGTATGGAAGTACAAAAATATCGAATTGGGAAACATTCAATTTCAAGCTCCTCCCAACTCTGGATATTTTGTTTCTAAATTTGCCACCTCTGCTTGTGATCTTGAAATGGTAGCTAACCATTTCCAAGGTTAGTAGTCGTAAATCATCTCAGAAAGCAAACTACGTATGTATTCTAGATACCAACAGTGATGAGAGGGAGAAAAAGGAAGGAACAGAATTGTTGGTATAGAATAATAATAACAGCTAATAATAATAGGAGACAGAGAGTGCCTCTTGACTGTCGAAGAACTGCTCTTGATGACACATAGAGCAGTTCCTGGACTTGATGGTAGAGAATACATATCTCTGGGAATCAAAGCAGAACCTAATTATGAATGAAGTCCAGTGGATTTCCCCCTCATGACCTGGTCCCATTATTATTGTTAATGAATGCCTCTTGCTATTCATTAGGACTTTGGGGAGCCAGCTGCATAATAAGAGTTTTGTGAGCTCCAAAAATTATAAGATATTTGGCATCTCTGCACTTACGTCTTCTTGTAACAATGTATTTTATTGTTTGGAGAAAGAAGGAGTAAATCTACCTGAAGCAAAAATGATGAAAGCTTTTAGTAATGTTTATGGTTATATGTGAATACACATTTGGCAAATTCCATTGCTGAAAGATTTGTGTGTGTGTGGTAGTAATGGTCTTCCCCTGTTTCTCTTTCTAATACCCACTTTTCTCTTCTTTCTCCTATTAGCAGCGTTCCTCTCTTTCCAACCTCTTCACTCCTCTGAAGAATAGAAGATAAACTGAGGTTGACCACTCTGGTCCTTGGGAGGAGAAACTTCTCTTTGGATACAGGTGATTAAACAACAAAAGGACTTGCTACCCACTCATTTTCCATTATCTCTGCATATCAATGGCTTTGTTTCAAAGGCAATCTTATAAGAAGCCCCAAAGAGGCAATTTGCCAATGGCAAGCAACTATATCAAATCTGGCCAACCTCAAAGGGATTTTGGATTAGACTATTGAGAAAACATCAGAAACGGAAGCTTCCATTTACTCTCAGCCTCTTACTGCTTCTAGTCGGGGTGAGGTAGTCCACACAATAAAAACCCAGGGCAGCAAGGCTGTTGAAACAAAATCAATAGACCCCCAAAGCTTCAAGTCCAAGTATGTGCTCTGGAATCAAGCAAAGCACCTGCTGCTTAGAGCTTTCTGGTCATAACAGGTTTAAATGAAGAAGTTATTATTAACCTGTGAGTTTTCTGATGGTTGTGGATTGAAAGGAAGGTCCTTGGTACTGTAATTCTAATAGCAGTGGTGATGATGGTGGAGGTGTTGCCTGTGTGTGTGTGTGTGTGTGTGTGTGTGTGTGAGAGAATATTTACTGCAAACTTATTCTTCACCTAGGAAGTTCTTGGCAGGAATTTAAAATGTAAGGGTTGTAAACTAACACGTGTGCTTTGAACAGTGCCAGGTTTACAGTCATGAGCGGACAGTACATGGCACTATTAAGGATAACAAGAAGAATTCTCTGATTGGAACTCTAATAAATGTAGTAGCATGCTGTAATAAAGAGCACTAGAAAATGGATGAGGTATAACAAAATTATTCATAAAGAGAAATGGAAAAGGATGTCATGCTGAGTGGTTACATGCAGTTATATAGACACTAACAAGGTGATCACGAGAAGCTGAGTGCTAGGACGTTCACATATGTTTTCTAACTAGCTCAAAGAGAGACTGTTTTTATCTTGAAGAACAGGAGACCCTGGAGTTAGAGGTGTGTTAAATCTTGCTACTGATTTTTAATAATTCAGAGCCAAATAACAATAATGGTTCATGTAGGTCAGTTTAATGAACAAAGCAACCTCACTTCAGGTTGTTTGATGGAAGGTTCTCTGCCAAGTTGCCAACTGGTATACTTTACGACTATCTCCAGGGTTCTTTTTGATATGATATTATCCTCCTCACATACTGTGCTTTCTATACACCAAAATATAATGTGATGCCACAAGCTAGGATGAAAACACTAAAAGAATTTTCAAATGAGCCCATGAGCTCTTGCTCTGAAGCTGCAGTAATACTAGAAAAACAGAGGCAGCTGCCCTGCTCACATACCTCTCAAATAAAGTTTTCTGGGAACTACAATAATTCAAAGAGTTGGCAAGGAAGTCTTCTGACAATCCTTGGAACTAAGGAGAGTTTACTCACAATATTTTCATTATCTGATGCTAACCAGCATAATACGGCAACAGATGTAAGTGCTGTTAAACAGACTGATTGTAACCAATTCTATTAATACATTGATAAGTAATCATTTTATTGACATGTAGGATATGCAGTATCCTCTCTGCAAATTTCCTTTCATGATAAATTTAAATAGTACAATTATACCAGTGTGTCTTAAAGTTAACCCATGAAAAGAAGTTTAACTTATATATTTGAGGCATTCAGACTTTTTTTCAGACCAAAATCATATCAAGAAGGGGCTAGGAGTATTGGTGGCAATGTCTCAAGCCAATAAAAATCATTTTTTTAACATCTTTATTGGAGTATAATTGCTTTACAATGTTGTGTTAGTTTCTGATTTATAACAAAGTGAATCAGCTATGCATATACATATACCCTCATATCTCCTTCCTCTTGCGTCTCCCTCCCACCCTCCCTATCCCACCCCTCTAGGTGGTCACAAAGCATTGAGCTGATGTCCCTGTGCTATGCAGCTGCTTCCCATTAGCTATCTATTTTACATTTGGTAATAAGTCCATGCGACTCTCTCACTTTATCCCTGCTTACCCTTCCTCCTCCCCATGTCTTCAAGTCCATTCTCTACGTCTGCGTCTCTATTCCTGTCCTCCCTCTAGGTTCTTCAGAACCTCTTTTTTAGATTCCATATATATGTGTTAGCATACAATATTTGTTTTTTCTCTTTCTGACTTAATTCATTCTGTATGACAGACTCTAGGTCCATCCACCTCACTACAAATAACTCAGTTTTGTTTCTTTTTATGGCTGAGTAATATTCCATTGTATATATGTGCCACATCTTTATCCATTCATCTGTCAGTGGACACTTAGGTTGCTTCCATGTCCTGGCTGTTGTAAATAGAGATGCAATGAATATTGTGGTACATGACTCTTTTTGAATTATGGTTTTCTCAGGGTATATGCCCAGTAGTGGGATTGCTGGGTCATATGATAGCTCTATTTTTAGATTTTTAAGGAACTTCCATACCATTCTCCATAGTGGCTGTATCAATTTACATTCCCACCAACAGGGCAAGAGGGTTCCCTTTTCTCCACACCCTCTCCAGAATTTACTGTTTGTAGATTTTTGGATGATGACCATTCTCACTGGTGTGAAGTGATACATCATTGTAGTTTTGATTTGCATTTCTCTAATGATTAGTGATGTTGAGCATTCTTTCATGTGTTTGTTGACAATCTGTATATCTTCTTTGGAGAAATGTCTATTCAGGTCTTCTGCCCATTTTTCGATTGGATTGTTTGTTTTTTTGATATTGAGGTATATGAGCTGCTTGTATATTTTGGAGAGTAATCCTTTGTCATTTACTTCATTTGCTAATATTTTCTCCCATTCAGAGGGTTGTATTTTCATCTTGTTTATGGTTTCCTTTACTGTGCAAAAGCTTTAAAGTTTCATTAGGTCCCATTTGTTTATTTTTGTTTTTATTTCCATTTCTCTAGGAGGCGGGTCAAAAAGGATCTTGCTGTGATTTATGTCATAGAGTGTTCTGCCTATGTTTTCCTCTAAGAGTCTGATAGTGTCTGGCCTTACATTTAGGTCTTTAATCCATTTTGAGTTTATTTTTGTGTATGGTGTTAGGGAGTGTTCTAATGTCATTCTTTTACATGTAGCTGTCCAGTTTTCCCAGCACCACTTATTGAAGAGGCTGTCTTTTCTCCACTGTATATTCTTGCCCCTTTATCAAAAATAAGGCGACCATAGGTGCGTGGGTTTATCTCTGGGCTTTCTATCCTGTTCCATTCATCTATATTTCTGTTTTTTTGCAAGTACCATATTGCCTTGATTACTATAGCTTTGTAGTAGAGTATGAAGTCAAGGAGTATGATTCCTCCAGCTCCGTTTTTCTTTCTCATGATTGCTTTGGCTATTTGGAGTTTTCTGTGTTTCCATACAAATTGTGAAATTTTTTGTTCTAGTTCTGTGAAAAATGCCATTGGTAGTTTGATAGGGGTTGCATTGTATCTGTAGATTGCTTTGGGTAGTATAGTCATTTTCACAATGTTGATTCTTCCAATCAAAGAACATGGTATATCTCTCCATCTGTTTGTGTCGTCTTTAATTTCTTTCATCAGTGTCTTATAGTTGTCTGCATACAGGTGTTTTTTCTCCTTGGGTAGGTTTATTCCTAGGTATTTTATTCTTTTTGTTGCAGTGGTAAATGGGAGTGTTTCCTTAATTTCTCTTGCAGATTTTTCATCATTAGTGTATAGGAATGCCAGAGATTTCTGTGCATTAATTTTGTATCCTGCTACTTTACCAAATTCATTGATTAGCTCTAGTAGTTTTCTGGTAGCATCTTTAGGATTCTCTATGTATAGTATCATGTCATCTGCAAACAGTGACAGCTTTACTTCTTCTCTTCTGATTTTGATTCCTTTTATTTCTTAATAAAAATCTTTGAAAGCACTTTCCTACTGAAACTCGCCCTTGGGGATGTTTCTTTGAGCTTCCATTTTAATTGAAACTCTGAGCCAATTTTATATGAGGGGAGGCCAGAAAACCCACTAACATGGAATGCCTCGCGGAATTCTGCAGCTTTGGCTACACAATCTTCTTGACTAACCTGAGCCTCACAGAATGGAGACTTATTTCAGTTCCTCTTCATTTTAGAAGCCTTGCATGATATTTGGTGTGCTATTTAACAGTACTCACGTAAAGAGTGGGCAATGCGTGTGTTTCAGTGCATTGCCTTTTGGAATATTTCTTCTACTGCTTTCTCTGCTCTCCTCTGGCACTTCAAAATGTACACTTACACATTTTGGAAACACTTAGGAAGTAAAGGTACAGGCATGATGAGCGGGCCCCCTTAACAACTAGCTTCACCTAGATGTCACACCTCGCCACACAATATTCAGTTACACTCAGCCTCTCTTGCCAGAGGTTCCTAATGGCTTTGAGGTATGTTCCATCTCTCTCAAGTGCCACTTGCCCTGAATTTATTTAGTGGGGTTATAGGCCTGGAACAGAGGCTGGGTTCTTACTCCTGGGTTATAAATACTATCATTGTGCATGCACTGGTTCTCCAAGGCAAGCCACCTGCCCAGGGAGGGTTGGGTTTCTCAGAGAGTTTTCACACTGAAGGTTTGCTGTTGTTAAAGCATTAGTGAATGGAAGGATTGAGGGCAGGGGGCTGGGTGTGGGGTTCAAATTGAAAAACCGGGTACCTATTTCTTAACTTGGAAAAACACACCATCATCTGCTCTCCATGAAGAGCTCTGCACAGTGGGTGGAACAGGGGACAACCTTCATGCTGAGAGTGAGAAAGGGCTACATTTCTTTCCCAATCACATTAATTAAAACAATATAGTACGGTTGTAAAACTTATAGTTGGCAAGCAAATTCACCTACTTCACCTAATTTGAGCTTCATAACACTGCAAGCTGTGTATTGTCAACCCCATTTTATAGGTGAGAAAAGCAAGTCTTTTAAACTATCAGATTTGCCACCCAGGTGCTAATTGGGAGAGTTGGTATGGGAATTAAGGCCTTCTTTTTCTAAGTCCATTGATTTTTACTTCCAAAAATATCTATAGGTCCTTTGTCAGATATTAGCAACTTTACTTAGTTCTTTTCATAGCTACTATGGGAAACAGGAAGCAGAGATCTCATGGATGAAGACATAGACAGGTAAACTTGGAGCAGGCTGTGTAGATCTTTGCTGTGACATCATGCTTGGGTCGATTTCCAGGCCCAGGGAAGCCAGGGCACCAGGGACTCCGGGAAGGAGCAGATAGTAAAAGTTCCTAATAGAAGAGGAAAAAGGAGCTTGGATAAACTCTCAAGACCAACTTCTCCTTCTCAAGTTTGCCTTGGGGAACAATACAATGAGAGCTGATTGGTGCAGGCCTTAATGCTTTGTAGCGAAAGTGAATAACACTTATTGAGGGGAGACTCATACAAGCGAAGCTTTCATTTCCAAGGATGAATTAGAATTCTGCTTAAGTTTCCTGATTCCCTATCTCCCTGGGTCATATAGGCCAATAGCTAGTATGGTAGAACCCTGGTACAAGTTCTCCTAGAGAGATTGTGTTAAAGAAATGAGCACTACAGAAAAAAGGAAAAATGATAAATACCAGAAAATGTTTCAAAGACACTGTATCATTGTTACTGGGATGAAATGTCACAGGTAACTTCAGACTAACTGTTTATATGGTAGAAAATCAATTTTGAAAAATGTAAGCAGTGGTTACTGAGGGGCCCTAGCTAGAGTTTGAAATAAACCTCCTTTAATTAGAACATAATTATTTTCTTTGGTTTCTAAAATATTAGCTATCCTAACCCATAAAAAATATTTATTTAATGCAACTGACCCTAACCTGTTTATCAGATATAACTGTAGCCCCAGGCAGGAAATCCTGGCACTGGCTCACAGGCATGTGGGCGATGCCTGCCTCAGGTGGAGGGCATGTCTTGCTGAGACACACTGGAGAGGGGGGTCACAGTGAGAAGCCTGTGGAAGGCATGTACCATCTCATTCTCCATGCTGAATGCTCACCAACCTTGCCAGCCACATTTTATCTATGAAACACTTTTATGGTTCTACAAAGCAGGACACACTCATCAAATGACTTTATTTTAAATACTGAAGCCAAATTTAACATTTTCTTTGCATCAGTGACATTTTTACAATGAATCTGGATATAGTTTCGTACCCACTTCCAGTCTGGAAAAAGACCTATCTCACTAAGTATTTGGTCTCCCCACCTTCCTCTGTGAACCACTGTTAAGACATCAACTCCCTCACCCAAGGGGGTGTCTCCAAAACCTACAGCTCAGTATGTATTTTCAGGCCTGAGAATTGAGGTTGCTAAGTCTGTTGTTCTTTACACCCCCTGGCCTGTGAGGAATTGTCACATTCTAAAGAATTGTATGCCCTTTAAACTTACTTTTACATAGTGAGAAATAAAGAGTAGGCACTCAATAAAGCTTTTGGTTGTAAATGACTAGCTAGGTTTTGCTACCTAGATTAAGCTTTGACCACACAAAATGTAGAGATTTTTTCAATGCTTTTTGATAGTGGCAATTAAGAACTAGTTAGTGTAGCCGACAAGTAAGTAATTTAATGTGATTTGAAGCTTAAAAGAAGTTTGGGATTTTTTAAACCTTCTTTATTATGAAGTATAAGGCATACACGAAAACCCCACAAATCAAAAATGTACAGCTCAGCGATCGTTCATAAAGCAACACCTCTGTGACCACTGCCTAGGCCTGAAAACGTAATGCGTGTTAGAGTGTTCCTTATAACATTCATTAATTAATTTAGCAAATTTTTGGGGGTGTCCCTACTATGCTAAGCACTGCCCTAGACATCCTTGTAGTCAGTGGGAAAGACAAACCATATGCAAATAAATACATGACATGCTAGGCAGGTATGTGATATAAAGAGAAATAGAGTGGGATAAGGGAGACACAGGGTGAAGCTGCAGGGCCGTTATTTTACATGTAGAGTTACCAGGAGAGCCTTTGGAGGACAGGGATCATGTTTAGTTTTAGTTTGCGTCCCTGGGTATCTCACCAAAAGTATCAATTAATAAATGTTTCTCAGGTACGTTGGACAATGATGGAATCAAGTATTCATGAGAGAACAAAGCAACCACAAAAACAAATAAACAGAAGACAGCAAAAAACAATAAAACAATTGCAAATTGGTTGGCTTTGGAACAACAAGACTAGGCAAATGGCATTTTGCTTGGGGTAGAAGAAAAAAATAACCATCAAATTGCAGACAATGTGTAGCATTAGGGCAGGAAATGTGGTTCGTTTTCAGGCACTTCCTTCTGAACTATTGCACTAAGCTAAGATTGTACAATTTCAAGAGAGCTCTAAATGCAGGCACCAGACTATAAAATTTGGACCAAACAGTGTTCATCTAAGCATGGCTGTCCTTCACCTTCTTAAATGTTTCCAAAAATCGGTGACTGTGTATTTTAAAACTCCAGTGGAAGATAAAGAAAACAGTAGGCACAAAGTAGTACAAAAGATTAAAAGCTCAAGTATTTAGTTAAATACTCTTCAATTTTAATATTGGCATTGCTAAACAACCCATCAAAGATCACTTTAGGTCTCTGAAGATAAGAGGAACTAACTAGAGAGGGAGAGACTCTTCCTTTAATTCTGAGGGCCCAGGTCAATCAGGAATGTTATTTGGCCAAAGCTGCAGAACCCACATTAGAACTGGCTCAGAGTTTCAATTAAAATGGAATCTAAATGGAAAATTTCAAGGGCCAATTTCAATAGAAAAAGAGATATTTCCAGGGCTGTTTTTTTTTGGCTTAGGATATATAAGGCTGTAGCCTTTAAGGACACTGTAAAAGAAAGAGAAAGAGAAAGAGAGAGAGGGGGGCGGGGGAGGGAGGAGAAGGGAGAGGAGAGGAGAGAAGGAAGGAGGGAAGGAAAGAAGGGAGGAAGGGAGAGGAGGAAGGCAGGAGGGATCTTCGATATTGACAATTTGAAGAATGTTAGAAATTTGCAAAAAACCTGAATTGAAATGTCTGGAATTCTTACATGGCTCCTTTATTATGTCAGTTAGAAAATCATCTTCATGTTAAGCTACCTCTGTATTTTGTTTCTTTTTTATGTCCAGTGCAAAATGATACAGTATTCTAAGCAGTGTGCCCCACATGTAGTAGTCCTTCAATAAATGCACCTGATGACATTGATTTTTACTAAATCTATTTCCCACTTCCTTTTTAATGACTCCTAATAATCCTCATAATTAAGTTAAATCAATAGTAACACAAGTGTGGAATGTGGCCTTAAAAAAACTTCATTTAACCAATCGTTCCCTCCATCAATAAGTATTAATTGCACTTCAGTCAGTGAGCTGGGGATTATAAAGTCTAGCCAGAATGATATTTAACAACAATCATTATTATTGCCTTGGTCATCATCGTCTTCTTCTTTATCTTCATCATCATCGTTGCTAACACTTTTGAGAATTTCTTCAGTGGCAGGTAGTCTTTTAGCATTTTACATATATTACCTCATTTAACCTTCACAGAGACATTTTGAGTAGACAATATTAGCCTCATTTTTCTGATGAAGAAATTCAGGCTCTAAAATATTAAGAAATATGAAGAGTGAATTTCAATACACTGCTAAAGTTGTTATGAACCATAATGTGATGGTTAAAATGGTACTAAAAGCAGCTATCAACATTGAGAGAGAAAAAAGACGAAGTTTCCTTCTCCTCCGTATATCCTCCCTCTGCTTCAAGAAAAACATATCTGACAGTCTTTAAGTATTTTTATTTTAACGTTTATCTTTTACTTTCCTAAATTTTCAAGGAGAGAAACATTGGTGATAATGGTTAAAGTGTTTTATATACTCGATGCTTTGGAAGTTATGTGTTAAGATAGGGAAAGTAATACAGATTATGTGATGTGATCAAGAGCCTTCCAAAATGAGGGAAAGGGCACACCAATTGGGATGTAAGCCAAGGCGCTCTCCTTGGGAATTTAGAGCCCTGTGTTTCATTTTCTGACCTCACTAAGTAGACTTCCACACCAGCCAAGCCTGCCATTGGACAATAACTGTGTCCAGCAACCCCTGGGACCCAAAGAATTTATCATTTACTCCCGCTAGAGAGATTCTTGGTTGCTTGCATCCTGCCTTGTGCTGTGAGGTCTAGCGAAGCCAAAGGGTTGCTAATTGCCATGTTAAATTCTCCTGGCCTCAGCTATTCTCTCTCTTGTGTCTCTCAATCTCCCAATGCAATTGGGGACATTCATAGGAATTTATCTGCACGCCAGGAGCTGAAAAAGTATTTACTGCTAGTTTGTCTGTATCAGCAGAGGAGAAAGGTGGTTTTAGTCAGGGTGGCTATGCTCTGCATTTTATGATGCTATTTCATAATAGGAGTTTGCAATCTCCTGCCTACTATAAGATAAAAGGGAAAGGAATTTACAACAAGTCGTGTTTGGGGAAACAGTTTCTTGAATTTAAGGTTATCTATCAAGGTAACAGTTATTACTAATGCCCTTATCTGATGTTGTCTAAATAAAGTCCATTAACTGACTTTACAGTCCCAGGTCCAGTTGCAATAACTTTATTATAGTTGTCAATACCCTGTTGAAAATAATAATTCTAGCATTGATTTCTACTTCTGATTTGCTTAAAGACCCTTTGGCATCTCCACCGAATTTAAAAAATCTGTGACATTGAGTAAAAGATTTTAAAAGTGACTGTGTGAACAAAGTCCCTAGGTGATCTGCCTTATGCAGTATTTTAGACAATTTAATTCTGTTCCACAAAATATAGAAACTGTGACTCAGGGTGATTGTTTTTTTCTCCCTCCACTTTTAAGTTTAAAAATATTTTAGACAGCATGAAATGCATTTGCATCATTTTCACAAACATCATATAAACATGGACATGCCTACTGTCTCATGGTTAACCCGGCCACCATCCCTGATCTGACCCGTACCTTTTTAAGTTGACCTAAGAACACAAAAAATTCTTCCTGAAGCTGACTCAGTGTGAAGTACTAACATTTCTTTTAGTGAGGCATATATTTGATGGGAAATAGGCTTTTTTTCAAAAATTGGAAAGAAGAACAGTGTTATATACATCACCAACCAAATCACTCTTTCCTCTCTGGCCAAAGTGAGAGAGGTGGTATGCAGGTATCAGGTATATTTGAATATCATGTTACTGACACGTGGTGGAAGATGTGATTGATGCAGTTACCACAGTACAAACCATAGTGAAGGTCTCTTCCAAAGGGACATGAATCTGAAGGACGGTTTTGCTCTTGGCAAATCCTTTTTGCCTCATTTCTGCTTTGTATGCCTCATTTTCTTTCCAAACCAGATGGTGGGTACTAATGTCCACAGTCCCTGAGCAAGAGGATTGAAAGATTTGGACTTTATTCCTGGCCCAGCCATCCTTGTTCTCCTCCCCAGATTTTTTTTTTTTTTTTTTTTCCTCTTTCAGTTAGGACTTAAACCCAGAGTCTTTTTAGAGGTCGGCTAACATGGTGGAAAGAACACCAGCTTTAGAGTCAGTGAAACCTGAGTTGTGGTCCAACACCAGCTTTAGAGTCAGTGAAACCTGAGTTGTGGTCCTGACTCTGCCACAAATAAGGTATGAGACCTTAGGCAAATTATTTATTCTTTTGGAGATTCAGAGTCCTTATCTGAAAAATGGAAGTAAGATTGCCCACCTTGTGGAACTGTTTGTGAGAATTTAATTAAACATCATAAATATAGTGACCAGCACAGTCTAAGTTACATTGTAGGGAACCAATTATAATAATAATGGAACACAAACAGATAAGTGAAAACATAGTGTATTGTGATCTGGTATCTTTTTTCTTTTTTCAGTGGATGCAGTGTCACTTCTGGAGAAATATTATTTGTCTAGTAAAAGAGGAATTTGTTTTCAGATACTTTCCCCCTTTACTAAATTACAATGAAGTTTATATTACTTCTCTGCTTCTTTGATGCAAGCAATGAGTGGAATAGTGAGGAAATTAAATTGTTAGGTGAGTCCAATTGGAAAGCTTAAAAAATAATTGCTTTATAGCCTGTTTAGGAAATGTAGTGATTTGATTTTAATTTTCTTGTTTAAAGGATAGTTTGAACACCAATCCGCTGTTTGGGCAGTTTGGTCACATTTTCAGCTTCTGTAATATGTGGGGTTAAGTCAGGGTGACGTCCAAGGTCCCTTCCGTCCCTGAAGGCATTATGATTCTGCGATACACATATTGGGGGGATATGATCCTGAGCTCCCTGAACTCAGGAAAGGACCCTTCTTTTCATATAACTAAGTCATTTCCGGATCGCAGAAATCACCCATGACATGGAGGCTCACATACGCTGCCCCCGTCAGCCTCCAAGAAAAGGGCAACCTTCAATTTACCTCCAATAAATTTATTTTGAGGATTGATGTGAGACAAGGCATTTATCCTAAATTTTCTGCTTAAAAAAATTATAATATTATTTTACAATTTAACCACCAGTGTTCAATATTAAAACAGATGGCGATATGATATGCTGAATTTACTCAGAAGTTTCAGTCTTAGGCTTTTTACTGGCTGTAACGTTTCGCAGTGTCTTAACTTCTCTATCCTCTGATCTTTCATGTATAAAAGAAAGGGTTTCAAGTAGGTGATGCCAGATTTTTCTTCAATAGTAAGTTATCACAGTAAGTATAAAAAGGAATAGAAGAGCAGCTCCCTGGATTAATCAGTTTTATGATTATAGGTGAGACCTTGAAGTTTGCCTGAATTCAAAGAACTGGCTATGTGACCTTGGGCACTTTAATTTCCTCACCTGTGAAATGGGAACACGAATAACATGAACCTCGGAGAACAGTTGTGAAAGTTAGCTGAATAATATACGTAAGGTGTTTGCCACAGCTCAATGGTAAGTGTCAGCCCCTGGTAGCAGTGACGATAGTGGTGGGGACCAGGAATTAGCTCCTTCATTTAATTTTCGTGTCCTGCAACTTTATAAGTATTAATATCCATATTTTATAGAAGAAGTAACTGAAGGTCAGGGAGGTTAAGTAATTTTTAAAATGTCATATGGCTAGGAAGTGACAGTCAGATTTTGAAACTAGGTCTGTTTAATTTTAACCAGTAGGAAGGATATTTTCTAGCTCTATAATTCTGTGAAAATTCTATTTTGATTAGAATTACAAAACGGCACTTTTGAGTTAGTTGTTCTATATTTTTGCTCCCAAAGCACTTTATATGTGTGTGTGTGTGTGTGTGTGTGTGTGTGTGTGTGTGTGTGTGTGTATAAAACTAGCAAAGCATTCATCATGTCCTGTAACTTTGATTGTTCCTTTACTCGTCTGACCAACAGCAGACAGGGAGATTTGAGGACAAGAATCTTGGTTTATGAGGTCAAGAGATGTGGATCCTGGCACACAGTAAACATATAAGAATTGTCCTTTACAGGGCTTCCCTGGTGCTGGTGGCGCAGTGGTTGAGAGTCCGCCTGCCGATTCAGGAGGCACAAGTTCGTGCCCCGGTCGGGGAGGATCCCACATGCCCCAGAGCGGCTGTGCCCGTGAGCCATGGCCGCTGAGCCTGCGCGTCCGCAGCCTGTGCTCCGCAATGGGAGAGACCACAACAGTGAGAGGCCCGCGTATCGCAAAAAAGAATTGTCTTTTGAACAAAATATATTTTAAGAAACTAAAGCGTCTAGGGTGAAACAAAGCAGAACAAAACAGAAACAATTTCACTGGGCTAATTTGGCTTCATGGAAAAAATAGAAAAATAGAGACTACGGAAATAGGATTTTATCAAGGCAGAAGGGTAACAGACGTTGAAGGTAAGATCCTATTTAGCCTTGAGGCAGGAAATGGGGTTCATTTTCAGGAACTTCTTCCTGAAACAATTGCTCTGAACTAAGATTTGACTGGTTCCTGCAATGAACATCATTAAAATTAATCAAATTTTTTATATCCAGAGTAGTTTTAAACTTAGAGACCTGACTATTAAATTTGGACCAAACAGAGGCAGTTCAGTTTCAAAGACATTCTAGGAGAAATTCACTATGGTTGATGTTTCATATTAAAATTTATACCATCCATCATCCTAATAGATTATCCATATGATTTGTCCATCACATTGTAAGAACAAAATGCTATCTTGCTTCCTTGATACAGTGTCTTAAAAAAAGAAAAAAGAAGAAAGAAGAACCATCACACTGTTCCTTTTCGTGTTTTTTTTTTTTTTTTTTTTTTTCCTTTGAAGTTGTTTGTAGCACACAAGGTCTGGCATCAGGAGTAATTACAGTAAACCATGCAGAAATCCCAAAGGAAGCAGGCAGGTAAGATAATGTTTGCTGCATTAGAAACTTAAGAGAAAGTCGGTGTTTTAGACAACGAGAAGGTGAACAAGCCCTAGGACGGTTAAATGGGGAAATCAGTCTTACCTGTCTAAATGAGACTCCTCTTGCCATATTCTGAGATGTAATCATAATTATGGGAAAAGTTTAAGAGGAAATTTTTAATAATTAAAAATGCTGTACTACACAATAGGCAGACAAAAGTTTTTGAAGATTATGACCAACAGTAGCTGTACACTAGGATCACCTGAGAAGCCGGTTGCCACCCCAGGTCTAAGAAGGCTGAATCTACAATCCCTACAGATGCATTCCAGCCTCTCCCCGAACAGGTCCCTCGGGAGACTGTAAGGGTCAATCGACAACATGAAGACCCCTGACAGATAGGATCCTTCTAGAGAAAGTCTTCTTTTTCCTCAAACAGTATTTTAATTTTTTCAGTTAATTTGGTTTGTGTCAAATGCATCCCATGCATAATGCTTCCATATCCCCTTTCCTTATGAAGGCAGAATGAGGCAAAGTATTTAAAAGCAAAAATAGTGTGAAAATAAGGTTTCTGGATTTAGCAAGTAAAAATTTTGCAAACATTACCTGGAACATACTTATCCTAAACAATTCTTCATTATTTACCAGAAATTCCAATGTGAGTGAATGTCCTATATTTTATCTGGCTACTCTATGCAAAAAGGCATACGTCACAGCCTGGAGACAGCACACAATTTGCAAATGACCTCGCTTGTGAACTGATGCAGAGAAGATTACATTTGTCACCTAAAATAATATAATTAATCTAAATCTTAAAATGTTTCCTTTACTTAGAAAACAAGAATTCAAAAAGTAGCCTTAATAATGTAACAGTCTCTGTTACAGACTGGCTTTACTAGGTTCCTTAATTTACCTTAATTCATGCTTTATTGTTGTGGTGATTGTTTTTAAAGAACAACGTTTTTAGTCAGTGAAAATAGTCTGAAAGAAAGTTATCTGTCCTCCAGACTCAAGCTGTACTTAATTTTCCACCTAGACAAGTGAAGTGTCTCTTTAAAAAAATTACCAATACTAAAATGGACATAGCTACCAAGACCTTCAGGAAGTGTGCATAAAGTTGGTGATGATAAGCATCTCTCCTGCTTTGAGATCTGCCTCTGCGTCCTGAACAGGGCAACAGGTGTGGCCACAATTTGAACAGATGTTTCCACATGTGGGAGTTGGGGTTTGAGTCTCTATCTGCTGCCTCTGCCTTTTCCTTTGGGCCATTCATTGCGGCGATGTGTGTTTTCAAGCTGTCGAGCTCCTTTGCCTCACTTTCTGCCTCTATTTGGTAGAGCTGTGGGCTGTGGTGTGCTATTTTTTTCTTGCATATTTTTATAGAATTGTTAAGAACTTTTTTTTTAATTTTAGTCTTGCTGTTTTGAGACTCCTGAATCAGACTTTCTGGTCACTGTTTTAGGGTATGATTTTAGAGCAGAGAGAGAGAAACAGTAGAGGCATTATTCCTAAGGGGGAAGAAAGCCTCAGCCAAAGGCAGAGATGACCTTGCCCTTGTTCTGCCTTGACACGGGGAAGTTGAACTGCCCCAGGAAGTCATTAACAGACCAGTAGTGACTGTTTTGTCAGGTCTTATTGTTTAATTAGATCACAACTTAGATCCCAATTCTAAAATCCTTTTGGCACATGCCATAATTCTCAGTACTTACTATCAAATACTTCCTAGCAGCTGCTTATGTAAGGCAAAAAGCAAGTAAATTCAGCATTTGAACTAATTTAATTAAAAAAATAACAGACTCTTAGAGTAAGAAGTTTCTAGCGGTCAATCACTCAAGCTTTTTATGGATGTGATTGCTCCCTGTGGCTCCAAAATGCTCAATTTGGCTACAAGGCTTCCTTTGAATCACATTAAGTGTTTTGCACCATGTCTGGAGAATGACAAGTCTTCATCCACCCAAGCATAGCCTGGTTTGAAGATGCTTCCTCTGTTTTCATGGACTGTGACCTGAATGTCTCCAGACACAAATCTGAATCAAAGTTCTAGACCTGGAGAATGAGATTTGCAGCAGACTTTAAGTATTTGACTCTGATAGCTCTGCCCCATCAGAGCTGGGCTTTCTGAGGGTGCATCACTGAAATTAATGCCACCCAAAAATTAGAAAGAGGAAAGATTGTAAAAATCCCAGAAATTTCAGTTTATAAAACATTTTTCCTGCTTACCCAGTTTAAGTTTCAAGTGCTAGATATTTTCAGTATAAAATGCCTAAATGTTGGGGCTTATTACCCTTTTCCAAGGACAACAAGCCAGAGACGGATAAATCTGATTCTTGAGATATTTCCCCTAGAGATGCAGCCTGCATTCCATTTGCTTTTCACTCTTCTGCCACTGGTGATGCTTCTATAAACATCTTCCCTTTTCTTTTCCTCTTTCTTTCTTTTTTAAAATGTGTTGAAGTCCATCAATTATTTCTGTTGCTGGTAACTTCCTCCATAATCTCCATTTTACCAAGCTCATCATGTTGGATTATGTAAATATTTCCCTTTACACTTCTCTCTGCATTTACTCTGTCTGTAGAGCTGTGACTTTGCTTTTCCAATTTTTATTATTTGTTTTCAATATTCTTCCAAAATGTACTATGTTTTATACAAGTTGTATTAAGAGGATGGTATAGGAAAACTTAGGAGACACATTCCCTCAAATTGCTGAGGTTCAACAAGGGGTCAGGAGGAAAGTTTCTTGGCTGAGAAAGCATCTCATGTGTAGGACTCAAGAGGAGTGTGAGCAAGGGGGATAAACTAATGAAACTGCAAGTGTGATTTCATATGAAAAGAAAATAAATTGTGAAAGTTGAGCAATAGGTGATATGGCTAAAGAGAAAAGCAAGAATCAAATTGTAAAAGACATTGCACATCCCAAAAAGGTTTGGTTTTTATCCTGATGGAAAAGGGAGTAGTAAAGGGTCTTAAGGAGAAAGATCAAATTTCTGTTTTTGAAAGATCACTCTGGAAACACGTGGGGAATGGATTAGAGTAGGGAAAAAAAATGGAGTAAGAGAGAGTGGTAGGAGGCTATTTTAGTAAATTAAGCAAAAAAAATAGCATCAAAAACTCAGGTAGTAATAATGCAAAAAGCTAGGCAGGTGGAATCCATGGTGACTAGCTAAATGATGAAAGTGTGAGTGAGTGACAAGGCAGTGAAGGATGACTCTCAGTTTCCAGGCTTGGAAAAATAAGGGAATTATGGAGATCATTCATTCATTTATTGAGAAAGTAAATACAAAGATGAAAGTTCTAGTCTGGACAGGGATCAATTCCATTTTGGACACGTTGAGTTTGTAGGGTCTATTGTACACTCAGGTGCAGATATTCAGTTGGCTGATTGAGTCATAAATAGAGGATACATCAGTCTGTCTGTAGAGGTAGTGAAGTCTTGAGAATAAATGAGATTACCCAGAGGGCACTTTTGGAGTAAAAGTAGAGTCCAGGACAAGAGGTCAGAATAAATCAAAGAGGGCATTATGTCACCAAAATGGGGAAGAAAAAATTTCAAGAAGTGCTCTGTATTATCAAATAGAGAAGTGGGTCCTGAAAGGTTCATTGCATTCAGTAGCAGGACAGTCACTGGTGACTTTGTCAGAAATGGTTTCATAGGAGTGATTGTTGTAGATCCAATTGCAATGAGATTTATTGATTTATTTTGGTAATTTGCGTCTTTCAAACAATTTGAAAATTTAAATTTGTCCATTTAATCTAAGTTGTCATATTTATTGGTACAAAATATTTTATAATATTTTCTAATTACCGTTTTAATCTCTATAGGATTCATAATGATGTCTTCTCTTTCAGGATATTGGTAGTTTGTCTCTTCTCTCGTTTTTTCTTGATTAGTCTAGCTAGAAGTTTATAAATTTTGTTGATCTTGTTTCAAATAAACAAGATGTGGTTTCACTGGTTCACCCAATTCTTTTTTCTACTTCATTAATTTCTTCTCTTCTTTATTATTGCTTTTCTTCTGCTTATTCTTGCTCTTCTTAGTTTCTTAATGTGGGAGCTTAGATCATTGAATTTCAAATTTTAACTTTTCCAATATAAGCAATTAAAGCTATAAAATTTGCTCCAAGTTTTAGCTACATCCATGATTTTGATGTCATGTTTTTAATTTTCTTTCATTTCAAAACCTTTTATAACTTTTTGCATGATTTCTTCCATGGGTTATTTAGAAGCATGTTGTTTTATGTCCAAATTTTTGAGGATTTTCCAGATAACTTTCCATTACTAGTTTCTAATTTAATTCCTTTAGGGTTAGATATTATATACTATATCATTTCAACTTTCGTTTTAAAATTTATTAAAATGTCTTTTTGACAGTCTAGGTGAATGTTTGCATGCACTAGGAAGAACATGTATTTTGTGGATGTTGGTTGAAGTAGTCTATATATATATATATGAATTATGTCAAGTTGTTTAGCATAGTTCAACTCTTCTATATTCTTACTGATTTTCTGTCAATTTACTCTATCAATTTTTGTCCTTTGTTCATTCAGATTTTGCTTCGTGTATTTTGAAGCCCTATTATCAAGTGCATGCATATTTAAGATTGTCTTGCTTCCTTGATGTATTGTTCCCTTTAACATCATGAAATTCCAGGTAATACACCTTGTTCTAATATTAATTATAGTCACTCCAGATGTTTTATGCTAAGAGTTTGCATGATGTAAATTTACCTCCTTTTTGTTTTTAACCATGATGCATTATTACATTAAAATGGGTTTCTTATTAACAGCATAGAATTGGGTCTTTAATTATAAATTTGACAATTTCTTTTAATTAGAAGTTCAGGCCATTTACATTTAATATGATTATTGATATAGTAAAGTTTAAATTATCAACTTGTTATTTTTTTCTATTTGTGACATCTATTTTCTGTTCCTTCTTTACTCTTTTCCTACCTTCTCGTGGATTGAGATTTTTAGTATTTTATTTTACCTCTGCATATTGGCTTATTAGCTATATATATATATATATATATATATATTTAGCAGTTGCTCTAGAGCTTATAAAATGCATTTTACTTATAAATATTGCTTTTCCTTTTTGGATAACTAACCTTTTAACTTAAAGGAAGCACTTTGAGGTTTCTCTTTGGCACATTGGAATTGCCAACACCACTACTCTTGTTCTTTGGGGTTATTATTAAGTAAAATAAAGGTCACTTAAATACAAGCACTGCAATACCAGGAGAGTCGATCTGACAACTGAGAGGCTACTAGGTGACCAATGGGTGGGATACATTGGATAAAGGGATGGTTTACTTCCCAAGGATGGATGGACAGCATGAGATTTCACCATGCTACTCAGGACAGGGAGCAATTTAAAACTTATTGTTTATTTCTGGAAGTTTTCATTCAATACTTTCAAATTGCAGTTGAGCACAGATAACTAAAACCAAACTGTGGAAAGTGAAACCATAAATAAGGGGGGAAAATATTGTATCTTTTTTCCTCTATTTTTAAGATTTTGTCATCATTACTTCCCTCATTATGATTTCACCATGCTGTGTGTGTGTTTGTGTGTGTATCCTGCTTTGGGTTTACATTGAGCTTCTTAGAATCTAGCTTTATAATGTCCACCAAATCTGGAAAAGTTTTGGCCACTATTTCTTCAAACTTTTCTCTGCTCCTCCTCTAGGATACAATTACACATATTTTAAACCACCGTATAATGTTCCATAGATTACTGAGACTGTTTCTCTTATTAGTCTTTTTTTTTTCTCTTTTTGCTTTATTCGATTAGTATAACATAAATCATTGATCATTTCATTTCATCTGCAGTGTCTAATTTGTTATTAACCTCATCAGGTAAAATTTTCACTTTTGGTTTGTATGTTTTTACTTCTAGAAGTTGTAATTGTTTCTCTCTTATATTTCCCACTTTTCTTTTTTTGTTTCCATAGTTAACATAGTATAGTAGTTGCTTCAACATCCTTGTTTGCTAGAGCTATCATCTCTGTCATCTCTTAGTTCGTTTCCATTGATTGACTTTCTGAGCTTTGTTTAGCTTCCTTCTCTGTACCCAAGGTCCAGAAATTGACTCCAGGTTGAAATCCAGGGCAATTGCATGTTCATCTCTTTTGTGTCCCCCTTTTCATGGATCACAGTTCTGCACTGCCTGTTGTTAAATGTTTGAAAACTAGTTACTTCATGTATGTTGTCAAACCTTCTAATTATTATGATGGGAAGTTAAGTCTGGCTCATCATAGCAAGAAACAGATGTCCAGCCACTAAAATTGGGGTTATTTGTAACCAGAATTATTATGGCAATGATTGAATAATACAAATAAAATTTCTATATGCCAGGTTTGTCACTAAGGATATAAAAATGGACAAGAGGTGGTACCTGCCCTCAGGGAGTCAGACATAGATGCTAAGACAATGTGTTCAATGCAAAGATAATAGCATATACAGGATTTTATAGGACCTCTTAACTTAACTTTCAGGAACCATTGTATACTTCTAGGTTGAAATTCAGAGCTGAGTCCTAAAGGTTTAATAAGGGTGATTTTGGATCAAGGGTGATATAGGGAAAGGATATTCTATGCAGAAGAGACAACATGGGCAAAGGCATAAGGAAAAATAAATAGCCAGACATAGTTAGGAAACTCTAAGAAGTTTGGCATTCTTAGAACATAAAGTGGAAAGTAGCAAGTGAGAATCTAATAGGCTAGAGAAGAAGGCAGAGATCGGATCATAAAGGGACTTGTCAGCCACATGAGATAGGCATTATTCTAAGGTTATGGGAAGCCCCTGAAGCATTTTAGGAAAAGGACCAAGGTGTAGACAATAGGTAGAGTAGATCAGGGAAGAAATTATAAGAATAAGGCCAGGACTATTTCAATGATCTAAGAAAGAGTCACTGAGTGGCTGAACTGGAATTTTGATGTCTAGAATGAGGAGGAAAAGACAGATTTGACAAATAATAATAAAATCTCCCACTTTTGGGGTGTTTACTATATTCCAGGCTCTAAGTACTTTTCATAACACTAACACATTTATAACCCTTACAACAACCTTGTAAGGTAAATACTGTTTTTAATCCCAATTTAATGATTAGGAGCTGAGCACAGAGGTATTAACTAACCTATGTTACATAACCAGTAAGTGGGGAAACTGATACTAATCCCAGGCAGCCTGGCTGCAGAGTCTATATTCTTAATTTTATTGTACGGCTTCAGTATGATTGCTTGGTATTATAATTATCAGCTTGTCTGATTTCTCGTTTTGACTGGAAATCCCAAAATGCAAAGACTATTTCTTGATCTTTGTAATATCCCCAGGAGATACAGCAACAAACTGGGCAAACAACCCACTGTCCTGGAGAAACCACAAATAGAGAAATAAATAAAATGACCATTTTAGAGAGTGCTATGAACAAATGAGATGAAGTAAAGTAGGGTAAGGAATTTCTTGAAACAGGATGTCGGAGAAGTCTTCTCTGAGGAGGCAACACTGAACTTAGGTAACCCGGGTAAGAGAGGTTGTCTTGTTCTAGGAAGAGAAGGAAGGCTGTGCTGCAGAAACAAGTGTGGGAAGGAAAGATGGTGTGAGACAGGATCAAAGAGAGGTATAAAGTGAGATCCATTCCTAGAACAAGTCTAGTAAGAAATTTGCATTGTATTCCAAGTGGAAAGAAAAGTCAATGAAGGGTTTTAGTAGGGGGAGGGAGAGGATGATAAGGTCTGATTTGCATTTGAAAGGAGACTTTGGAAAGTAGAAGGAAAGGAGGTAAAAATTAGAGAAGAGAAGCTTAGCATTTGAGGTATGGAAATGGACAATGCAGTAAAAATGCAATCTTAGAAATGGCTGTGTTTCAAGATCATTGGAGTTAACCAGCAGAAGAAATTCAAGCAGGGTACCATCTGTTTAGATGTTTAACTCTTTGAAAATGATAAATATTGATGATGAAGAGATGTGCAATGTCATCCAGAAAAGGGAAAGTGTATCTAGACTGAAAAACATGTAATAATGACAAAAAGTTTGCATACGCCTATGATGTATCTATACGTTAGAAAAAAAAAAAAAAAAGAGAAGGCTGATGAGTGATGATGATGGGAAAATATTTGGGCAAATCAGTCAAGTGCTAGTGTGCAGTGAATAGCATGATGGGCTCTAATGGGTATCCAGAGGATAAAGTTTGGTTTCAGTTAAAGTCAGGAAATGGATTGAGGAAAATGGTGAATCTAGGAGAGCCGCTAATAAGAAAGCAGGCATTCCACAGCCCACAATACGAGTATCACCGAGAGGGTGGACAACCCACATAAGAAAGGCTCTCTACCTGCTCCCACTCCTAGGCTGGCCAGGTTCTTGTGTATAACTTCCAGAGTCACCTTGATTTGGAGTCAGTCCATCTGGCAGCTTTGGACAGAGTAAATATTCCCATCCCATTTATAAAAATATAATAGAGGCTGGGATAAGTGGCCCAAGATGGAGGGGAGGAGGGGAAAACAAAGCATATAAATTAGCTCAGAATAAATGACATTAATGTAGTGCACAGAGTGAGTGGTGGGGAGTGAGAGACAGAGATAAATGCACAAGGAAACAAAAGAGAATGAAATTAGAGAAGGATGATAAAACTTACAAAAAAGGAAGAGACCAGGCAGAGAAGCAAGCATAGGATGGTGTTTTTTTGTGTGCTGAGATATCTAAATATAACTGGATTTCAATGAAAGAACTGAATATATTTCCTTGTCTATTAATTTGGTAATCTGATCAAAAAGCATTTGGGTTTGTGAAAAGATAATAGATAACAGAGCCAAAAGAATTAGGGCAATATTCTTTTTTTTTTAATATCATTTAACTGCTATACATTTATTCCACTAGGGAATAAAACACTCAGCAAACCCTGTTTAGCATCTATGAGTGGGTTTGTCATATGGTTACTAAAATGACTTATATTCAATCTTCAGTTTGTATGTTCATTCTGTATATCCCTAGGCCCTAACCTTAGGGATGGCATGCATCTGCTGGAAGTCACATATACTCTATGAGAATCAGAATTAAAAATTATAGCTGCTTCATCTAATAAGGCAATAGGGAATCTCAGCTATTACAGCCCTGCAGAAAAACTTTTCCCAATAATGTTTCAATCACATTCTGTGGGAAGATATCAGGTGCTATGGTTTAACAAGTGTGTTGGTTCATTGCTTCATAAATAGTGGGCATACTACAGTACCTTGAGGGTGGCATGTTCCCTTAACCCCCTTGGAGGACTATTAACCCTGAACTCCCAGCCAGACATCCATCAACCAACCATCCTAGAGCTGTCATTATTCCCTAACAAGCCTCTTTGCTCCAACCAAGCCACCCTGCTTACTATTCTCCATCTATGACTTGCAAATTTTAGTACATATTGCTCTGAATCATAGCATGTCAGAGCTGAAAAGGCTCTTAGAGATTTAGATCAGCCCTCCTCAATTTACACCTGAGGAAACATATTTCAGTAGTCCTTCAAACCCTAGCTCAAAACTGAACTTCCCACAGATTGCTTTCCCTGTGAAACTGTAGCCAGCTCTGGGAGCCACTCCTTTTCTTTGTACTTCTTTTACTATTATAATTTCTGTTTGTCCAAGAAGAAGCCTTGGATCAGTCAGTGTTCTTCTCCTGGACTTCATTTCTTTTGTTGTAATAGGAAAGGGCTAGATTTGATGACCTCTAAGGTCCTTTTTTTACTATAGCATAGTTTGATTCTACAAATCTATCTTTGGAGTCTTGGATTCTTTGTAATTGTTCTTGGTCATCCATGCAGGCACTTGTTGCTTTGCATGATAACTCGTTAACTGAACTTGGTACCTACTAGTACCTCTTCCTCACTGCAACATTCCATGGTGTCAGAAGTCAAATGTCAATTACCACAGAACTGTGCAAAATGAAGAATCAGTGCCAGTGTGCATGGGTTTCAGCTAGTATTGCACAGTGCAAAGTAAGAACTGCCTGTATTTTTCTATTCCTTAGTAGTGTTTTGCTTTTTGGAACTCATTCTTCAGATTTTCTTTGAAGAACTAACCTTTCCTTAGTAGGTAAACTGTAATTCAAGGACCTTGTCCTTCCCTTGCCAAGTGTGATAACATGACCAGAGCTAGGCCAGTTAAATGTTCTCCCTAGAATTTATATCTTGGATCATAGCAGTCCAAGGTTTGAAAAGGGCTGGAGTGGAGTCACCTGATGGCATTATTCTGAAGGGACTGTTCATCAGTTCTTCTTTACTACTTCCTGTTAAAACTGATCTAGTTCCTGTACTTTCCAAGGTCTAATTCTTTAGCTTTTCTTTTGGTTCTGAGAATTACCCTATCTCATTGTACTAATCCCTATTTTGCTTAGGTTATGCAGAATCAATTTGTGTTGTAAACAACAGAAGCACCTCAGCTGATGCAGTGTTTCTGGTTTTACTTAACCCAGCATATTAACTTCTTCCTACAAACTTCACAAACCACCAGCATTCACTGATTGACTCTCCAATTTCTGAGCACTTTGTTGTTTCTTACATTTATTCACTGACTCTCACCTCATTTAAACTCCACCTTTGAAAGTTACTTCTTGCTAAATATAAAGGTTTTTTAAATTTTATTTTAATTTCTCAACCTTTTGGATATTTCTTTTGCAGCATCTGACAGTATGGAAATTCCCATCCACCTTTTTGGGTGCCAATTTGGCCCTCACTTCTCTAACTCTTCCATTACACTTTTAAGTCCTCCTTCTTCCTTTCATTTCATAAATATTGACATATGTAGTACCCCCCAGCCCTCTGTGTTCTACTGGGGTCTATGTTGCTCAGCCTGGATCCTTACTCCCCAATCCCAGAGCATATGATAGTCTGCTGAGGGTAAAGGCAAAGGTTACATAGGGCACATCTCCTTAGATTATAAATTTTACTTGACACTGGGGAGCAGAAAACATGATTTTTATATTAATTCAATATTAGGATGGATTCTTAAGATAAGACAGTTCTTCTTCTAGTGCATTCCTTGAGAGATACCTGTCCACTCCCTAACATCTAACCCTTTTCACTCAGGCACAAAAAGATAGACTAGCATTCTTCTTGGCCGCAAGGTACATTCTGGAAACAACCTTTGAGAAGCAATGTGCAGGATGATTATATTTTCTCTCACATCAGTTTAACAAAGTGATTAAGAGTATGGACTCTGAAATGCAAAGGGCATGGCTCCACACTCCACCACTTACTAGATATGTGACCTTGAGCAAGTTATTTAATCTTTCTGAGCCTAACTTCTCATCTATGAAATGGGAAAAGAATATCTACTTTATAGGGTTGGTGTAAGAATTAAATGAGTTAAGTCCTGTAAAATAATACTTGTCCAGTGAAAGCTAATTGCTGCAGAGAATTGGTCTTCATCTGTATAAATAATAGTCAAATCTTTATCTCTAGCCCTAGGCATCCTCTCAAGCTCTAGTCCATAAATTACAATGATCATTTAGTTGTCTTGCTTGTTCCTTAAATTCCATTTGTCTAACTGAGGTTGTCTCTCTCTTAAAACAAAGTATTACCTTTGGACTTCACTGTTTTTACCAATGGCACCACCATTCTGTCTAGCATTAAGGCATAAAGCTCTGACTCTTTCATCTAAATCACCACCACATGTCCAATCTCTTGGACTAGAATAAAACTGAGCATCTCACTTCTGCAATGTCACACTTAAATCCCTTTCTCCTCCTCCCCCCCCTTTTGTTTTTGGTTACAATTGATGAACCTACACTGATACATCGCTATCACCTAAAGTCTATAGTTTACATTAGGGTTCACTCTTGGGGTTGTATATTCTATGGATTTTGACAAATATTTGATGACATGTATTTACCATAGTATCATACAACAGAGTTTTACTGCTCTACCTATTCAGACCTTCTTCCCTGCAAACACCTTGAGAGGTGTCTTCTGGGTCTCTTGTTCATTTTTTATTGGGTTGCTTGTTTTCATATTGTTAAATTTTAAGAGTTCTTTGTACATTTTGGCTAACAGTCTTTTATTGATTATGTCTTTGCAAATATTTTCTCCATGTCTTTGGATTGTCTTCTCATTCTCTTGACTGTCTTTCACAGAGCAGAAACTTTAAATTTTAAGTCCAGCTTATCAATTTATTCTTTCATAGACCATGCCTTTGGTGTTCTATCTAAAAAGTCATTTCCATGCCCTAGGTCATCTAGAATTTTCCCTATGTTATCTTACAGGAATTTTTAATTTTTGTGTTTTACATTTAGGTCTATGATCCATTTTTAATTAATTTTTGTGAAAGGTATAAGGTTTGGATCTAGATTCATTTTTTTTTTTTTGGCATGTAGATGTCCACCTGTTATGGTTCCATTTGTTGAAAAGGCAATCTTTTCTCTATTGTATTGCTTTTGCTCCTTTGTCAAAGACCAGTTGACTAGAATTATAATCCTTTCTTCTTTAGTCCCACAGCCACTGCTTTAAGTTCTGTATTAACTCTTACCTGGACTATTAAATTAAAATAATTTCCTACCTGGTTTCTCCCCAAACCACTCTCTCCTCTTTTGCTTCTATGATGACCTAGACCTAGATTAATCTTCCTAAAGCATAGCTATCATTGAACTACCACTGACTGACTTCATGTTGATATTAAGCTTTTGAAGTTATAAAACCTTAAAGTTATCACTTATGAAGTTGGAACAAACTGAAATTATCAGTCTAACTTGCCTCCAATTCATAGTCACCAAGTTCAATATCTCAGAGAGGCAGTCACAAAATCTTTACTTTTGGCATTCCCAGTAATGGGAATTTCTCTGTCTCAAGAGGAAGTCCATGTCATTTTTGAAGAGTTCCAAGTGTTAATGGTTAATCTAATATTGAACTAAAAATTTGTCATCATCTGCAAAGGCAAGATGGTTGAAGTTCTTCCTGCCAGAACTTGTAGGATGAGATCAGTCTGTCTAGAGGAGACTTAGGACCACAGGCTATAAAGCCAGATATCAAGTGTTCAAACACCAACTCCACAACTTAGGTATTGTGTAATTTTTAACAATTAACTGAACCGCTGACAATAATGAAAATTGCCTCATAGAGGTGTAAAGATTAAATGAGTTAATATTTGTAAAGGAGCTTAAAACACCTCTTGGCATGTTCAAGCTCTAAATATATGTTAGCTATCATGATTAGCTATTTTCTAAAGTGATGACTCTTTCAAGTATTTGGAGATCATTATAATCTCTCTCTCTACCTCTTTTCTATTTTTCTCCTTCAAGCTTACCATATCCAGTTTCTTCATTATACATGAACATTGATTCCAGCGTCAGAAAGATTTGGGTTTGAATATCAGGCTTGCTACTTCCTGGATATACAAATGTGGGCACATTACTTAACCCACTGAAGCTCTTTTGTCATATGTGAAAAGAGAGAACTGTACTAGGCTGTATAGTTGTCCCCACTGAAAATGGGATCCTAATTCCTGAAACCTGTGAACATTATTTTATATTGCAAAAGACACATTTAAATTAAGTGTCTTGGATGGAGAGATTGTTCTGGATTATTCAGGCAGATCCTAAACTGTAATCACATGTGTCCTTATAAGAGAGAGGCAGAGGGAGAGATTTGACTACAAAAGAGGAGAAGGCAACATGACAATGAAGCAGAGGCTAGACACAGGCACCCACAAACCAAGAATCGCTGTTAGCCAAGAACAGTGTTTTCATAGCTGGAAGAGGTAAGGAATGGATTATTCCCTGTAGCCTCCAGAAGGAAACAGCCCCATCAACTGACACCTTGATTTTAGCCCCATAGACTTGTTTCAGACTTTGGGCCTGTAGAGCTGAAAAAGAATAAATTTCTGTTTGTTGAGCAGCAAAATCCAGTCCCAGGTGAGGATTTCCACCTCATGGAAGATGGCAAAGGTGTAATGCTACCAACCATCAGAAGTAGGAGTCCACAGATATCAGCCCAAGGAGAACTCCACTCATGAGACGCTTATAAGAACACTTTAATTACAAACAGAAGAAAGGGTCCAGCAAGATTAGTGTCTATAGTGTGTTCTTGTCTCCCATGGCCAACAGGAGAGCCTCCACAGGGTGATGGACTGCACAGACACCTCTTGTACTATGGGTGAAAACACTGTTGCCTTCCCTCGGAGGAGAAATACTAGTGGACTAGCCAGATGCTATGTGATACACCACTGAAGCAGTACAAGGAAGTTCACTATGTACTCAGAACAGGGAAAGATTTCCCCTAATAAGAAAGGAGAATCTGAGCTATTGCTCAGCACTGGCCATAAGGTGACTTTCCAGGCTCAGGGTACCGATTGGGGCAATCTCAGGGACTGGTGATAAGTTGCTCTTGTGTTTTTGTTGTTGTTTTTAATTTTTATTAGAGTATGGTTGATTTACAATGTTGTGTTACTTTCTGCTGTACAGCAAAGTGAATCAGTAATACATATACATATATCCACTTTTTTTAGATTCTTTTCTCATATAGGTCATAGGGTTCCCTGTGCTATACAGTAAGTCCTTATTAGTTATCCATTTTATATATGATTGTGAGTCAATCCCAATCTCCCAATGTATCCCTCCCCCACTTTCTCCCCTGCTAACCATAGGATTTTTTTTCTAAATCTATAACTCTATTTCTTTTTTGTAAATAAATTCATTTGTACCATTTTTTAAGATTCCACATATAAGCTATATCATACAATGTTTGTCCTTCTTTGTCTGACTTACTTCACTCAGTATGACAATCTCTAGATCTATCCATGTTGCTGCAGATGGCATTATTTCATTGTTTTTTACAGGTTGCTGTTGTTTTAAGTCACTAAATTCATCATGTTTTTACAGAAACGAGAAAATGAATACAATTATATTTATGAAATTGGGTTTTTAAGAGGATCAAATAAAAAAATGTGTATATATATATTATATACATATATGTACACATATATATAGAGAGAGTACCTACCACAGTGCCTGGCATAGCACCTTATACAAATTAAGTATACCATGTCCAGATCCTTTAAAAAATGACGCAGACCACAGAGAGGCAAATGGATTGTAAATAAGATGTGTAGGCAGCAATTACATGTTTATTGCACATTCCATATAAGAAATGAAGGTGACAGCAAGCTAGAAAGAAATAGAAAGATTTCAAGTATTTTTAGAGGGTAGAGAAAACTTGGCCATAGATTACATGGAGAGGAGGAGAGGTGAAGAAAACTTAAGAGTCAAGATTGACTTCCAGCTTCCTGGCCTGAACAATCTAACCATCTACTCTTTCCTTTTCTTTTTGGGGACCTAAGTTTCACATTTGCTAAAGGTGAAGTTGTTAGGTTGTGGCAATGGAACAAAATATCTGGCTCACTTTTCCACTGGCCTAATATTCACTTGTCCCAGAGACTATCACAACCTGCAAATAATCAGAGCCATGGTTCACATATGCTTTTTTCTTTTAATTCAGCCTTTAGTTCCTTAACATAAACATTACGGCACTTGCAACTTTGTTCTCTAACCTCAGAATGGCCTAAAGTCTGGCACAATGACAGTAATCTCAGGACCTTCCAAAATACTGTGCTCCATAGAACTATTCCCTGGAAGAAAACAGTCAGAAATCAAGGACCTGATTCAGGAAACAAGGTACACCTTCCAGAAACACTTGGCAACAGTTTAGCTGTTCTGCTTTGCTCCTGGATAATTTAATCAAGTGCCAGATGTGTCCAATGGGTCTCCATTTAGTATGTGGGGTGGCCAGGGAAAAAAGAGATTAGAAGAAAAAAGCCATACAGCAATTTTGTTTGTCTGGGTTCACAATTTATACCATGATATTAGATACAGAATTCTTTCTTTTCTGATACAATCAATTACACTAACAAATTTTTTCTAATCTCAGATCTGTACATACCTGCACATTGCAATGTTTCCAGAAGACTCATTATAATCATCACTGAATATTTATTGAGAACCTACTGGGCAGAGAGAACTGTACTAGGCATGTGATCAAGAGAGAGCCTATTTCCAGCCAAGTTCTTTTGTTTCCATCCTGTTCTGGGAGTAATAACATACCTAAGGAAAGTGGAATTCTACACATGATCAAACTTATTTTCTGATTTGATCATTATTTTGATTGCTACTTATGATTTATGATAGAGGTTGTTATTTTATTGCATACTTTCTGTATATAATTAAGTTACTTTAAATGAAGACTTTCATTCAGCTCTAGTTAGTAAGAATAATGTATTTCTGATTTTCTCATCATCAACTGAAGAAAAATTGAGCCACAAAAAGAAGGTATACTATTGAACAGTTATATTTGTCAAAAATTTAGAATTCATTGTATATATAAATAGGAAGATTGATGGCGTTTGGTATGAGATAAATGTCATTGTTTAAAAAGATTATCAGAAGTATGTCAAGGAAACTAAGTTTCTAGTGTTCCATGTGGGGCTTGAATTCTCTGATCAAATTACAAGTTTCAAGTTTAACAGTAAAAAAGATCACATTGTTATAGATGCACATATATTTTGTAAAAGACAAAAGGCCAAACTGATAAAGTGAAAAAGAAAAATCAGTGCCTTTCAAAACAGAATTTCATGGTTTTCATTGTTAGTGAGTTGGGTTATGTGTCAGGTAAACTTTGATCTTAAAATATCTTTCACAGGCATGATTTCCTCCAGAGACCATTTTCTGTCTTGATATCCTCACAAGAGAAACAAGAATAAATATTTTGTTCCATAAAATATTCCTCCCATGACTATTCATATCTCTCAAACTTGTCTTTATGTGAAGGAAGTTGTAGCCAATTTTGGGGAGATATATTTAGCTTTTCAGAAAGCTTCTCTCTTTCTTAAATAGGAATCATTTTCTAATATCCTAAAAATTGGGATGGAGGTGGGGAAAATATTCCCATATCATATCACCTTAATTTATTATCCAATGCCCAGAGCAAATTTCGTCTTGGTTTCTTTCCCTTTATCCTCTGCTCTAATCTTTCCCTTCCTCTCTCCCTGTGCCCTCCCTCTCCTTCTCTTAACAGGATGCCTGTGTCAGTGAAGAAAGTGAGAGAATGTTAGCAGTTGCACGTTGTTCCTTTCAGCTCTGATCTGGCAAATGAAGGCGCCTCACCCTTCTGTCCGAGCCATTCAGTACCAAAGCCGCTTAGGTACATTCTGTGCACCCCGTCAGACAACAAGTTTTCCTCACTGTGCCAAAATCTTCTTGGAAACCCAAGCCAGATGAATTAGTCAAAAGTACATTCTCTATGATCACAAAAAATAATCTGGACTGTGTTTGGGCTATATTTAAACTGAATTTAAAATGATAAGGTCTGCATGTGTTTCCCTCTCCGGCAGAAGAGAGGTAATTGACTTTCGCAACGGCTCCTATTTTTGTTATCAGAATTTTTGAGTTAGTCATGTCCTAATTAATTCATTCATCAATGTAAATTTGGGTATTTTTGCATTCAGAGCTCTTCCTTAACTCATTTGCAGTGTTTATAAAGATGTCATGACTAACAGAGACAGACAATCAGCTTTGCTAGGAACCCCTTAACATATTCTCCCCCCAGGGAGTCCAGCTCATCTTCCCATTACTGAGAATTCCACTGCACAAGTGGAGTCCTGGCTTCCATCGAGGACCATACTCTCTCATTTCATCAAATAATTCATTTCTTATAGTCCGCCCAAAAGAAAGAAAATAAACTTTTTTTTACTACTTCTGTAAAGGGTTTATTATCAAGAACAGGTCCACCACACAGGAAAAGCTTATGATTCCTTCTTAAAGGTTATGTATGCCAACCCTGATGGTGATGTCTGCCCTTTTTATTGTAGTATTTAAAGGTAGTGTGACTTTTCTCATAGAAAGTTCCAAACCTAGGAACTTGGGACTTGGTAATAACCTGAGACTATGAATAAGCAGTGGCAGTGATAATAGCCAAAACTTTTCTCTCCCTGCACATTCCTCCCACTATCACCCACCATCCACTCCATCCCTGCTGAGATAATGAACTGGGCTTTGCTTCAAAAGTCTGAGTGCCAGACCCAAAGTATTACGTCTCTTATGCCAACATAGGCAGATAAGTTATCACTGGTCTGGATTTATCTTACCCAACTTCAGAGTTCTCTCTCCACTTCCAAGAGATCCTCTGATCAGGGATTTCTAGTCCTCTGATTGGAATAGAGATGTAGATTATTGCCCATTTTTCAAATTAAAAGTAATTTATTAGAGAAATGCATATTTTATTTTTACCATGGTGATTGTCCAAAAGAAATAGTCTACAGGCAGTATCTGATTGGTCAGTAGTACTAATACGTGCTCACACCCTATTTCTAAGTCAAATGTTTAGACTTTACCATAGAAACAGCATGATTACTCATGGCTTGTTTCCCCCCACACACACACATACACACACAAAAATCTATTTTACTCTAGATTATATTTAGTCCAGAATACAGTACTAGTGGCATCAGTTCATTTATGTTCGAGTACCATATATATATATCACATAGATATATATATATCTATATATATATATATATATCACATACCATATATATATATCACATATATATATATATCTATGTGATATATATATCACATAGAGTCCATGAGAAAACACAGGTATGTTTACCTGGAACACATACCCCTCTTATTTTGTGTTAGAACATGACAAGAAAAGGTAGATACTCTGGGGGTACCAGCTAGACGTTTACTGGCTCCTCAAATGACTCTTACAATCAATCAGCTCTTCACCTATTCAAAATGAAGAGTTGAGGACAGAAAGCTTATGAGGACAGAGGCACGAGACTCAATCAACCTTTGGATTGACCACATCAAGATGAAGGACAGAGAATAGGCTGTGCAGCCAATAAAAGTAGACTTTAACTCTAGACTCCACTGCTTATTGGCTGTTACCCTTTTTAAATTTTGATTTTTATAGGCAAAATGAGAATAATAATAATATCTACCACATTAGGCTTCTTTGGGATTTTTTGAGACGGTATGTGAAAAACACTTAGCACAATGCTTAACCAAAAGAATGTTAGTTGTGGTTACAGAAGGCACTTTTTGCTAACTACCTCACAAGATTTCCCCTTCTCAAAGAATTGCGCCCCCCCCCCCCGCAAGTTTCCAGGAGTGAGCCTCAGAAGCAGTGCCGGTAACACTTGACTCTGTCCCCTTAACCATTGCCAGTTGGGAATGCACAATGACTCAAGCTGGGCTAATTCTGGGTTGTGAATCAAGCACCTTAGACTGGGAGCTGGAAGTTATTTCACTTTAGTGCCAGCAATCATGAGACAAGGTTCAAAAACTCTTGCAGTTGAGGTTCCAAAAGTTCAAGTCTCCTACTTCTTAGAGTTCTCAAGACTGATTGTCAATCTCTCCCTTAGATTCTATGAGATATTCTAGATTCTTCCAGTAGATCCTCATCCCCCCCCCCCGTTTTCTAAGTTAAACTAGCTGTAATTGGTTTTTGAAGCTTACAAAATAAAAAATGTTAAACTGTAATTAGTAGTAGTCATTGTAATAGTAAAAGTGGCACCATTACTAGGAGTAATGGGGGTAGTGTAATCCAAACTCTTTGTATTTTTTTTTTTTAATCCAAACTCCTTGGCTTCTCATTCAATGTGTTACACCATTTGGCTCCAACCTTTACATTTATTTCACCTTTATGTTTTATTTACATCCATGAAGACAAGGTCTAGAGATTACTCTTGAACCTGTGGCTCCATGGAACCTATATGATATTGCACAGAGAAGTCACCCATTAAATATTTGTTGAATAAATGGAAGAACTTGTGAAGGAAATAAAGTTAGATTAGTTATGTAAGAATCTAGAGTATGTAGTGGAAAAAATGAATATTTTGGAAAGTACTTTAAAGCAAGGCATTTTAATGGGAAGGGGTAAAAATGTGTACATCTCATGGTGACACTGAGTTACAGAATAAACCTGGACTAATTAATAAATCATTTTCTTTCTGTAAGCTAAATACTAGCTAGTAGAGGTTGAAAGGATAAAAGTTTTTAAAAAGTTTTAAAAAGACCCTAAAAGTAGATCGGTCATTAACAAACAGATCTCTCTCTACTTGCCAAAACACAGCCACTCCCTTGAACCTCCATAACACCTTTTCTGTTATAGGGGTCATATATCACAGTGACTTCTGAAGGTAGTTTTTTGTTTGAGAATCTGAGGTAAATAGCTGTTGAGTGCAGCTTTTGAGTTGAGCTGACTTTTGGAACTTGGACATTTACCTAGGAGGGACTGGTTACTTTGATGAGGAATCTGATTTTGGATATTAGTTACTTGAAAAGTCAAAATATTATAATGAGGAGACATTGGAAAAACACCTGTGGAAAGAACCTTTTTAAAATATCTTTCTTGCCAAACAATTGGAAGCTCCGTGAGGAGGTCTGGATATAAATACCCAGCAGACTACCGTCCTCATGGACTTTCTACATGAACTATCTGGCAGAAACTTAACTGGTCCTGCTCCTGTTCCATTGTTTTAAAAGGGCAGAAGTTCTTTTATAGGAAAGTGGGAGGAGAATGAAAATGTATTTTAATTTATTTTTATGATAAATATCATTATATCAAAATTTAAAGCTATATGTTTTGATTTTCAGTTTGATGCCCATAATGCAAGAAGGAGTCATTTAATAAGAGATTGAAATGAGCATTCGCTAACAATGAAGTCATTATTTTAATGAAACCTGATCAACTTTCCGGAATAATTTGGGATTTTTTTTCAACAACATATTTCAAGGCAGAAAAAAAAGGAAAAGACCATACGTTTGGCAGAAACGAAAAATGGTTTCTATGGCAGCTTGATTTGGACATGGAAAACCTGTTTCAAGCTATTCATAAACCCAACTCTTGCAAACTATTTATTATGTACAATAAATTATATGAAACATGTAATGAAAAAATGAGAGTGATTTGTTTTAGAACTCGGAGAGTTAACGAAAACTATTTGAGAAGGAAGGACTGGGTAAGATATGGATCCTAGTGTTTCCCGTTGAACTAGCTTAATGAATTTGTATCCATACCAGAAGGACCCCCCCCCCCCACCGCACTCTTCACCAGTTGACACAAATATCACATTCTTTAAGGAAGAAAAAAATGCAGAATGTCCCCCAACCACATGAAGCACACCATTTTCACAATTCCAACACAATTTAGCCTCTATTCTTCATGCCTGAGTGGACATCCCTCGTTACACACCCAAGGCAAAACTTGGAGACAGTGATGGGGAGAGATGCATTGCCAGCCCTCATAGGCTGAGCTGCTTGTTCTACATGAGGGCTTAAAAAATATATATATGATTATATTTTCTAAGTGGAGCATGTATGTTCTCGTGAGCCCTGAAAAGTTGGCAATTCTGTATAAAAAATATGTATTTCTGCATATGCATGACATAAGATGAAGATTTGATTTCTAATCTCAGAGTCATTATCAACACAAAATTTACATTCTCAAAATAAGTATCTTTAGAAGCAATACTCAATCAAGTATTTCATAGTCATATCTGGATAATAAATGCTTTGCAATAGGACAAACCAGTTTGGGTAGGAATAAGAACAGGTGTCATACTGCTGTATCTATTTCAAAATCTGAAGATTTGTGTTTTGTAGAATGGAAGCAGTTCAGAAAAGAAGTGAAGAATAGAGAGGCAAAGAGGTTTTAAAACAGGAGTCTGGTGGGCAGGACAGTTTGTGCTAATGAAAGCAGTGCTTAGTATGTGTTAAAGTATTATCTTATAAAAAGGCAGTAAAGATTCCAACCTGCATGCAAAAATCTATTCAAGAAATGTGGGCGGTAAGAAAATGAAAGTAAAATCCTATACTACAGTCACTGAATCTGTGAAGTAGTCAAAATAAACTCTCTTTTTAAGCAAGATTAAACAGAGCTGTATCCCTGAAGCCAGACCACTTGGGTTGAAATCCAAGCTTTGCATTTATAAAACTGCTTCACTCTCTGTGCCTCAATTTCTTCATATGTAAGATGGGTATGAATAATGCCATACCCAGGGAATAGAATTATCACAGGGACTGAATAAGTCAGTATTTGTAAATATTTGTAGAATAGTACCTAGCACAGAGTAAGCAATTTATCAGTAGTAGTTAAGTTAAAATTTTGAATTTGAAAAATTACTTGCCTAGTTTCTTAATGCTCTAAAATATCTCTCATCAAGTAAATTTTATAATTAACATCCTTTTACATTTTTTTACATTTTACATTTTTAATTTAATGTAATCTGTAATAGCTGTATCAAGCTATAACTGACATACAATAAATGCACATATTTAAAGTATAAAATGTGACCAATTTTGACATATATATCACAGATATATGTATATATCTGTGAAACCACCTCCACAGTCAAGATAGTAAATATATCTAACACCCTCAAAGATTTCCTCCTGCCTCAATGCAATCCCTCACAATCCATTTCTGTTCCTCGCCCTTGTGTCCCCAGGCAACCATTTAAATGCTTTCCCCACTGTACATTAGTTTGTATTTTCTACAGTTTTATATAAATGGAAATATACAATATCTATTCATTTGTTGGGGGGTGGCCTGGTTTCTTTAGTACAGCATAATTGTGTTGATATTAATCCATTTTTTCATGCACAGTTCATTTTTGTTATTCTTTTTTTTTAATGTATTTATTTTATTTTAGGCTGCGTTGGGTCTTCATTGCTGTGCACAGGCTTTCTCTAGCTGCGGTGAGAGGGGGTTACTCTTCGTTGTGGTGTGCGGGCTTCTCATTGCGGTGGCCTCTCCTGTTGTGGAGCACGGGCTGTAGGTGCGTGGGCTCCAGTAGTTGTGGCGTGCGAGCTCAGTAGTTGTGGAGCACGGGCTTAGTTGCTCCGTGGCATGTGGGATCTTCCCGGACCAGGGCTCGAACCCGTGTCCCCTGCATTGGCAGGCAGATTCTTAACCACTGCGCCACTAGGGAAGCCCCTGTTATTCATTTTTATTGCTAAGTATTCTTTAGCAATACAACTTGTTTGGAAATACCACAATTTGTATATTCATTCACCTGCTGATGGACATTTGGATTGTTTCCAGCTTTTAGCTATTACAAATAAAACTGCTATGAACATTTATATATGAATTTTATAGGGCCACATGCTTTCATCTATCTTGGGTACATACATAGAAGTAGAATGGCTGGGGCATGTATTAGTGTGTCCAATTTTTTAAGAAACAACTAAACTGCTCTTTAAAGTTGTAGTATTTTATCTTCCCCCAGTAGTGTTCTATTCTTTCACATGCTCACCAACACTAGGTAGATCAATATTTTAATTTTAGACATTCTAAAAGGTATTTAGAATTATATCATTTTTATTCTAATCTTTATTACTCTAATGATTAATAATGTTAAGCATACTTCATATGCTTCTTTGCTATCCACATCTCTTCTTTGGTGAAATAGCTATCTAAATCTTTTGCTTATATTTTACTGTATTGTTTCCTCATTATTGAGTTTCATTTCCTCCCAGTCTGTCTTATTTTTCATTCTCTTTTGAATAAAGTTTTAAATTTTGATTAAGTCCAACTTATCAATCTTTATTTTATGGGTTTAGCATTTAATGTAGCTAAGAAATCTTTGTATAACCCAAAAGTATGAAGATTTTTCTCCTATGTTTTTTTCTAGAACTTTTATAGTTTGGGATTGTATATTAAATCTAAGTCTCATTTTCAGTTAATGTTTCCATAATGTGAGGTATAAATCAAAGTTTAGTTTATTGACATAGAGATATCCAATTTCAGTTCTATTTGTTGAAAAGATTATCTTTTTACACTGAATTACCTTGCACCTTTGTCAAAAATTGACTGACCATGTATATGTAGGTTCATTTCTGAATTCTACTTTGTTCCATTGATGTATTTGTCTATGCCTTGATCATTAATGTCTTTATAAAAACCTTGAAATTGGGTAGTATAAATTGTCCAACTTTATTTTTCTTCAGAGTTGTTCTGGCTTTTCTAGGTTCACCATGTTTCCATATGAATTTTAGAATCAGCTTATTAAGGTTAACATTAAAAACTTTTCCTGGAATTCTGATTAGGATTGTATTAGATCTCTGGGTCAATTTGAGGGATAATGGATATCTGAACAATATTGAGTATTCTGATCTATGAATCCATATTTATTCATTTATTTATATAATCTTCAACAATGTTTTCTAGTTTTCAATATGAAGGTCCTTTACATATTTTTGTATAAGTATGCATTCCTAAGTATGTTGTATTTTTATGCTTTGTGAATTATATTGATTTTCAATTCAGTTGCTTAATGTTAGCATATAAAAGTACACTGATCTTGTATGTTGATCTTGTATCCTGCAACTTTGATAAATTAACTCATTGTTCCATAAGATTTTATACAGTTGTGTCATATGTGAATAAGGAGCGTTTTACTATTTCCTATATGATCTAGATAGCTTTTTTTCTTGTCTTATTTTGCTATCTAGAGTGTCCAGTACAATTATGAATCAAAGTTATAATAGTATACTTTCTTTCCTTGTTCCTGATCTTATAGGGGAATGCATTCAATCTTTCATGACTATGAATGATTTTGCTGTTAGATGTATGTTATTCATAGGTGCCATTTAACAATTTGAATAAGTTCCCACATATTCCTAGTGCATAGATATTTTTATATGAGAAGTGAATGTTGGATATTTGTCCAATGTTTTCTTCTGTATACTGAGATGATTATAAGATTTGCATTTTTAATCTGCTAATATGATGAGTTGCATTGATTGATTTCAAATGTTAAACCAATCTTGTATCCCTGGCATAAATCTCACTTGGTCATGATGTATTTGCTTTTTATATATTGCTGGATTAAATTTTTGTATCTATGTTTATGAGGGCTTTTGGTCTGTAGTTGTTTTTTTTGTTTGTTTGTTTGCTTGTTTTGTTTTATTTCCAGAGTTTGTATTGAATTGGTGTTATTCCTTCTTTAAATGCTCCAATGAAGCCATTTGGGCTTGTAGTTTTCTTTGTGGGAAGGTTTTTTTTAACTATATAACAATTTCTTTACTATATATAGGACCATTTAAGTTATCTGTTTCTTTTTGAGTAAGCTTTCGTAGTTTGTAACTTAGAAAGAAGAAACTTACCTATTATAAGTTAGAAGAAGAAACTTATCTATTATATTTTCCTAAGTTGTAAGATTTATTGATACTAAGATGCCATAATATTCCCTTATGATCCTTTTAGTATCTGTGGAATCTGTAGTGATGTCTCCTCTCTCATTCATGATATTACCAGTTTGAATCTTCTCTCTTTTTTTTTTTTTTTCTGATCATCTTGTTAGAGTTCTTTCAATTTTAGTGATCTGCTCAAACCTCCAGCTTTTGGATTCATTAATTTTATCTATATATATTTTTAAACTTTTTATTGATTTCTGCTCTGATCTTCATTATTTCCTTTATTCTGTTTTCTTTGGTTTAATATTTTTTTTCTAAGTCCTTAAGCTGAGGTTGCTGATTTAGACCTTTATTTATTTCTAATGTAGGTTTTTAGTGATATAAATTTAGTTCTACATTTCTACAAGCAATGCATCCCACAGATTTTGATATGTTGCGTTTTCACATTCAGTGATTTCAAAACACTTTCTAATTTCCATTTTGATTACTTACTTGACCCACTGGTTATTTAGACATATGTTAATTAGTTCCAAATATTTGGGGATTTTCCAGAGAGCTTCCTCTTCTTGACTTCTACTTACATTGCACTGCAACTACATTGTAGTCAGAAAGTATGTATTTTTCAAGTTTATTAAGACTAGTTTTATTGCCTAAAACATGACATTTTTATAAATGCCTTGTGTGTATTCTGCTCTTTTGGGATAGGGTGTTTTTAAAATATCAGCTAGGTCTAGATGGTCGATGTGTTGTCCAAATATATATCTTCACTGGTTTCTCCTTATCTGTTCTTCAATTATTGAGAGAGGAATGTTAAAATTTTCTATTTTAAAATTAAATATGTGTTTATTTCTCCTTGAAGCTCTATGGATTTTGTGTTTTACATTTTGAAGTTCTGTTATTAAATGTATAAATATTTAGGGTCATTATGTCCTCTTGATGATTTCACACATATCTCATTATAAGATATGCTTCTTTATCCATGGTAATATTCTTTGCTCTAAAATCTACTTTATACGATATTAATTTGGCTACTCCAAATTTCTGTTAATTGGTACTATCATAGTATATATATCTTTTCTATCCTTTCCTTTTATTTGTCTGTGTCTTTATATTTAAAGTGTGTTTCTTGCAAGCAAGATCTTGCTCTTCTATCCAATTTGAAAATCCTTTAAAAATACCTTTTAGTTGGGGCATTTAAAATATTTACCTTTGAATGTAATTGTTGATGTTGTTGGGTTAAAATCTACCATGTTTCTACTAGTTTCTAATTATTCCATGTTCTTTATTTCCCATTTTAAGATTTCTCTACTTTTATAGTAATTGGTTCTTTTGGCTTATTATCTATAACTCTGTTTTGTGTTTTATTAGTTTATAGTAGCATCATTTACTTATTACAGTCTATTTTCAAGTGATTTTATGCTATTTCATGTTTAAGAAACTTACAATGGTATATTTTAATTTATCCCGACCTAGCCTATGTGCTATTATTTTCATACATTTTACTTTTACATATGTTATAGATCCCACAGTACACTGTTTTTATTTTTAATTTTTCTTTAAATAGTCAACTATCTTTTAAGGGGATTTAAATAACAAGAAAATATACGTATATTAGATTTACCTATATAATTACTATTTTAGGAGTTCTTCATTCCTGGATACAGTGTTTATTCTGGTATAATTTTCCTTTTGCTTGAAGAACTTCCTTTAACCATTCTTATAGTGCAGGTGAGGCAGTAATGACTTCTTTCTTCTTTTGTGTGACTTAAAAGCCTTACTTTTCCTTCATTTTTGAAAGATATCTTACCTGGATATAAAATTCTAGGTAGATTTTTCTTTTTCTTGCAATATTTTAAAGATGTTGTTTCTTTGTCTTCTGGCCTGCTTTCTTTCTACCCCAGAAAGAAGTCTGAATAAATCTTATCTTTGTTCCTCTGCATATAATATGCTATGTTTTTTCCTCTGCCTGTATTTAAGATTTTCTGTATATCACTGGTTGTAAGCAATTTATTACGAGTGTTGGTGGAGTTTTCTTCAAGTTTCTTATGCTTGGGGTTCACTGAGTTTCTTGGATTTGTAGTTCTGGAGATTTAAGTACATTTGAAAATATTTTAGCCATTTCTTCAAATACTTTTTTCTTATCCCCCCTGCCTTTTCTCCTCCCCTTCCTTCTGAGACTCCTATTACATATGTCAGACTGTTTAAAGTAGTTCTGTAAGTCACTAATGCTTGATTATGTGTTTGTGCTCATTTTTATCCTCTTTTATTTCTGAGTTTTATGTAGTTGCTGTTTCTATATTTTCAAGTTCATTATCTTTACTTCTGAAATGTCTAATATGCAATTAATCCAATCCAATGTTGTTATTGTTGCTTTTCATCTCAGCATTGTAGTTTCTGCCTGAGGAGTTCTATTTGGGCCTTTCTCATATCTTCTTTTTCTCTACTTAACATGCTCAGCTTCCCCCTAAGCCTCTTGAACATATAGAGTACAGTTACAATAACTTTTTTTTAAATTAATTAATTATTTTTGGCTGCATTGGGTCTTCGTTGTTGTGCATGGGCTTTTCTCTAGCTGCAGCGAGCAGGGGTTACTCTTTGTTGCGGTGTGCAGGCTTCTCATTGCAGTGGCTTCTCTTGTTGCAGAGCACAGGCTCTAGGCGCACGGGCTTCCAACTCAATTGTTGCAGCAAGCAGGCTCAGCGGCCATGGCTCACGGGCCCAGCCACTCCGCGGCATGTGGGATCTTCCTGGACCGGGGCATGAACCCATGTCCCCTGCATCGGCAGGCGGACTCTCAACCACTGCGCCACCAGGGAAGCCCTACGATAACTTTTAATGTCCTTGTTCTATTAGATGTATCATCTGTAATTTCTTGATTAATTTATTTTTCTCCTCATTAGGAATTGTGTTTTCCTGTTTCTTAGCATGCTTTAGTAATGTTCGATTGTATACCAGGCATTGCAAATTTTGCCTTGTTGAGTGCTGGATTTCCTTGTATACCTATAAATATTCTTTAGCTATGATCTAGGGTGCAGTTAAGTTATTTGGAAAAAGTTGGTTCCTTTTGAGTCTTACTTCTAAGTTTTCTCAGATGGGACCAGAACAGTGTTCAGTCTAGATTTAATTTTGCCCTATTACTGAGGCAAAATCTCTTTGAATACTGTATCTGATGTCCCATTAGTTATGAGGTTTTTCTACTCTTCCTGGTGGGAACAGAAACTATTTCTTTCTGTGTGAGCTTTGGGCATTGTTCCTTCGAACTTTTTCTGGTGTTTCCAGCTGCAGATAGTTTCCTCATACATTTGTACCTGTCAGTACTCAGCTGAACATTGAGGGGGGCCCTCTAGAGATCTCTGAAACTTCCTCTCTATGCAGATCTCTCCCCTCTGTTACTCTCTTCTGGAAACTCTTACTTCCTTGGCGTCTCAAAACTCCAGTTTTGTTTTCTCATCTTATGGAGACCACTGGACTTTATCTAGGTTTCCCCTCCCTGTGCTACAACCTGGCAACTCTCTCCAGAGAGTAAGCCAGGGCAAATGTATGATTCATCTTGTTTATTTCTTCTCTGTCAAGAATCCTCGGGCTTCCCTGGTGGCACAGTGGTTGAGAATCTGCCTGCCAATGCAGGGGACATGGGTTTGAGCCCTGGTCTGGGAAGATCCCACATGTCGTGGAGCAACTGGGCCCGTGAGCCACAACTACTGAGCCTGTGCGTTTGGAGCCTGTGCTCCGCAACAAGAGAGGCCGCGATAGTGAGAGGCCCGCGCATTGCAATGAAGAGTGGCCCCCGCTTGCCGCAACTAGAGAAAGCCCTCACACAGAAACGAAGACCCAACACAGCCAAAAATAAATAATAAAGAAATAATAAATAAATTTTAAAAAATGCTGGGAGTTATCACCATCATTAAAAAATAAAGAATCCTCATCTTTCATTATTAATGTTAAATATCTTGAAAGATTTTATTTCATGTATTCTATCCAGTTTTTCAGTTGTTTCACATAGAAATATAACTCTTGGCTGAAGTAACCACCTCTTTGAAAGTATATCTTTCTTTTTATTTTCTCAATTTACTTCTTTACTTACTTCATTTTTATCTCTTTTCTTCCTCTGATATTCCATGGGCAGTGGGCTATGGGCTCTGCTTTTAATATATCCAGAATACAACCACATCTTTCCATCTCTTTCACAAATAACCTCATGAAAGCCATCATCATGTCTTTCCTGGATTATTGCAGGATTTTTTCCAGGACTTTCCTGGATTATTTTTAGCTGTTCTCCCTAATTTGTCCTTTAATCACCTACAGGCTATTCAAAATCCAGTAATCAGAATACTCTAATTGCTATGAAAAATCAAACAAACAAATGAAAAGACACACTCTTCTGCTAAAAACCCTGCAGTGGCCTCACATTGTAACCATAATAAAAGTTAATATCTTATAATGGCCTAAGGCACTGTATAATCTTGCTTCTGGCTATCACTTTAACATCATCTCCAAGTACACTCCAAGCTGGTTACTCCTTTTTAGTTATCAGGTCTCCTTCCTGTTCTTTGAACTACCCAGACACATATGCCTTGGAACCTTTCCACTTGCTATTCTTTCTGCCTGGAAGGCTATTACCTCCAGAACCTGTAAGGCTTGCTCCCTTGCCAACTTTCTCAAGTGTGTCATCTTACCTATTTAAAGTTGCACTTCAATATCACCCACCACCTCATCCCAGACACTCCTAATACCTTTTTTGCACTTGACATTTGTCCTTAGCTCTCATTACCATCTGACGGAATTATTCTGTTCCAGTCTCTGGGACTCCTTTCGATTTCATGAACACAACAGGTTCTTTCTGGCCTCCTTTTGTATTTACTATTCCCTCTTATTGAAAGAGCCTTCCAACAAAATATATCAGTGGTTCTCTCCTTTAAGCTTTTCGTCATATGTCATCTTTTCCATGGTCTTTATTAACCATTGTATTTTAAATTGAATCTCTCTGCTGACTCCCTGGCTTTATATATCCCCTCTCCTAGTTTATTTTTCTCAAGGACATATAAAACGATGCACTACATATTTTATTATCTATGTGTTTTATTTTCTATCTCTCCCACTAAACTGGAAGCTATATGTGGACAGAGATTTTATCTTTTTTTTTTCTCTTTCTCTGAGATAAATCCAAAACTTAGAAATATACCTGGTATGTGGTAGGGCTTTGGTAAGTATAGTTGATCACATCTTAAAAATAATATTTTTTCTAAAAATTACGAAGTTCATAACCTAGAAGAGAATAATTATACAGATTTAAAACATTTTCCATATCATGTATGGATTTCAAAATACCCAATTTGCATTTTTTTCCCCCAGAACTCTATTTTATGGAGGCAGCATTCTTACATAGTTAAGAGTTAAGAAGTAACTAGCATATCTAAGCATCCAATATCAATGTCACAAAGTCTATATGGAATAAAACTGAGAGTACTGGTATCTTACACCAAAAAAAACCTCATTAATCTGCATTTGCATGTAAGTCTTTCAACTTTACCACCCAGCTTCCAGTTCCACAGCAGAATAAAAATTGCAAAATACATTTTTATTAGTAAGCACCCTGATAGGGAACAGGAATTAACATTGGTTTATTTTTCACTACACTTAAGACCCATTATTTAATGCTTATTACGTCTGTATTAGGTGAGTTGCTGTGATCATTTTACAGATAAAGAAACTGGGTTAAAAGTGTAATTGGCACTCAAATCAAGAGTTTGGATCTAAACATAGCTTTCTCTTCCTTCTAAGCCTACCTCTTTGTACCTACCTGTGCTGCTTTACTGTCAGCAGTGAGAATGGCAACTAGGGGTCTACCAGTAAAGGGAGACTTAACCTAGATGCAAATATTCATAAAGACTAATAGGACCACAGGCCATCCTGCATACCACAATCAGTGTCTAGGACGTCATCTCTGGATAGCACAGCACAGTCATTAATGTTCATAATGATAAAACCAAGTCATCAAAAAAAGATTAATTACATTCCATCCACTCTGTTTAAGAAGGCAGGGAAGTGTGAAATCCATTTTAGAAAGATTTCCATCAAAAATGATTAAAATTTTCAGCTATCCAGAATGATTCATTCCCTGGGGTTTCTACATAGCCAAATATGTAAATGAAAAAGCACAAATATTGCCCATTTCCCACAAAACAAAACAGACAAGCAAACCACAAAAAGGTGCAGAAAAGACTCAAATCGAATTGAGGATTGGATATCCTTACAGTGTATATACCAAGGCGTATACCTAAGCTGGTAGGCATCCATTTTTTTATATATACTATATCTGTTCTCATTGGTTAGGTGTCCATTTGAATGGTTGGTACCTTTGCTTGGAAGGTTTTAATTATTTTGATTATTTCTTCTGCTGTACAATATTTTAGGTGGGGTAAATGTATTTCCCATACTCCTGGGCACATAGCTGGAATGATTGAGTCTGCCTTACCCACACCTTCTTCAAAAACCTAACTTTGTTTCAAATACAAAAGAGGTTAACTTGATACTAAAAGTAAAGCTGAACATTACTTAATTCATATTTCGGTTATAAAAACAAAAAACAGGGCTTCCCTGGTGGCGCAGTGGTTGAGAGTCCGCCTGCCGATGCAGGGGACATGGGTTCGTGCCCCGGTCCGGGAGGATCCCACATGCCGCGGAGCAGCTGGGCCCGTGAGCCATGGCCGCTGAGCCTGCGTGTCCGGAGCCTGTGCTCCGCAACGGGAGAGGCCACAGCAGTGAGACGCCCGCGTACCGCAAAACCCCCCCCCCAAAAAAACAAATGTACTTCTCATCTCAGTGTAGTGCCTTTGGTATCCGACAGCTATTTAACAAACGTTGGTTAAAAGAATTTTAGTTCTCCATTAGTAGGAGAATGATTAAATGAGTTGTGTGAAATTATGGAACATCTATATGATGGAATTATGTATACTTATCTCAAATAATGACCTGACAGATGCTGACACGGATATTTATTCACCCCTGTATCCCCATCTCCTAAAAGAATTCTTGGCATCTAATAAGTATCCAATAAATACTGGTTTCAAGAATGAATGAATAGATAAAACATAGAATAAATGAACAAGTGGTAAAACTCTGATTAATGATATAATGATATGACTAATCTGATATAATTTCAGGGAGGGGTATATACATTCAGCTGAATCAAGAAGTAATCTGGAATGCCACACCGTACTCTGGTAAATGTAGGGGTACTTAAGAAAGACTCTCATTTTTACTGTATTTATACATTATTTAAATGTTCACAACACATATATACTACTTTCACAGTTAAAATGGCTTATGCTATAGCTATCACAAAAAAAGATTTATACATCAGACAGTCTGGAACTTAAGTGTTCATTATAGAAATACAAAAATGAGATGATATTAGCTGCCTATAATATAGAACACTAAACAGAATAAATGCTGATGGACCCAGAAACAATCTTTTAGCATTAAAAAGCCTTAACTGGGCAGAGAGTAAGAGGTGTGAAAAGTTAAACAGAAAAGAAACTATTAAAAATATTCTTGAAGTAGAGGGTTGATGGGAGAAACTGCTTAATGGATATGAGGTTTCTTTTGGGGTTTATAAAAATGTTTTGGAACTAGATAGAGGTGGTGGTTGCACATTATGAATGTACTAAATGTCACTGAATTGTTCACTTTAAAATGGTTAATTTTATGTTATGTGAATTTCACCTCAGTTTAAAAAGAATATAACTGGGACTAATTTCCAAAATAAAGGGGCAAGGATTGGTTCTAATCACCAGAGCCCAATTCTTTGAAAAGTAAATCCTAGTATCTATTCTTGTGACAGGAACTTCCCAATTGAATTATCTTCCAGAAGAATGTAATAAAGGAAGAATAATCAAATCCTGATACCAGGAAAGGTCAACCATTGTCAGCTAGGTAGACCACAGGATGCTGTGCTGTGCCTGGCAATGAGCTCATTACCAGGAGAGACCACATATACTTATTGTTTGTGTACTCAGCTTATGGAGTAGTGACTGACACAGTAAATGATGGATGTTGAATGAGTGATAGTTTACAGGGGGAGTAACACTGGAGGGAAATGGCCTTCAAGTCCCGTTTGATATTGACCAATGGAGGACTGAATTCAGGAGCTCACATGGCCATCTCCAAGCCAAAGCAAGCAAATAAAAGGGCTATTCCTTCCCAGTAGGGCCTTCTACCCACCCAGACATCCAAGAATCAGTTAAGAAGTTAGTGAAAAATGTATATTCAGGGCTCCACCTCCAGATATCCTGGTTCAGAAGGTGTCAGGTGGGGCTTGGAAATCTACATTTCAAAAGAAGTTCTCAGGTGGTTTCATGCAGGTAGTCTGTGGACCACACTTTTAGAAAAATAGAAGCCAAGGATTGGGAATGGCCAATGCATTTTTTACATAAGAAAGTTCAGAATTAGTAGCCACTGCTTTCTTTTGACTTGTTTTCATTTAATATAAGGACTTTAAAACAACCAAAACTGTCCAGAAAATGAAAAAGCCTTGTGGTGTCATGAGCTCTAGAAACATTCATATGGTTGAAAAAAGCCTCTCTCAGGGGTGTTATGATAAATTCCTTTGCTCTAAGCAGGATTTCAAGTGGTTGGCTCCTAGGGTTCCTTCCAGCTTAGATTATCTGATTCTATAATCAAATCAGGTTGAGAGAGAGAGAGAGATGATTCATATAAATGCAACTGCTTTGAAAAATGTGGATTACTATAAAAATGTGAAATGCTATTTTTATTATTCATGATTTGGGGGCGGAAGTCTAACATTATTTTTTGAAAGTTTCTGAACTTCATTTCTATTTTTATGAAAATATTTAATAGAATATTGTTGACAAACAGGTGAATTTGGGGAAACAAATTTTATTTGTAAACTATAACAGGTATGATGTTTTCAGGACTTATTTTGTCTTCAGTGTTAATCATTTACTTTTTTTCTGATTTTAAAACTAATGAACTTTCATGGTAGAAAATTTGTAAAATTCAGAATAGTTAAAGAAGAAAAATCAAAAGGAGAAAATTTTACCACTGAGAGATAAACTCTATTAGCATTTTGGACTATTTCCCTCCCCCTCCCGAATACACGCACACTAACAAAAACTTTCATGGTGAGCATTTTCTGTTGTCTTATATACCCTTTGAAAATGTTCTTAATCAATAACATACTACATCATTAACAAATGGATTAATCCTGGAATGAAATGGCCCCTTGGGTCAAGTTTGATGTAGGCAAGTGGAGAAATGAATTCAGGAGCTCATATTGCCATCTTTAAACTGGGCAAGCAAAAAGAATTCTGTATTGATTTAATCAGTTTCTTATCTTTGGACATTTAGCATATTTCAATTTTTCCCTTATAATAAATATCCAGTGAAAGTGCTTGCATATGATTCCCTGACATACCTCTATATCTTTAGGTTAAATTCTCAGGTATGGAGATTGTGGTTCAAACTCTATGAACATTTGTAGACATTCCATACATGTTTTCAAAGTGATTTACAGAAAGATTGCACCAAATTGTGCTTCCACCAACTGTGGATGAGAGTTTCTCTCTTACTGTCCAGTGGCAAGCATGAGTATTAATAATAAAACAAAACAGACAACTTTCTGCCAAAGTTAGAGGGCAAAAATTTGAAATCTTGTTTTTATTTCTTCTCCTTTGATTACATTAATTATGTTTGTATATCCATATTACACATTTGTATCTTCTTTTAATGTTTGCATTTTCACTTTTATAACATTTCTTCACCTAAGGCACAACTGTGGGAAATTTAATCTTCAAAATTCTTCTTAGTGTTTTTTTTTTAAACAAATAAACATGGATTGGGAGGGAGAATATAAAAAGATACAACTATCAAGTTATTTTAATATTTTTATTATAAAATTTGTGGCGTTATGTGGTATTTGCTGAGCTATGCAATGGTAACTCTTCAGAAAAATAATATAACAATAAATATGAATGACTTTTTCAAGAGCATTGGAAAGCACCATGCAATAGTAAATATATGTCTTCCAAGTAACTATACCAAAATTTTGTTTTTTAATAAACTAACAGTTTTCAGCCAGAAAGAAATAGTTCCATGCAGCTTTATTTTTATATTTAAAAAAACTCAAATTTCAATTGACAAGGTTTCTTCAACTTCTATGATAATCTCAATATCATATACAGATTACTTGTAAAATTGTGTCTTTATTAATGTGGTATCTGTTGCCACCTAACAGCTTTGGGACTCCTTCCTAAAACTGCATCTCCTGTCTGGGTATCTGACAACAGGTTATTGATGATGTCTGGCTTATGAATATGAGTCCATTCTGTAAGGCAATGTACAGTCATAAATTTCTGAATTTCATATAGTATATGTTTTCCCTCAATTAAGCTTTTTCTTATAAAATAAAACATCTGTTAAAATAAGTAATACATTGCTGCATTTTTAATATTTCCATAGTATATCAAAAGAAGGACACAATTTTAGAGCAAGATTTAAATAAACACAACTTTCTAGATACTATACCTTTATTAATAAACTTTAATTTATTTTATTTAATCATTGTTTTTTTTAGAAAAGAAAGTTTTTCCCTTCATTTGTAATACTTCAGATGTTGAAAATGTGGATTGTGCTCAGTTTCCTAGCAGTAGCACTAGTCTTAATAGCTTAATCCTGTGTTGTGAGATTGTGCCTTGCTTTACCATTTCTATTCAGATCTCACTACGTAGACTACTTTCTTGTACAAAGAAAAAATTGTCTTCAGTTATTTTCTTTATCTACTTTTGACTGTAAATGAAAAAATGGCAGCAAAATATTGTGGCAACTTAAAAAATGGTTTGAAGAAAACCATGTTTTTCAACATTTTTGTTACTCTCCTCTTAGTTTATGTATTAAAATGTGTAGTCTGTGAGTCAAAATGTGCAAAAAGAAATGTTGCCATTCATTTGCCATGATTAATCTAAATGTTCAAGCTCTCCATCCTGTTGGGTATCAGTGAATAAAAACTTAAACTTGGTAATTAAAAGAATCCCAGACTCATGCATTTAAACAAAGTCTTGGGGTAAATATTCAGTTAATTTAAAGGCAAGCTTTTTCTTAGTGGCATTTCTCTTCTTTCTGTCTTTTTTCTCAAGATGGTGTCTAGGTTCATGGAGAAGCTTCTGTATCCACCTTGCAAAAAGGAAGAAGGTCTTCATGTTGTCCTTCATATCTTTGCTGCTCTATGATGTGACAAAGCCAGTCTTGTCTCTTTAGTCACTAGCCATCTGACACTAGTAGTGCCCACTGTATTGTTGTTAATACTGCTTTTTTTGTTTTTTGGGTTTTTTGGGGGGGGGTGGTCTTGGAGGGGAGATGAACATAATGCCACTGCTGAAATTCATGGTTTGTAAATTTCAAAGATATATCCAGCTCAGCTTTCACTGGCCTATTAGCCTTACTTCAGCTCTCATTGATTCTACAGTACCTCTGGTCAGCATCCTTTTATCTACTCCTAGTCTCACCATGGTGATCTCATTGAACATCTGTTGCTTCTCAATTCAACTATGTTCTTGTGTCTCCTATTGTACTTTCTTAAGGGAACATCTAGATCTCTTCCCTACTATCCCTTCCTCTCTGCCTCAGTATGTCATGCAGCCCTTTCTCCTCTATAGAGGTTACCCCGATGTTGATGTAAGCCACACTGTGAAGGTCCTTCTCAAGACTTTCCTCTGATTAAATACTTCTAGGACAGCAATTTTTAAAGGACATCCTAGAAACATCTTAGATGGCATCTTGTGGCCATCATCATTCTGACCTGAGGTATTTTCTTCAGAGGTCTGTAATTTTCCTGAGCTATATCTGAAACACCATGTACAGACAATTTTTTCAATCCTTCCCTCTTACCTCTTGCAACTTCCTCAGGGGAAAGCCAGGACACATAATTAGGATTCTTGCCTCCTCTCCTTAAATGCTCTCAGAATCAGTATCAGGACTATATCTTTTGCTTTCTTTTGTTGAAGTTGAGCTTTCCCTACATTAAGTTTTCTTTTTCTCTATATACTAAAACATATTTTCATACCTCCAAGATTTAACTTGTATAGGTGAATTGTTCTTGGAATTTAGAAAGCCCCTTTCTTTTGCCACCAATTCTTATTTATAAATTTTGTCTCACTACACACTGATAAAAAATAAAAACAACAACCTTCCTAGAACACTGACTTTTTCTTTCCTCTTTGTATTCCTGCTTTAATAATCCAAATCCTGCCTCAAATAATGTATGCCTCTGGCTGAATAGGGGGAGGGTCAATTAATTTATTTCAAAAAGTCTTTTCCCTGTTAGAGTTGAATTGATGATATTGATAAATTACTTTTACCTTCCAGTTGTTTCCAAATTCATTTCTTAGAAGAACCATTCCTTTTCTCCAGAACATACTTTTAAAAACAAAGTGTTTTAAACAAAGATACACTATAGTTTATCTTCAGCTATACAAAAGTTTCTATCTTGTACTACACATAAAGATTTCAATGAAAATTTTTTTGTTTTTTTTAAATTTCAATCCAATTCAACAAGCATCAGTTAATAGTTTTTTAACCAGCCTATAACTGTGCCTTATATAAAAAAAAAGTTTACAAAAGGAAAATATAAGATCCTAACTTTTCAAATGTAAGTAACCAGATGCATACATAAAATAATCAGAATACTGTACAAGACTTGGAATGACTGTGTCAACACATGCACACTGCTTGTAATAAGTACTTAATAGATATTTATTGTTCTTTATTATGCATTGCATAGACAACACAGTGTAGTTTATCTGAGCATCTTGAAAATATTGAGTTAGAGAAGACATTAAGGAGGAAGTAGGATGGGCTAGACTTACTATTTTGGGTAGAATCTGGAAATGGGGTAATGAGGAAATCATCTATTCCAGGCAAGAAGAAAACAACGTGGGGAACAACTTGGAAAATAATAAGAATTATGGGCTCAGAAGACAGTTTTGTTATGTTAAGCTTTAAACTGGCTGAACAACACAAATCATTCTAGAAAAATGTATTTTTTCAGATATTTGTTCTTGGCATTGCCTCCCTCATTCTCCCCACCCCCATATTTTCCTTAAAGCAAATCCTTTGTCATATTCATCCTCTTCATGCGATTCATGTTGGCTCATTCCACTGCTTCTGTTTGCTTGGTCACAGCTGCCCATGAGAGTCTCTCTTCTCCCAAATGGTCTGACTAAGCGAGGCTCATAGCAAATAATGGGCAGCCCTAGGGTCAGCCCCATTGGGGCTCACAAGCTTTTAACTTTGGACTAAAGCCATTTTTGCTACTCACGAGGCTTATGAGAGTTTGTTTTTCTTCTAATGTTGCAGCTAAATTTCCATTAAAATAATAATAACTCAAAAAAAAAAGATGCTACCGTTTCATCTTTTCTCATTCCTTTCACTGTCAAACATATTAAGAGAATGAGAAGATATACACTGTGGAAACTTTCTATCAACCCACAGCTCTGCTGAAACTGCATCCTCCAGGGTCCCAGTGGCCTAAAGAGACTCATCTCGAAGACTTTTATTTCAATGTAATTATCCTTGACCTCCCTCCCACCCTTGGCACTTTAGCCAAGCCCTCTTAAGATGTGTTTCTTGGTTTCTAGCACTCCTGGCTTCTAGCACTCTTCTGATTTGCCTCCTACCTCTCCAGACTATTCTTTTCCTGCCTCCCCTTGCTTCCCCAATACAGATATTTTCTAAGATTCTGTCATTATTTCTATTTTTTCTCTCCCTGAATTCTCTACCTAGGTAATCTTATTTACCTTTAATATCATTTATATATATGGCTGATTTCACCACAGGACTACAATCCAGCATTTCCAACTGTTTGCTGAATATTGCCATTTAGATACTCCCAGTAATTCCTGCCAATTCAATGTGTCCAAAGTTGAAGTTCCCAGCTCCCTTTTTGGATCTCCTCATTTTCATTCCTCTGTGTCCATAACTGGCAGCCATGTGCTAAAGCTGGCTCTTACCAGCATATGAGGGTTCACTGTGTGCATCTCTTCCCAACTCTGAGGTTGGCCATAGTGGAAGCATTTACACCACAGATAATGGCAAATGCTACAAATCAGGGCTTTGTTTTCTTCTTCTTCTCCTTCCTCTTCCCCTTCCTTTTCTTCTCCCTCTTCCTCTCCTCCCTCTCCTCCTCATCCTTCTTCTTCTTCTTCTTCCTCCCTTCCTCCCTTCCTTCCTTCCTTCTTCCCCCTCTCTTTCTCTCCTTTTGTTCTTTCTCTCCTTTTCTTTCTTTCTTTCTTTCTTTCTTTCTTTCTTTCTTTCTTTCTTTCTTTCTTTCTTTCTTTCTTTCTTTCTTTCTTTCTTTCTTTCTTTCTTCCTTTCTTTCTTTCTCTTGTTCAAGAAGATTGTTGAACATTTTCTAGCACACCACTGACTGTCATATTCCCTCAGTAAACTGAGCTTGAAACATGGGGGTGGTTTTAGATTATTTTCTTTTCCTCACCCCCTAAGTAATTCAACTACTCAGTCTTCTAATATTTAGATCATTCCAAACCTTCCCATTTCCATTTCTCCTAGCCTATTTCTTGTAGGCCTTGCCTTATCTCTTACCAACTCGGCAAAAAGCTGCGAAATTAATCTTCCCAAGGAAGAGCTGTGATCACAGTAAAAAGTTCAGTGATTATCTTTGCTTACCAAAGTGAAGAGTCATTAATTCTCAGTCAAGATCAGCCATAATCTGGCTGTCAGTCCCACTGCAGCCTGTCTCTCAGTGTTCCTGTCACATAGCTCAGGATCCTGAGCTTCTAGCTTATGTCTAGATCATAAGTACATGGGAAAACCTGGAGGATAGGTTGTCTAACTGACCAAATGTGAGGGCTTTTTTGATTCTGTGCCTAGTTTTTTCCTCCTGAACTCTCTCTTTGCCATTTTCACAAACCTACATCTTACCTATATGTCAAGGTTCAGCCTACTGACCACTTCTCCAGTCAAAATGGTCTTTTTCCATCATCTGAGAGCCCAATCTCATTTTCCTTCTATAGTCACATGATCATTATCATTCTTTTTATTAAGATTTCTAGTGAATATACTTTATTCTACTGTTTTTTGTTTTGTTTTGTTTTGTTTGCGGTACGTGGGCCTCTCACTGTTGTGGCTTCTCCCATTGTGGAGCACAGGCTCCGGACGCGCAGGCTCAGCCACCATGGCTCACGGGCCCAGCCGCTCTGCAGCATGTGGGATCCTCCCAACCACTGTGCCACCAGGAAAGCCCTATTCTACTGTTTTAAGTGAGCAGGACCATGATGAGTTTCTTCTTGAGTCTCATGAGCATACAACAAAACTGTGTTGAATAAATTGATATAAATGACAATATCTAGGATTTATATAACATTTTTTCTCAAAGATTAGTATTTTTTCATTTTTCATAACATGTGATAATGCAGGAAGAAATCAGAAATTTTATCTCATCTGTAATATTACTCATTAGGAAACTGAGGGCTACAACTGAGATGAAGTTTACATGCGAGACTTCAGATTTCCTACTTTTGCAGCATTATTTTCTACCATGCACACCTTTGCTCTTTACATTCTAGGCAGAGTTTATATGGTTGGATGATTGTTTGGTTAATATCTATCTTCCCTGAATGTATAAAGAAGGATAAGAAGGATATTAGGGATAATATAGTGGACCATAAGCTCTATGAGGACACAGACCAAGTCCATTTTATTCTCCAAAATAACACCAATACCCAGTTTGGTTCAACATTATTCTGTTAAATTAACGAACCTTATTGCCTGTGTTTTTTTAATACCTTAGGTAGAAGGATAAATATATAGTTTCTAGTATTATTCCGCAAAAGTTTATTTTCCAAAGTTTTTCTTTTCAAGCTACAAAATCACTGTGTTGTAGGTTAAGGACTTTTCCTCAAGGGCTTTATTGGTTTATTTATTTACAGAGTTTGACTATAGCTTGGCAGATAGTATCAGTAACTGAGCACAGAGAAAGAGGAGTAATTGGGCATTGTTTTAAAATTTACTGATAGCCTCTTATGGCTGTAATACTTTAACATGGGCAGTGTGAGTAACATCTCTAAATATTTTTTACATTTTTTATCTGTTAGATGGTGACTGACATCCTTAAGTGCATAAGGTTATAGCTAATGATCATTGAGCATATTCATCTTGTTCTAATATACTTACCTTGTTCTAATTCTGGAGAGTTTTTTGTTTATTTGTTTTTGTTTTGTTTATTTCTTAACGTTAAACTGAGAGGTTTCCCCTTTGTTTTACTTTCTGATCTGTAAATGGCTCCACTAGCAAAAGCTAAATATCCCTTCAAAATGTACGTACACGGACGGGTTGACAATACAAATTGGTAAACCATATGAGTATATATTGCAATCTAAAGAATATCACTATAGGCCAAGATCCAAAATGAGAAAAAGACTATGCTGAATCCTATGAAGGTAATAGATAACATGTCAGGCTTAAACAAAATTGGTGACTCAGCTATTAATATTCTATGTATACTAGTGCATCTTATTTTGCTTCCCCATATCTTTCTCTCAATACAGCACATGTTTTTGTAACATTAATATTTTATCTGCAGTTGATTGCTTTAATTTTTTTATACCATACTCTTCATAGCAATATTTATGATGGAATCCCTGGTCTACTACACATACTTCTCTCATGGAAGGTTTTAATGTTATTCGTGCCTCTCGTGTCACTAACAACTATTAGATTTGGGCTTATGGAAGCCTATTTCAACATGCAGATTCCATAAACATTTTTTTTTTTTTGGTATTTAGTGATAAAATGAAATAGTAAGGACCATTGACCCATCTGACAACCTATTTTAAGATATCGTGATTCTGAAATATGAATGTGAAAAGAAAAAGCATTATCTTAGCCTGGTCCCTTCCATTTCTGTCTCCGTGTAATATTTTCTCAGATTAGTGTAGTTGGTAGACTGTTGTTTAAACTAGTCAGTGCAAATTAGCCTTGTGATTTCCCTTGTAATAAAAGTCTGTTCTCACTCACCTAATCTGTAGTTGAATATTATTCAGGCTGTTGCTTTGAGCTCCTATTAAGGACAGAGGAATCAGGAGAGTGGTAGATATAATCCACTATCATCTACTTCAAATATGGGTTTTAAATTATTCTTTCTTTTTCACATTAGCTTTTCTTAAATTTTATAAAACACTGGCTGTCATTTTGAAAGAGCTATACTTTGCATTTTTAAAATAAAGTTCTTAGAAAATAGTAAATAATCAAAACTTCCAACACATATCATGGCCAATGACCAAACACTAGCTAATGTCCACATCAAAACAGGAGAAGTGTGTAAATTTATAAATGATATGAATTATATTTTCATTGCAGGGAAAGTGGTTTTAAATTAAATTAAAGATGATAATAATAATGACCATAATAACAGACATCATTTATTGAGTGCTACCTATCTGCCAAATTCTTAATATAAACTAACATTAATCCTCACAGCAACTCTGAATATATATTATTCCTATTTTGCAGGTGAGGAAATCAAAGGTAAGAAAGGTTATATAACTGGCTCAATGCTTCATGTTGAAAAACTACAGAGTTGGAATGTAGAACCATGTCTCTCTTGTTTCAGTCTCCATCCTCTTTGAATATCTTACTCTCCACCCCCAAACCCCATATAACTAGCTCCAACTATCTGGAAAATGTAAACTTCCTAATAGGGTTTATACACTCCTTAATGGACTTAATTAATTCATAGCATTTTTCTATGAGCAAGTTTCTTTCTTATCAATATTTGTAAATTGAACTCTAAATACTGATTTTTATTAATTTTATTTCGATCTTCCACATTACATAAAAGTATACTTTGACTTCTGATCCATCCCTCAACTCCCATAGTCAACACTGATGAACTTCTCAGTTGGCCAGTAGTTACCTCTATCTTTGCTTGGAAGGACAAATGCATCCCTGAACACCTCTTGCCGAGCAGAAAGCTTGTCTTGCTTATTTCTTATCTTCAGCATCTCTCACAACATCTGGCACTAAATAAATGGAAGTTTTTTAGTTAGTTGTTACTTTACATAGACTGAGAGCTCCTTGACTGTTAGGACCACATCTAAGCCTTCTAAGGTTACTGCCTCAGTGTCTGGAGTGGTAGAGGCAGGGCCCACACCCACATGGTAAAATGTGCTGAAGGGATGAATTCATCATTCAATCAATTGATCAACTTCTTGAGCAGAAAGAAAGAGGCAAAGCAGAATAGCACCCTCCTGAAAAATAATTAGAACAGTAAATAGCCTTGCCACTGGCTGTTTTCTTTATGGAATTATTTGCATAATAATACATTTAATACCAATAATAAAAATAGCTATCATTCAAGGTCCCATTATATTCCAGAATCAGATTCTTTATACATAAGTATTATCTCATTTAATTCTTAGAAAATATGAGTAATCTTCTGTTTTAGAGGCAAAGAGCTTGAAATTCAAAGAAGTCACTGCTATAAAGTACAAAGCTACAATTTGAACAGACGTTTGTTTTCCTTCAGTTCACATGCTTTTTTAAAAAAAATACCAAATCTGGAATTTGTCCATCAAAATAATAGGTTCCCCCATCTTTAAAAATACCACTGATTCTTTCTTTGTGTAAGTACATATTTACAGCAGTTCAATGAGCTTTCATAAACTATTTATATAGTTTAAAACATACTCTGCATCAAAGTTGTTTTCATAAAATTATCGTGTCCATCCAAGAATTGGAAGCCAAATAAGGTGACCATTGGCCACATTGTTACTGTTAGGTTTGTTTTATGGAGGAGTGTTTGTGTGTGTGTGTGTGTGTGTGTGTGTGTGTGTGTGTGTATTACCCACAATATTAAAAGAACTCAATTCCTGAGACTGATGATTATTTTCCATTTATCTCCAGGGTTAAATAAAGAAGAAAGTCCTCAAAATAACATCATTTATATTGTAAGCTAGCTTATGCCCGTCTGATGAAAGACAAATTGAGAAACATTTGCAATGTTGTATGCAGACATCAATTTTGGGTGCTGTATATTAGAACTGCGTGTATTATGCTATTATCCAAATAAAAAATGGGTATAAAGAGGAAGAATAAAGTACTAAGCATAGCTTGTTTTTTACCTAAGTTCACCCTGGAAGATGTTTCCTTCTACTTCTTATTACGAACACTTAGTTTCTGTTTATGTAATTATTTGCCTATTTCAGAAAGAAATTTACCAGTACAATGACTAATTTTTAAGAAGAAACCAAATATATTTCAGAGACTCTGCCAGTGTGTAATGTCTTCTAACACTGGCCAAAAATAACAGTAGACGAATTTTGAAATGACTGTTTCTCTGCAGAATTCTCAATGCTGTTCTCATTTGCTCTCCTTTCTTGAATCCCTCACCTTCAAACTCCCACCCCGGAAAAAAAGGAAAACAGATTACAGTAAATTTTGGCAAGGAATTCAATTTGCATCATTTTCTTAGAAGTCACGTGCTTTGGATTTCCTCTTGTTTATGATATATTAAAATGCCTTCCAGATGTTTTTAATTACAAAAAAAGTTTTCAAGAAAGCAGAGTAATCCATAATAAAATTTCTTCTTTTTTTAATGTCCAATAAATTAGTATACTCCAGCTTATCAAACTGCCCCATAATTCTGAGGATGACCTTTTTAAAGAAGGTCAGGCATTGAGTTAGACAGCTACATTTGGGCAGATACAGAATTTTACCAAGAACACTTTCAGTTCCTGTTTCCAATTGAGGCTGCTCCCTGCCTGGGGCCTAGCCCGATGTAAAAGCCCATTGGCTGGAATTGCTTAAATGTCCCACACAAATATAAACACCTCCACAGTGTTGAGAAGATGAAAGGAACAGCTTATTGATATTGTATATGCTAACGTTTGGATGTGGGACAGGAAAGACAGCATTCAACTGCTGGTATGCAATGCTGAAGCTGGGCTGCATGAAGAGGTTTTCATTTACTGATGCTGGATGTGTGCCCAGATTGCCATAGTAGAATTTAGGAAGAAACACAGTAAGGAGAAGAACCACAGAATGGTTTGGGGGAACATCTATGTGGGTAGAAGAACAAATACAACTGAAGACTGTGTTTCCAGAAAGGGAAGGACTAACCACTGGGGAACAGTTATGAGCCCCCCAGATCCCAACCTGGTTGTCTACTTGAAGGTAACTGTTCATCATAATCTTCATTCAGAGTAATAGTAAGACTATAATTCAGCTGAAAGAGAAAGAGAGGCAGGGCAGAGCAGGAAGAAACCTTAGCTTACTTTGCCTGTTGTTTTAAGCTTAACAAGGAAAATAAATGTGTTTTTCTTTTACTAATGTTACCAAAAGAGAAAGAGCTTTGTGGATTAGAGACATGGTGGCTTTTTTAAATGTATCTGCTAAATATCTATCATGTGGGACAGACCAGGAAACTTTTAGGAAATAGAGATTTTGTGACTCACAATGTGAATTTAAATTTGAATGGGACATTTATTGACCTCACTTCATAGAACATTCTCTGATAACTCATCACTCAACTCCACCTCATCTCTTTGTTTGTAACTTTAGTATATTGGCCAAATATGAGTAAGTGTATAAATGATGATCACTTTGGAAAGGTAGCTCTTCACAATAGGTGTCTGCAAGAAAGTGGTGCTTGAGGAAATGTTAAATAAAGAAAATCAGACAGTGTGACACATACAAACTAGTTACTAGTCGTGCAATCCATATTTATTGAGCTCCCACGTTATACAGAGAAAAAAGACGGGAAGGGAAAAATTGAAAGAATTTTCACTGGATAAGAGTGAATGTGTCAACAGAAGGAAGTTATGAGATTACTGTGGAGACCTTCTGGCTCAAAGATTAGGAGATTGGAATTTGCAGGAAAGAACATGAAGACTGAATGTGTGTCTTGAAGGCAGAAAAAAAGATCACCAATGGGTCAAGGACAGTTACCTTGCTACAAGCATTCAAGACTTGGATTTTGCAGTCACAAACAAAATAAATGGGGTCAGATGGGGTCAAAATGTAATTGTTTCTGCGGTCAAAAATGTGCCTATTGGTGATGAGCAGAAGATGCCAGGACAGATGAATACAGTGTGGGGTTATCTATTAACAGCAGCATCATCTGTAGAGATAACACTGTATAAGAAAGGAACTGGATGAAGGAAAGTATCACTAGTGACCATTCATGATAACCACTTGATGCAATTTGAGTTAAAAATTTGGAAGAATCTCTGGAACAATGTCACATCTGGGAGAAGAACAGGTCGACAAATGGTATCATGTGAAATAGGGCAATTTCCATCCTTATTGAATTGATGAAGGTTTTGTAGTTACCAAATAGCATCAACCCAATGAATGGAAGTAGAGGTTGAGGGGCTCAAGAACTCAGTTTAGCAAACATTTACTTCTAATTTGTTATGATTTAGGCAGAATTATGGGTACTGTTAAAGAAATATGGATTACCAGTGACTGTGGAGCAAGAATTCTCTTAGCTATTCTAGACAGATAATGCACTGGCTGATGTGGCTTCAGCAAAAGGTCATCTCTCTCAGATGTAGGAAACGCACTCTAATCATTCAAACTCTCATGTTTAGGAAGAAACCAACCGGAGCAGTGAAAGAACAATTCCCAGCCCTTCCTCCTACTAAATCAGACCTGTAATCTACAGAGAGATAAATGCCCCAGCCACATCAATCTCACATTCAAACAGTATTGCCCGTATTCCCCAGTTCATGGTCCTTGCCAGAGAGGAGGTTACTGTTTTGCATTCCAGCTATGATCTACTCAGAAATAACCTGAATGTGGCCCCAAGCTATCTCTTTCTTCTCTTCTCCCTTCCTCTCCACTTTGCTCTCTCACTTCTGGGCACACTGACTTTCTTACCACTCATGGAACACAACAAGCGTACTCTGTTATTTTTAGGCTCCCTTTGCCTGTATATTCTTACCCTAGATATCTGCATAGCTCACACTCCTACTTCTTTGGGTGTCCGTTAAATTGGGACTTTATCAAAGTGGCCTTCCCTGACCACCTACTGAAGGATACCTCCGCTCCATACCCCCACCCTCCATCTTCTTTATCCTGCTTTATTTGTCTTCAGATAATTTATCACCACCAGACAAACTATATAATTTGTAGGCCATTTCTTTGTTTCTGCCACTTGAATGTAAACTCCATGAAAGCAGGATCTTTGTCCATTTTGTTCATTACTAGTCTCCCGAGCCTAGAACAGTGGCTGGCTCTTAGTAGGTGCTCAATAAATATTTGTTGAATATATGAATCAGTGCCCAAGGAAAAGCACAAATTGTATTTGGACAACAGATGAAAGAGTGATTCTAGTTGGAAGAATCATGAAGATCTTTGGGAAGATGATGTGTATCAACTAAGTGCCCAGGAAGTGGTGGTGAAAGGCTGTATCAGATGACTCATAATTAAGTATCTTTCGAACTGGGTTATTGTGCGCACACACATACACACGCACAAAATAGTGTTTTAATTATTATAAACCATTCAGCTAGTTTCTAAAATAGAGGGCACCCAGTTAAATTTGAAGTTTAGATAAGCAATGAATATTTTTATTATAAGTAGATCTCATGCCATATTTAGGGCAGACTTATACCAGCTATTTCTTTATTGTTTATCCAAAATTTAAATTTTACTGGGCATCCTATATTTTATCTGGTAAGCTTATGCTATAAGGAACAACCTAATGAAGGAAAGGTGTGTGTGATTCTCCAGAATTCAGAATTTACATAATTAATGGGAGCAATACAAAGCAGAGGCCTGGCATGCCAGAATTCATTCCTATATCTCTGGCCTTCATAGCTTTGGGGAAGATTAAGGGTATCTTACAGCCACACCACATGGTGAGGCTTTTTTTTTTTTTCCATTTAAAAATCATTCTTGACTGGATTATTTTACAGTTTTTGAGAATACTAAAATGTATTTAATGTTAACGTTGCTTATTTTGTTCACCATACTCTCTCCAAAATTTCACAGAGGTCTTTGTCCTAAATGATTCAAGGTACATCATGGTGGCTATTTGGCTTTCTCGATATCTTCTTATCAAATCTAACTTCCAATTCAAAGTTTTTATTTGGTGCATGTTTCTTTAGTACTAATTATTAGTATTAATGTTGACAAATGATTGGATTCACTTTTAATAGATTTTAATTTTAAAGTGATAATTATATTGAAATTAAAATAACCACAAAATAGTTACCAAAACAACTTATGAAAAGTTTCAGATAAATAGAAGCGTGGCTCAAATGATACTGACAGAATAAGAATATTTCTGTTTAGCAGCTAAAGAGATGCTTTTATGAGGCTAAAACATAAAACTTTGAAGTTGTAAGATTCTTGATGACTTTTTAAAATTATAAATTAATTTTTAAATAATTATTTCAAACTTTGTGCATAGGTGTTATTAATATTTTAAGTTGCACTATTTCAAATTGCCTATTTTAAATATTCACATGAAGTGCAGTGGCTTTGTATAGGACAGTCTCTGACCTGAAAGTCTTAGAAGTACTTTGGAAAGTAAAACAAACAGAAGTCAAACAATTACAAGAAAAGGTATTCAGTGTGCTGTCAAGTTCTAAATCCAAAAATTCAAATAATGGAGAAATCATCACAGGATGGAACAGTTGGGAAAGCTTCACCGAGAAATGAGGGCTTAATTTGTACCTTGTAGGATGGACTGGGAATGTATTCCCAGAGGAGGAAAGGAGGGTGAATGTAAGGCCAAGGAAGAAGCAGTATGCACAAAACTTTGGAGAGGAAAATAGGAATAAGAGTTGGAAGAGCCAGAGATGATGTAGAAAGGGAGGAAAAAGTAGAAATATTTCCATTTGGAATTGCTGAGACTTGATCATGGATGAGAAACCCAGTCGTATTAATCAAGATCTTAAAGGCCACACCACAGAATTTAGACTTCATGTTGCGGACTATAGAGCCATCATATATGCCTACCCGACAAACGAGCATCACGAGAGGGGTGTTCATTGTGAAGTCAGCTCAGCAAATCTGGCTCAGGACATGTGTATACCCTCCCACCCAAATTCGGGAGACAGTAACTGGCATTTTCATTTTTTTTTTTTTGAGCATTTCTTTAAGGAAAGTCATCTTCCTTTACAGATTTTCGAGCTTATAGGGTTACTTCTACTCAGAATGAAGCCCCACAAACTTCTGTCTGGGCATACAAATCAATACTTCGGTCTCTGAGAATTTCAAGTGGGTTGGTGGCTTTGTGACCAGAAGGTGAGAGTCTAGCTTGATTCCCATGTCCTTGCCACAGGCAGGTCCCCCACTGACAGCCACAGTGGTTTGGCCGATGTCAAGGCTCTCAGATCAGGCACTAAGATTACTTTCCAAACATTAATCTCTTTGAGACCAGCCACACTGTTCAAAGAGATGTCACTTCCGTGCCATTCTCCCCAACAAAAGACGAAGGCATTTTTGTGAGATATACTTTTGCCAGGTCATCCATCAGAGAATATTTATTTGTTCATTAATTTGTTTTATGAACATTGTACAAGTTACACAGTACAGTACCTTCTGATCATTTATTGCCTAGATTTACACTCCGTGACTTGATGGAAAGTGCAGCTCCAGAATGGAGAGCTCTCACCCTGTGTAAACAGTTGGGCTGCGATTTACAGGATAAAGACATTCTTTTTAGACACTGTAATTAACACTTGTCTTATTTATACATCTCCTTTAACATTGTGTCCCCTTTAAAAATATTTTTATTTAAAATGGCTTGCAAGGAAATAGCTCGGCATGCGTAAGGAAAAAAGAAGAAACAACAGACCGCTGATAAATTCATCTGTTAAAAACCACAGCACCCATATTAAAAGAGTAAGTGAACATTATATGTCTTAATCTCCTAGCACCATTGTTCATGCGTACTGTTTCTTGCAGGATATTCAAATGGTATTTTTTCCAGTAGACCATCTCCTTTTAGTTCACACCCTGGAAATGCTTTGCTTGTTTCAAATAGGTGCATTATGCTCTCAGCCACCTGCATATTTCGTAGGTCCAGCCTTAGTAAAGTGACTGATCTATACGGTTTTCCTCCTCTATTATTTGTTTAGTCTCCTCCAATTCCCCTTTCAAACAATTCATAGTTACCAAAAGATTTATTAAATTCCTCACCGAAGTTTCCCTACTAAATGCAAACTGTGATTCTGCCTCTAGCAGAGCGAGATGCAGTAACTCAACAGTCCGAAGATTTCTTTTCTTAATTCTTAAATGTTTCCCTTCCTCCATCCCTTGTGAGATAGGTGAGAAAAGCAATTGCCCCCACTGCTTAATGCATCACAACTCAGAAACTCACTCCAGCCTTGTAATTTTGAATCCCAGCCCAGCTGGTGGTTCCTGGATTTCAGACTCTGAATATGAGTTCAGCACTTTTAAATCAATCACTCTGAACAGTATTTCTGTCACATGGAAACCTTTTCTTCTTTGGCAGAAAGGCTTTCCTGATTTCAGCGGCAGCCCTGGAGAACCGAAGAGTTTCATAAATGAAACCAGGATGTAGGAGAAAAATTAAACTAGATATAATTTTCTAACGTTGTCATTGGAAGAGTGTTGTTCCATTTACTATTCAGGAAGATGAAGGCACCTCTGTACCTATAGGATTTTTCAAACAGTTCCCCATTCCCAGTAAATGGGTTACTGCAGTTTGACTAGCAAGGGGTTACTTGGGTTAGGTGGAAATAGAAGGAGGAATGAAATACTCCTTGGTTTCTATTCCGCTAACTTAAAATTCTCGCTCCAATTATTAAAATGCTTTTAGAATTAGGTTACTTCATACATTTTGCTTGTTATTGCTCTTAGCAGGTTATGTCCTCTGAAAGTCCCCCTGTTGGTGGTGGGATTGATGGGACAGTACTGAGGTCTCTTGGATTAACCACATGTGACACAGTAGCTGCAAAAATAACACCTCTTCCTCCATGTTCCTAGGGCAAGTTTAAATCTCAAGTCTTAAAAATAAAGAAATAATGTCAAAGCCCTGAAAATTATATAAAAGCCCAAATCTCTTTGGGGCTTTAAATAATAATAATAAAAAAAGTTTATAAATTTTATTATTCATAGAGCACTGTTCTTGACTCTTCACATGCACCTTCTGTGGCTACCATACATGATCCACTGTGCCCAAACATCATCACGGTAACACAGAAATCAATGCTTCCTATATTCTCAACCTTCCACTTATAGTCTTTATATCATATATACATCAGTCTCCTATTTCATAAAATGATCTAAAATATATACAGAAATAGAGACTGTAAGATTTATTAAGAAAAGCCCATGGAGAGGTGCTAATTTTCTCCACCAGATTGCACTGAAGGAAATTTATGTGTCATTTCCTGCAAGTTTTTATACAATGACTGTGTTTCCTGTATGTTGATTTCTTCACAGTGCCCTAAATATTCCACATAATCCCTTAGATACCTTGAAATTATTTTATCTATAGACAACCATTGATTTATGGACATTAAACATGAGATTTTTGAGCTCTAAGTTACATTGGAATTGGTAATTACAGGGAAATGTGAATAGTGAGGAGGAAATATTTAAACATATATGGAGTTGAACCTAGCTGACAAATTTATGGAAATAATTTTGAAATAAGTACATTCATTCATTCAATATTTATTCAGCACATATTTATTGAGTGTTTACTATTATTGAGTATTGAATGCCAGGCACTATGTTAGCTATTGAAATTCAGCAGTAAGAGAAACAGACATGGTGCCTGACTTTATGAGTTCAGGACATTGGCCTCTGAAGCAGGAAGACCAAGTTCTTGAATTATTTAAAGAAACATTGCTGGACTCCATTACTATAGAATTCTGAAAGTCTAATCTAAACGTGCAGCAAGGAGCACTAAGGAAGGGCCATATAAGAGGTGTGTTTCAAATGAATGGCTAAGAAAATTATACAAAGTTTGAGCTAAAAAGCACCTTGAAGATCAAACATCTCAGCCTTCTCATTAACCCAAATGAAATTCCTGTTTATATTCACACCAGTGGTTAATGGTTGAATGGAGTTCAGAACCCATATCTATTGACATCCAGGAAAGTACCTATCACATGAGTGCTCTTTGAATATTTTTATAATAAAATTCCACTCCTGAACGTACAAGAAAGGAGGCGTTATGCATTGAATTGTGCCCCCCACTCCAATTCATATGTTGACATCTTAACCTCCTCCAGTACCTTAGAATGTGACCTTTTTTTGGAAATAGTCATTGCAGATATAATTAGTTAAATTAAGATGAAGTCATGCTGGTATGGGGTGGGCCCCTAATCCAATATGGCGGGTGTCTTTGGATAAGGAAAAAATTTGGCATGTGACAGTATACACACACAGGAAGAATGCCATGTAAAAACAGGAGTTACACTGTCAAAAACCAAGGAACTACCAGAAGCAAAGAAAGAGGCCTGAGCCAGATACTTCCCTAGTGCCTTCAGAGGAAGCACAAATTTGCTGACTCTTTGATCTCAGATTTATAGCCTCCAAAACTGAGACAACAAATTTTTGTTGGTTAAGTCATAGTTTGTAATGCTTCCTTACATAAATTCGAGGAAACTAACATACAGGGCAATTCCATTCGAGGTTTACTCAGTTTGCATTTTCATTCATTTACTTATTCAGCAATAAATAAATAAATATTTATTGAGCACTTGCTATGTGCCAAGCACTGCACAAAACATTGGGCATACAAAGATGAATAAGACCTAATCGTTACCCTAAAAAAAGACAGATGAATATTCCAAAGTGTTAAATAATTATATTGTTGGGTTCCTCCCATCCCAATCTGGGATCCACTTCCATCTGTGTTGTTCTTTCCCAATAAGTATGATTGATTCCTCCAGTTGACACTGAGAAACTAGATTCCACTTCTATCTTGGGCCCAGCCTCTTCCCTGGAAATATATGAAACTGTTGCTTCCCAGGAGTAGTAACTCTCTCCAGTCAGTGAGTCATGGCCTGGGGGTGGAATCCAGGCCAGTGACAGTCCCTTAGCGTGCTGTTAAAAACCAAGCAACTCAAATCCACCCACCAGAGGAGTGCAGGGAGGCCAGCGCTGAGTCCCTGTCATGCTTTATCAGGGCTATAAAGTATTTAAAATTTTAATGTTTTCCAATGAAATATACAAAAGTGGATTATTTCGCAGTTTATCAGCGTTACCCTTCTGTGGCAAAGGGAACAGACAATAAAATTGCTCAAAGGAGGCTTCAAAACTGCTTCCTGCCATTCGATTGCAACTTTAAAGAGGACTACAAACAAGGCCCCCAGTAGGCCCCTGGCCGGCTCTGCGCTGCCACTCCTGAGAGCATGTGTGGATTCCTGCGGCTAATGTCGCTGGACTGGAGCCCTCCTCACCCTCGCGGGGACCACACGGCTGTGTCTGTGACAACCAGAGCCAGAGGAATTTCAGGAGCTCTGGCCGCAGAACCAACAGTGGTGCAAGTCATCATGCAGTTGTCCCTGTTTCAGTTACCTGTCGCCTGTCTCCATTTTCCAGTAACCATCTGCCTAAAGTCTTCCTGTCCCCACTGACACAGCAGCCACTTTCATGCAGAGGACAGTAAGAATGAATTAAGAGTAATACAAGATTAGGCAAAGGTTATAGTCAGCCTTCAGTCCTTTCTCTTTCTGAGGTTGTTAGGGGTCCCACATATGCGCTGCAGGAAGGGGGAAACAAATCCTGCTTCTCCTAAATTGTGAGGAGCATCCACACTATATGTTTCTAGAAATCCCACCAGAAAAAAGCCTGAAGGATGAACTTTTAAGTGAATTTATGAGGGTCTAATTGTCCATGGTTTTTAGTACAGTTGCAATTTTTAAATTTTATTATTTTTTATTTTTTTGCGGCATGCGGGCCTCTCACTGTTGTGGTCTCTCCCGTTGCGGAGCACAGGCTCCGGACGCGCAGGCTCAGCGGCCATGGCTCATGGGCCCAGCCGCTCTGCGGCATGTGGGATCTTCCCAGACCAGGGCACGAACCCGTGTCCCTTGCATCGGCAGGCGGACTCTCAACAACTGCGCCACCAGGGAAGCCCCAACAGTTGCTATTTTTTACTCGAGGCCAACTCCCTTTAAATCTCACCTTTTTCTCTAGAAAAATAAAATATAGGCTCATCATGTCCAGAGTATCCCTTTTAGATGGCAGAGAATGAGCCAAGAGGTCTAACGCACCCAAGATCTCTTTAGGGCCTCTTGGTCCTTTTGCATTTTTGTTTTATTGTCTCTTCTCAGATGCAAGAGAACACAATGGGAAGCTGAAATACTTCCCCCCATGGGTTTATATAGGACTTCCTGGAATTAAGCCTCTGCCACGGTGGATACCATCCTCTCACCTGCTAGTCTATGTATGGCACTGGGAGCATCTACAACTGCACCTAGAGAGTAGGTGACCCTAAACAAAATACAGAGAAAAATCCAATTTCCAGCAAATGGCCAAGATCACAGAGAGAGAAGAAAATTAAGGAAAAGATTATTGTTAGAGTTATGTATTCATTCACTTATTTATTCAAAAGCATTTATTGAGCACCTACTACGTGTTGGGTTTACATTACTCTGGGGATGATGTAATGTTGCAAAAAAACAGACATATTTATCATCCCTACAGAGCTCACAGTTTGTTGAGGAGGCATCCATCAAATAATGATGTAAATAAATTAATTAAAAGTACAAGTATAACTGCTGTAAAGGATAATTATTAGTGCTATGTGGGCATAACATGAGTCAGTTTCACCTAGTCTGGGGTGGAAGTAGTGGCGAGAGGGTCTCAAAGAAGGCTTGCCTGAAAAAGTAATTATTGAACTAAGATTTAAAGAAATGGTAAGAATCAATTAAACAGCTAGATTGGAGGTGGGGATGGGAATGGGGTAGGGAGCATTCCAAGCAGAGGGTAGAAAGAGGTCAAACATTCTTTGTCAAAGGAAGAAGGGCACATTTAAGGAACTTACCTGAACCCCTGGAGAGAAAGGTGTGAAATGGAGCTGGTGTGGTTGGTAGGAGGCAGCCAGCCCATGCAGGGCTTGGCAGATCCTATTAAAGCTTTGGAAGTGACCCAAAGAGCAAGGCAGAGCCACTGAAAGGTTTAAAGCAGGGAGAGTAACATGAGGAGAGAACCATTGTCCCTGCTAAAATCAGGTGGAATTAGCTGCAACCTACGAAAACTTCAGGCTACCCCCTTACTCCACTCCCAGCCCAGAGCCACATATACTAGAAACCCCAAATAGTCCCAGTTTTCCATGGGATTCCTAAAGCTCAAACCAATTTTATCTTCTTGCACATTGAATAGACAACTTCATATTCCCCAACAAAAGGTATGGCAAATCGCTATTTAAAAATGCAGCAGTTTGGATTGTACACCTAGCAGAGATTAGCAACTCCTAATAGATTTAGAAAACAAAATGCTCCATTTGGAATGTCTCAGCAGAGCCACCTGCTAAGAGAACACGTAAAACTTTTTCAATATATTTCTGTATTACCTTTAATTTACTTCAATATCTATCCTCAGCTTCTAACACAGTATATACTCTAGGCTATCAAAAATTATCAAAAGTGATCGTAATATAATTTAAGTTGTTTACTTTCAGAAATAGCGAGCTGATTCATAACAACAGAGCAATAACCACACTTCCATGTTACTGGCCAAGAAAACCTGGCTATTACCCAAATTTGGGTAAATCACACCACAAAACACATGTTAATTTTGGCTGCCCCTCCTTACTTAACGAAATGTTTATTTCAAATTATCTGAGCTCCCTGCATCATTTTCTGTGCTCTTCAATACACTGTGGATGGAGGGTTCTTTTCAAAACTTGAATTTGCTCATGCCATTTTGCCTGCTTCAAAGCCTTCACTGGCTTTCCACTGTTCTAGGGCTGAAGGCCAAACTCTGAAACAGAGCCACGTACAAGGCCCTGTGTAGCTCAGAGCCCCATAGTCTGCAGCCTCACCTAATACCATGCTCCTGATCACCTTCTGTGCCTGGCACTCCATTTGAGGGAAACAGTTCTGTGAACAAGATTCAGCCCCTGTCCTCAAGATGAGTGTGGTCCGATGAGAGAAGTTAAATTACAATACATGGATTCCATCAATGCTACGTAAATGGGCAACTTTTTACAGAGTAAATGCAGGATGCTAGCAGAACACACGTGACCAACACTTAAGCCAGGTTCAGAGAATCTGGGAAGTTTTTTCTGGATTTGGCCTCATCTAACGTGTAGCTTCAGAAGTGAAGACCAACACTACTTAAAGCTTCATTATATACACTTTTTTTCTCTCTCTCTCTCTCTTCTATGGTGTAATCTTGTTTCCCAAATTATATTGCGAACTCCTTAAAGGCAAAGACCGTGACACTTAACATATCCTGAACATTGTCCATATAGTGCTGACCACGTGGTATGTGTTTGTAAATGCATGTTGACCAATGAATAGGACAGTAAATCCTTACAGTGTGTGGGGCAAGGGAAGGAGTGGTAAAAGTGCTGGATCCACCAAGTCAACTAGGAAGGAAAAGCATGGCTATGTGGAATAGGCTGGCACAAAGACAAAGCTTTACTGGTACTTAATTTTTTTTTTCATTTAAACAGTGATAATGATACAATGACTATATGATTTCCTTGGCAGGTAGGAGCCAGAAAAAGACCTCACTAACTCACACTAATGAGAGGGAGGCCCATTGCAGTCTGACTGAGGTTGCTGTTAGTAATTGATTTTCTATTTTTAAAATACGTGATTAGCTCGCTTTCGCCAATATACACACAAGTTGACTGCAACACAGAATACACTTTGTTCTTTCATTTTGTCGTGTAGTTGCATTTTAATTATTTATGATAATACTTAATAGTATATTCGTAAGTGTCCTGTAGTGTGGCATGTAAAAATAATGAAGTTCTAGTAATATGAGAACATGATAGAGCTCTCAGCTATTAAATCTTTGCTGAGAAGTGAAGTGAAACTGCAGGGTTCTTTGTGAGAACTGGGGGTTTGCAGATTAGGGAAGTGAAAATTAGCAAAGTTTTTCTAAATTACATTTATGAAGTATATGTATGGTGATATTTTAAAATGCATTGAATATGACTAATATGTTTGAATAGGACAAATATGTTAAGACACATGTTTCATGTGGGCTACTTAGTAGATATTAAAACTTAAAAAAAAAAAACAGGCCTCAGCTGGTTTTCTACTTGGTCGCATACTTTTTTATATACTTTATTTTTATTTCTGACTCCCACAAAACACATTTTATCTCGATTATTAAGAATAATTTGAGCATGTGAAGGTTTTTTAAATTTCAAATTAATTTTTCTTATGGTTATGGATGGAATTATAATCATTTCCTGAGGAAAAAATAAGATTAATGTTTTAAAAGTTTATAAGACGACTTCATATTTTTGCTATTGGTCTATTTTACATAGTTTTTTACTTAAATATTCTGTTACATCCAACTTTCCAATTCTAAATTCCAGAAATAAATTTTACAAGATTCAGTTGAATAAACGTCTGCCAGAAGACTCTACTAAATTCTAACTCCAAATACTCCCCCTACCCCCGCCAAAAAGGGCCCTCATTCTCTGCAGCAGGGTCTTCGTTCTTTTTTTTTTAATAAATTTATTTATTTAATTTATTTGGCTGCATTGGGTCTTCTTTGCTGATGCGGGCTTTCTCTGGTTGTGGCAACAGGGGCTACTCTTTGTTGCGGTGCGCGGGCTTCTCATTGCAGTGGTTCTCTTGTTGCAGAGCACGGGCTCTAGGTTGTGGCTCAAGGGCTCTAGAGTTCAGGCTCAGTAGTTGTGGTGCACGGGCTTAGTTGCTCCGAGGCATGTGGGATCTTCCCGGACCGGGGATTGAACCCGTGTCCCCTGCTTTGGCAGGTGGATTCTTAACCACTGGGCCACCAGGGAAGTCCCAGTGTCTTCATTCTTTTCTACCATTTTAGAAGTGTTTGCCCAGTTCCTTTGTCCTGGTAATTGAAAATGTTTCCCAATCCTTTTAGGCCTTTCTTTTCAGACCATCTCTTCCCTTTCTTTGAACAGTTCCTCTTCATTTCCTTCCAGTTTTGTCCTCATTCCCCTGATCTCTCACAACTCATCCCTCGTTCTCTTTAAAACCCTTGTTGGCACCAAGTTCTTATCCTAGTTGGCCCTATTCCCTCACCCACCAATTTTATGAGTTCTTTTTTTCTCACCTTGTACCACACTCACAGAAGACTGAAATAAGGGTTTTGTCCTATTACTAAAATATAGAGAATATCTGTATTGGGGTTGTACATCCCAAGTGGCCAATTTTTATTGTAGGGTTGCATAGTTACTTTAAGTTTATTAGTGAGAGAATAAGAATTGAATGCTCATAATAAGAACAATCATGGAAAGTATGTTCTATTATATTCTTATAAAAATGAAAGTTCAGAGATAAAGGATTTCATCTCTGTTTTAAGGACTAATAGCTAAGGCAAGTTTGCAAATAAATATCCAAATTATTAGCCTGAAAGAATATTTTGGCAACTCATCTTCTATTTATGTATTTTGTTTGTAAAATGAAGAGAATATATATAAATTTATTTATATATACAAATAGTTGATAATGACATATCAAATACTTGAAATGACTTATCTGAAAAGTTTGTTGTAAGCACTTATGATACTTCTCATGAACAGGGAAAAGATATTCAAGGCATGATGTCTAAAGAACATGGTTAACATAGACAACTTAGAAAATATGACATATCAGGTTTCCCAAGAGGAGTCTCAGGGTCCCAGGTCAATGGATAACTCTTATAGGTAGAGAATCCAAGGTGATCTATACTTGGGAGAGTTTTCAAGAAGTTTGGTGATGGTTGTAGTACCTCTATCATCATACCTGCAATCAGGACAGGTGTTCTGTGCCCAGGGAGAGACACTGGCCAGAATAAAGTAGAGCAGATGCAGATTCAGGGCTAAGCTATCTCAGAATGGGAATTTTCAAGACAGCAGGCAGAAACTAATAAAGAAGTCAGTTGAAGAACTTAAGCACATGAGGAAAAGCATTAAAGCAGTAGCTCAGGAGTGGTCATTATAGGAGCACTGGATCCTTATTCTAATTAGTAGCACACAAAACATAGCGGCACAGTTGTTAGGGCTGGAATGATCAGATTCCACTGCACTGGGGCTGTGAGAGAAAAAAATATTGCCAACTCTGAATCCGGACTGCTTTGAGAAGCATGGTGAGTGCCACCCCTCAGGAAAAGTAATTAAGAAACACAGCTAGATAAGAGAATCAGAAGCTGAACAACAGTGATTTCCAAAGCGAAATATCTATGTCTATGTATGTATCCATTTATGTACACAAATAAATATGCATTTTTAACAGCTTTATTGGAGTATAATTGCTTTACAATGGTGTGTTGGTTTCTGCTTTATAACAAAGTGAATCAGCTATAAATATACATATATCCCCATATCTCCTCCCTCTTGTGTCTCCCTCCCACCCTCCCTATTCCACCCCTCTAGGTGGTCACAAAGGACTGAGCTGATCTCCAAAGAATGCTCAACATCACTAATCATTAGAAAAATGCAAATCAAAACTACAGTGAGGTATCACCTCACACCAGTCAGAATGGCCAGCATTTTTGGATAAGTATGCACGTATACCAGTACAACACAGCTACTCTCCATCTTGCATCAGAGAAATTTGTGACATAAAAGGTCTAGGCTAATGTGTAGAAATATGACTCCTTTATTTACTCCAAATGCACCCAGACACCTGTGAAAATTGACATATTCCACAGTCTAGTGCTGTCCAATTTCAAAGCACACTAAGTACATACTACAGCACAAAGGGAGGAAATGCTTTTTTGAAGACTTCCATTTCTAGCAATGACAGACTAGCTAGCTTGAAAACTCTCCCAGCAATGAAACATCCAGAAATTTTAGAAAAAATTATATCACACATTTTTTAATGCATAGGCCAGATCACAAGGAAGTAAGGGAAAACCACATGGTTCAAAAATAGATAGGAGGGCTTCCCTGGTGGCGCAGTGGTTGAGAGTCTTCCTGCCGATGCAGGGGACACGGGTTCGTGCCCCGGTCTGGGAGGATCCCAGATGCTGTGGAGCAGCTGGGCCCATGAGCCATAGCCACTGAGACTGCACATCCGGAGCCTGTGCTCCGCAACAGGAGAGGCCATAACAGTGAGAGGCCTGTGTACCACAAAAAAAAAAAAAAAAGATAGGAAATTGACCATCAGTGCAGTGAGCTGGAGCTGATACTTCAATGCTAGTAGGAAGGGGTACTAGTCTCAGAAACCAAGGAATAAAGAGAAATACCTAGAAGTCCTAATAAGGGTCAGAGTCATAACTCAGACCCCATTTATAAATCTGGAACCAGACAGCATAAATTTTAAAATCCTACCCACTGATATAGGAAAATGACAAATATGCTTTTCTGTATAAATGTAAACTCTTATGTAGTAAAAGTACATATTATACTTTAGACTTTTAACCTAATGCTTTTCTTCAGGCAGGGGTGCTTTCAAATTTATACTATCAATGTGAGCAAGGACCCCTTCACAATAAGAAATTTACATGTCATAGACCAGATCTGGGATTCTGTGTACAAGCAAACACAAAAACATTTATGGAGGGATAGACCCACAACATGCTGAATGTAATTCTCATAGATAAATTTCTATTCAAAATAAGCTCACAATTTAGAATTTACAAAGAATTTCACATTAGAAAACAATTCATCATAAATAATAGTAATCACACATAGGAAACAGGATTATACAGTCTACCTGCACATAAGAAATGTAGATACTGTAAAATAATTGTGTTTAAAATAACTAAATATTTTAAAAGGCAATGAAACCATGATAAAAGAATACAATACTATAAGAAAGACTAGTCAGCTATTGAAAGGAAAGAAATAGAACATATAAAAAATTTAAATATAATCATTTAAAATATAAAACTAATGATCTAGTCAAACAAAAGATTAGATCTAGCTAAAGAGAGAATTAGGAAACAGGAAGATAGATCTTCAGAAATTGTAATGTAGCATAGAAAGATAAAGAGAAGGATAATATGGAGGAGAGTTTAAGAGACATAGAGGATCAAATTTAAAAAGTCAAATTTAAAAAGTCAAACATGTATTCCAAAGGAGTCCAGAAGAAAAGAACAGAGGGAATGGACAATATGATGAAATAAAATGAAATAAAATATGAAATAGTTGAGAAATTCTTCCAAAATTGATATGAATTGTCAGATTCAAGAAGTACTAGTAGTCTCAAACATGATAAATATAATTCAGTCCACACTTAGACACATCATAGTGAAATTTCAGAACACCAAATTTTTTACAAAGCTTCTGAAATCAGCCAAAGAGAAGAAAAACACTGAAAGAATAAAATTATAATAACAGCAGAATTATCAATAGCAACACTAAAAATCAAAAGATAATGGAGTAATGCTTTCAGTATGTTAAAACCAAACAGCCATCAACTAGAACTGTATGCTTTTGTAATCACCCCACAGAGATGGATGGGCTCTCCCTTCAAAATTTAGCTCAGATATGACTGGTGATGCCATACATACACAGAAAGGGTATGAAAAGTATGAAAAGTGTTATTAATCATAGAATGAGGCTTTATGGAGAAAGCAGACTCCCAAGCCACTCTGAAAATGGCTTGAGAGAGGAGGGTAAGGTGACTGTCTTATGATGGTTATGTAGTTAGAGGGTGAGGTGTGGATTTCCTTGCATGATCCCAGGCTTGCATGGTTTGAACTTTCTGCCACCACCAAAGAAGAGTGCCTAGGTAGCCAGGTAAATGTGTATTGTGTCCCTTTGAAAGTGAAGGCAAACTGTGACTGAGAGCCTGTTGAAACAGGCACAGAATAGACTTAGCTGAATCCATGATTGAAAAGGGCTTATCAGTTGCTGATTGTATAGAGTCAGTAATTTCAGTAATATTGAATATGAGGACCACAGCATTAAATCCAAAATAAGGTGCTATTCATTCTTTCCAGGTTAAAAACAGACTAAATTGGCTTTTTAAATAGAAAAACTGTGGCAATAATCGCCTTTTCTCTAAATAGGGCTTATGTAATAGGTTTCAATCCTTGAAAGCCCTATTTTAATTTATATTGCGTGTGTTAACTGTTTTAATCAGGGGCAGGAAGGTGAGGATGTCTCTTAGGTCTTTTTGTAAAGCCAACTGAAAGTACCAAAGGCTTAATTTTAATTTATTATCATTGAGTCAGATTATTTGGCCCATTATGGGATATTTTAGGGCAATAAGTGATATGACTATGGGAGATTTAGGCAAAGCAATAGTTCCAGTGGTTAAGATGTGACATACAAGTTAGTTCTCTCTTTTATGTTCAATAAATCCTCTAAGATTAAAGGTGGCATTGTGTTTAAATTTAGTGGAATATCCAAGTATAACTGTAATTTGAGCCCCAGTAGTGATTTAGGCCATGAAAATTTGCCAATTGATATATCTCGGCAGATGTTAAAGTTAATTCAAAACCTATACTACAGAGGCACAAAAACCAATCTTTTGTCTTTTGGTTGCATAATTTCTTTTAGTAAATTTGGATTTCTAAATGGGTCAACATATGGGACTTTGTGTCAGTTCTTTGTTTCTGTACCATATATTCAGGATTTTTAAATGTATTTATTTGTTTTGTGGCTACTGTACATACTCTGTGGAGGCCCTCTCCATCCTGCTCATATTGATAAGTTTCTTCCTCCAGAGAGTTTTATGTTAGTACCAGCAGGGTTCAGGTTTTCCCTCATGGTAACAGTTGAATTAACCATTTGGTTGTGCCACAGTGTTGTCATAGGTGTTATCCCTATAACCCTGAGCATCAGGATATTTTTTTGACGACTGAGGCATAGTTAGCAGCAGTGGCAAAGGCATTTTTTAGGGTCTTAGTGAAACATCTGTTCTTAGGAGTGTGGATCTCAACATGACACATGGTGAATATTCTTCCCCCCTACAGGTGGTTACCCAATGGGCCTGTGTACTGCACAGGGCATCAGTCTTTCCCTTGAGAGCTCTCTAGAATGTAAGCCAATACCTGGTTGAGACACAAACCCCAAAGTCACAAGGTAAGAGTTGTTCCCTTTATGCTAGCATCAGTCATGGCTTATACTGGAATCAAGACAGACAGTTCAATCTGAGACCTTCAGATAGGCCCCTGCTAAGCACACAACCCAGTGCCACTTTATAGAAGACCCCAAGCCCATATGCCTGTCCTTAAATGCCAGTTATCAAAACCTTCAACATAGGTATAGAAGAACTCAGCAAATGCAGTACAAAGGAGCACAGTTCAAAGTGCAAGCTTGCCAGCAAGCAGCTACACAACTAAAGGGATGTTCTAGTCAGAAGGCAGCAGTGATGTTCAGCAAGAAAAGAAAAATCCCTGGTGGTGAAAGTCATTGCCTAGATACCCTGCTTACTGCACTGATGATTGTGTCACTCCTCAAAGACAGAATGGATCCACTCCCACCTTAAATTTAGTTCAGATGTTGAAACTAATAATGTCACATATACACCAAGAGGATATGGAACGCTTTATTACTCACATAATGAGGCTTTCTGGAGAAAGCAGGGCAGGTTACCAAGCTGGTCCAAACGTGGCTTGAGAGCAGGGAGTGGTAAATGGCTTGGGGTTTATGGTGGTTATGGGCTTGATTTGGCATCAGAGTTCTCTTGCATGGAGCTCGTTTGCATGGTTTGAGCTTCTTATTGTCTCCAAAAGAGGGAGCACCCAGGGTTGCTTATTAGCTGTCCCAGATGTGTAGCAGAAAGAAAGGGGCAAGTGGTGGGGCTTGAAAGGGGTCAGTAGTCAAGCGTCAAGTATGGGCCCAAACTCTTTATTACGTATGCTTACTTAACTATGATTTAAGAGTGGAGGTAAGGTAAAATATTCTTATGAAACAAAAGCTGAGTTTATCTTAAGTAGAATCTCAGTGTAGGAATGACTGAAGGATATACTTCAAATCAAACCTAAGGAAGGTCAGAAGTAAGGTCTGAGATATATCATGGAATGGTGAGACAAAAAAAAAAAAAAATGGGTAATGGCAGAATCTATGATGACAGCCAGCTCTCTCCCAGTCCACTGAAGTTGTTTAAACTCATTAACTTATAACATTTACATTTTAATTGCTGACATTGTAACAGTGTACAAGGTAAAGAGTGTCCCAGACCTCATGGACTTTACCTTCTCCTGGGGAAAAGAAGGCTAAGTTCACACAGCTGGCTGCCCCTGCTGCTTCTGCAAGTTCTTGTGGCCCCAGCACCACATTCTGTTGGTTCCTGTTCTTTGATCTCACAGGCTGTTCACAGGTGCTGGTACACATCTACTACTCTGCTACTTCTCACAAAGCAAAGTGTGCTGGGGATTAAGTTCACAGAGCCTGAGGCTTTTTACCCTGAACCAGAAAGCTGAGAGAGCACCTTATGTCCTGAAACAACCACCTTAAGCTGACATTCAAGACTCTTGGTAATATCTTGAAGGCATTGAAACATCTATGTATGAACAAGAAACTTCCTAATGAAACAATTTAAAATTAACTATTTCTCATTTTGTTCTCCCAAAGAACTTTTTTCTACCTCTCCTTTAGCCTTTTTTCCAATCTATTGGAATTATGATTCATCGTATCCTTGGCCAGCCACTAAATCATAATCCTAAAGAACATGATTCCTGAGTTTAGAAGATCTAAACTTGATTCCTTCTTTATTGTCTATAAAGACAATAATAACTTTGATCTTAGGCAAACTTACTTAATTTTTCTGAGCCACAGATTCCTTATCTACAAAATGGGAACACTGATGGTACTTAATCACTTAGTGTAGGGAGGATTAAAAGTGACACAGCCTGTTTGAGTTTCACTCAAAGTTTGGCACAAATGACAAAAGTAATGGCAGCAAATATTATTGATCTGTTTCCTCAACTAAAATGTCAGCCTTTTAAGGTGAGAGAATGTCTCACGATCTGCCTGTTAAGTCAACATCACCTAGCATTGTGCTGTGTGTGTGGCCGTATATATGGCTCAATCAAATTAACATTTATTTTTAAATTCATTAAATTTAAGTTCAAATCGAATCCTACCACTGACTGGATTTATTTTCTCTCTGCTTCACATGCCCTTTTTTCTTTATCTCAATTTTTGTCTCTTCCAGTTTCTTTACCTTTTTGTCTTCTCAATCTCAAATGTTATGAAAGTCCCAAGAGATAGGTGAGAAAAATAAGATATAAAAAAACTTTCCATAAGGCAAAGCAGTCATGGAATATAAATGAAATTTAATTTCAGAACCACACTGGAATAAGGATGGCTAAGGCGTCAACTCACAACTCCTAGAGGTACAATCACAGTGCAGGTTTCTCCACCAGCTAGCCAGAGGTGGGTGGGTTAGTGTGGAGGTGGGTCGTAGTGGAAAGGTAGTGAACTGTGGCACTCGCTCTCCGGTGAACATAGCAGTCTTCGTGTGACTGTTCTCCCAGGGTCTCGCAATGGTATCCGGAAGTACTGTCTCCCTGCTGATTTCTTGAGTATAAAACTAAAACTTCAAACTCCATCACAGTGACTACCATTAACTGATGAAATCAATTAAGCCAGCAGCACTACCTGCTGAAAACTGGCTTAGCAAAGACACAGAGGAAGGAATGGCAGTGTAGAACAGATGAAACAGAAAGATAGGGGACTGGGTTTTCTTTTCATTCTGTTTTTAGAAGCGTAAGTTCCATCAATGTGTCCTTTTACACTGCTCTGAACCACTGCTTCCCCAGCAACTGTGAACAGCCCCCTGCTGGGCCTCATTCCTTAACCTCACTAAGTGATTACTGTTAATACTGTGGTTAATGGTTTCTGGAAAGATGATATCTATCAACATCTGAGTGTACACATTTGGGCCTAAATATTGAGAAATCGTAGGTATGTAATGCAAAGCCTGGGTGTGCCTGCCTGTAGAAAGGAGTTCGTTAGGATTAATCTTTTACCGAGTGACTAATGCAAAAGGAACGAGGCCCTTTCCTCTCTGACTCGGCAGAGGTTTTGTCCAAGCTTTCAAACAGGTCTCTTTGGAATGCGCTGGTCACTTGTGAAGACTCTACTTAAGCATATGGAACTTAAAAACCTTGATTTTTTTTTTTAACTTTTGTATACTCTAGCAAGTTCCTGAAAATCAAATGTCAGAACCTAAGCAGAAGACTGACTGCGAAAACACATGCCCAGTTGGGGAAAAGTGCATGGGGAATCATCCGGCACGCTTCGAGAACTTCCAGCCCAGACTGGTAGAACTCTGTATTACCTTCTGTTCTGATGCCTGAGCTCTGCCCGACTTTTGTGTGAAAAAGCATCTTTGTGAAGCAGTACGTTTGTTGTGTTGTACCTGTGAATCCTTTCCTTTCATCTTGGTTGCTGCTTTTAACTTGAGTGGCATAACTTCCTCTCTTGGGCTACACTTACAGGAGAGACCAAAAGATACAAGGCAGGTGGGAGTATCAGGCAGACCTTCATGAGGGGGATATTTTTTTCTGCTAAAATTAGCATAAGACAATAGAAATTTTTTGTTCAAGTGCTGTAGTCAGCTACTAGAAGTCAAATTCTTTTTCAGGGTAATGTACTTGTTAGCCCCGTTAAAAAGGGGAAAAAATTGCTGGTTTATCAATAAAAGCGTACTGAGCTGAATACCTACACAAAGAAATTTTCAGTATAATTTATGGCATTTCATCTTGTTGAACTGCATTTCAAGTAATTCACCCTGGCAGCTTTACTCTCAAAATGGAAACCTTTGTACTTTTCTTGACTTCATTACATAAAATGAGTTTGTGTTCAACTGTAGTCCATATACTTGATAATTTATCTGACTGGGTAAGGTTATTAGCAATTTAAGAAATAAACCCATTTGGATTTTCAGAGAGAGTTAACAGAAACAGGAGATTGCTATGATGATCTCTTAAAAATTACAGTGTAACACACAAAAGTGAGATTTAAGTAACAAGATTTTCCATACAACAATAACACCAGGGAAATTCAAACTCAAATTCCCTCGATTAATTTCCAGGAATTAAGTGGTCATTATTGAAGTCAATGGAAGATACATTTTACAAAGCTGAGAGGTCAATTCAATTCAGAAAAGCAGACCAAATGGCACACTATCTTTAGAGTTTCTGAGGCTAAAATTCATCCAGGTCAATTGAGTGAAAGATTTTGTAAGATTCTCCACTCTGGTCAGAGTAAAGTGAATAGTGATAGTTACAGCCAAAGGATCCTGAAGGTTTTCATGGATAGAATGTTAGACCTGTAAGGCCTTTGGAGATTCCTTAGTACAACCTCATAGTTTTTTGGATTATTTTTGTTTTTTTGTTTTTGCAGTACGTGAGCCTCTCACTGTTGTGGCCTCTCCCGCTGCGGAGCACAGGCTCCAGACGTGCAGGCTCAGCGGCCATGGCTCACGGGCCCAGCCGCTCCGCGGCATGTGGGATCTTCCCAGACCGGGGCACGAACCCGTGTCCCCTGCATCGGCAGGCGGACTCTCAACCACTGCGCCACCAGGGAAGCCACAACCTCGTAGTTTTAAAAGGAGAAAATTGAGACTTGAGGAGATTAACTAGGCCTCATCTGGTCTGTATAGGTACCCACACTCTACTTTTCAGTTAGAGATCTTTTTAACTCTCCCATCATATTCTTTCAGGAATTAATGATTTTCTTGAGTTGGTTCCTTTTGATTTTATATTTTGTGATGGGAATAATAATAATTCTTGGTAAAATACTGATACAGAGAATTTTCAAAATTGGTACTATTTTTAACTTTCATTTAGCCTCTTGTGATATTGCACAGGAGGCAGATAGCATTCATTTTATATTTGGATTCAACTTTTCAATTGACAAAACACTTGAATATCTCAGACTTGCCAATAATATAAGCTACTTACTGTTTAACCCATTTACAGATAACTTATTAGGATGAGCAAGATTAAATGACTTTATGAAGATCACATAACCAGGCAATAAAGAATTAGGAACTTGAACCCAGGCCTTTTTATTGTTTACACCACACAAGTTGTGGATGGATAACTAAGGTAAAGGGATCAACTCATAAAGTTCTTACTGAGGAGAAACTGAAATGTTCCTTTGCTATCTTCTTGGAAGAATTTCACCTGAGGGCTAAGAGCATGAGATTTAGACTCAAACAGAAAGCCCACCTCTACCTTAAACTAGTCTGGGGACATTGATTAAGTGATCTCTTTAAGTCCCGATTTTCTCATACGTTTACCCGTGATAATAATAACCATAGGTTTTATATAACTATTAAGTGGATAATATATGTAAAAACAGTGTGTCTCGTTGTTTGGCATACAATAAACACTGTATGCTGTTTATTCCATACTATTATTCTGAGTTACAATATCAGCAAAACATAGGTGATGTTTCTTTATTGTCATTAATATATGAAGATTTATATATATAATTTATTTATATATGTTTATATAGAGATAGAGAGATAGAGAGAGTTAAGTTTATATGAGCTTCAGTAAACACTGTCAGTAATTATCCTTTATGTCTTTCAGAATGCAAGCCCCTTAAGAGCAAAAATAGATGTTCTGTCTTTGATGTAGAATATCAGCAATGACAAAGTCTGTCCAGCGATATATCCCCAGAACCCAGTATGTTTCTCAAAGAGAATAGGTGTTCAATAAACAGTTTTTATTGTTGAAGTAGAGTTTCGTATTGATTTTGAAACTAATACCTACCCTGGGCTGACTGGCTGGTTGTCTTGCTTATATTTGTTTATTTATGTACTTATTTATGTGTCTGGAGAGTGAGAAGAGATGTGTGAATTTGCTCTTTTGTCTTAAGGTCTCAGTTCCCACATGCTGCTCATATGGTGAGCATCTTCCTCTGCAGTTGTTCCTGTGGTGTTTAAAGTTACAGTATGTGAATCTTAGAGCATGGTTTCTAGCTACTTGTCTAACAAGCTAACTATATTATCTGAAGCTCAGCAAAAGAAACTACCTAGTCCAGTGGTAAAGACAAAATTGGCTGAGTTAAACATACTGAGAAATGGTACCATACTCACAGTGCTTTTTGAAATGTTAGGGTTTTGATGATACACAATTTCTGGGACATCCTTAAAGGACTGTGATAAATGAAAATCCTACCAGTGGGTAGATCTTCGAGCAGGACACCTGGATACACACTGGAAGGAGAAATGGCAAGAGGTAAGAGTCTATATACATCCGTGGGCTGTGGCCAATGGTTTGGCTGGATTGTTAGAGACTTGGAAGGAACATGATTGGAAAATTAGCAACAAGGAAATTTGGGGAAGAGGTATGTGGGTAGGTTTCTCTGAATGGACAAACAATGTGAAGATATTTTTGTCCCATGTGAATATTCACCAAAGGGTGACTTTAGTAGAAGAGAATTTTATTAACCAAGTGGATAGGATGACCCATCCTGTGAATACCAATAAGTCTCTTTCCCCAGCCACCCCTGTCATTGCCCAAAGGACTCATGAACCAAGTGGCCATGGACACAGTGGTTATACATGGGCTCAGCAACATAGACTTCCATTCACCAACACTGACCTGGCTTCAGCCACTTTTAAGTGCCTAGTATGCCAGCATTAGATACCAATGCAGAGTCCCTGATATGGTACCATTCTCTACAGTTATCAGCCAGCTACCTGGTTGATGGCATTGGAACTGCTTTTATCATTGAAGAGGCAATGCTTTGTTCTTACTGAAATGGACACTTATTCTGAGTATGGGTTTGCCTTCCCTGCACACAAAGCTTTTGCCAAAACTGCCATATGTGGATGTACAGAATGCTTTATCTACTGTCATGGTATTCCATACAGCATTGCTTCTTATTAAGGAACTAACTTCATAGTAAATGAACATGACCAGGGAATCCTTGGCAAGGTGGAAAGCATATGCAAAGACCAAGAGTGTATTCAAAAGCACAGAGGCAGGAAAGGCCATGAGATATTTGGTGACTGCCAAATACTAAGGCCTGTTTGTGATGTAGATGCTTAGTGGGGAGTGATGGGAATTGAGGCTGACTACAAGTTTGGTAGTCAGGGGTGGGGCAGAAAGGGACATACATTCCATGCCAAGGCAAGTGGACTTTATCAATTGTTCACTGGAGATCCACTGGAAGTTCTGAAGTCAGAGGATGAAAACATCAGATTTACATTGGAAGCATTCAACTCCAGCAGAAGCAGAGATGAAATGAGACAGCAATTTCCAGGCCATAACAGCCTGAAAGTAAAAATAGTTTTGCAGGAACAGTCACAGGGCACTATTTCCCTGACTATTCACAAACCACACCCACTAATTTTTTTTTTCCTAAATAGATGTGGGAGTCCTCAAAGGTGTCTCCTACAAGGTTAACCCCTTTGGTTATCCTGTAATATTCACTGTTTCCTCCCTCCATGTTTAAGTGTATAGGATCCAGAGCAAGACTGCCTGGAACTAAATTCTGCCTTCTCCACTTACTAGCTGAGTGAAAGCAGTAAAATTACGAGGACTAAATAAGTTAATATATGTAAAGTACTTAGAATCATACCTAGCACATAGTAAATGCTCAATAAATATTAGATATCACAGTTGAAATCCCTATTAGAAAAGTGTTTTTCATACTATGGGTCAGAATCCATTATTGGTCCATACATCAGTTTGGTAGAACAAACTATCATATTTTTTAAACTAAAAGAATATAAGATACAATCTAATAGAAAATATCAATTGAAAATAGAAAATATCAGAGTGATTTCATGGCAAGAGTTAACCTTGCTTCATGAAACTTTGTTTCATTAGGTATAAATGTGTGTGCATACTTGGAATGGAAAATATATTTATAACATATTTATAATATATACAATATATTTATAAAATATAATATATAACAAAGGTAGATATGTTGTTTTTAATGCAATATTCATAACCCCTAGTTCTTGGAATATAGTAGGTACTCAATAAATATTGGTTAGAATCAGTGAATGGATGCATGAGAACACTGGCTTTCTGTGGTCACGTCCCCCATGGTTGTCAATGTCCAAAAGGCTGTTTTGTAGCTAATGCACAGTTAAGGGGCAAATGCTGCTGTTCCTATGGCCACCTATGGACATCTCCACCAAAACTACTGATGGAACTGTGGTCTCTGCAAGGACACCTCTTCCCCTGGCTGCAGAAGGTGTTGAAATCAATGTCACCAAATGCTTCGACTGTCCTGTTGAGACTGAGATGAAATTAACTTATGTTTTCCACCTACAGCCACCCAAAACTCAGACAAAAGTCTAAGAGGCTGGCAGGAGGACACTCTGAGTGCAGATATGCTGTCATCTTCAGAATCACCTCTTTCCTCTGACATTAGCCCATCTCTCTTGAACCAAAACTTCTTTCTTGGTTTCTATCTTCCCTGAACCTCTTTTTATTTTTCTTGAATGTTCTATATTTATCATAATAATAGAGCCTTGCTGGGCAGACTTACCTACCTGGGCCTGTCTCAGCATGCCTGTATCCTATAGTGAACCCAACTGATCTCATGGCCTATCAGGGCCTATTGCAGTAGTCTTTGCAAAATATGACAAGGGCCTGAACCAAGTCAGTGGCAGTGTTAATTGAGAGGTAGTGACATTAACCTGGGGAATTCAGGACACTAATCACCATGAATCCATTCATGGGTAATATTCTAAATATGTAAAAATCGGTTTGGCAAGAACACTGACCAAGAAAGTTGATGCCACAAACAATCTGAAGCGACTCCAAACATAAACAACACTGTAGCTGTGAGCCATTGTGCACTGGCTGAATCTCAGCTTTGACTTCCATGATTGTTTCAGGTCATATTTTCAAAAGTTCAAGTTAAAAGAGATTTCTGAGCAATTGCATGGAGGTTAGAGGATAAGAAGGGAAGTTTGATTATTAAAGTGCCCTGGCAGAGGACAGGTAGCTAATAGAATCATCAGTGATTGTGTTGCTATGGGCTGGTCTAAATGAATGGGTAGCTGTGTTTAATGACCACAGCTTAAGAGCCTCTGGAAGATACCCACCCTTGAGAACGCACCAGAAAGTAACTGCCTATATCATACACAGAGGTTAGACTTCTACTTTCACAATCATACAAAGCTATATAGTACACAGACATGTCATCTATTGATCTGACTTTCCTGTGGACTTAGAGAAGGCAAGACTTTTTACAATTCATGAAATTAAAACATCATTCTTAAGGTGATGATACGCCTGCTAACTCTTCATTCCAACTTGGCCCAGAAACAACCTACAACATTTCACAGTGCTAGACCTTTCAAACTGAAAAATTATTTTGGATATGGAAAAAAGTTGCATTCCTATTGCATTTGATCTTTGCAATGGTAAAATTCCTGATTATCTGAGGCTCTAAACTTTTCCTTTTCAATTCACCAACCTTGCAAGTTTTATCAGGAATACAGAGAACAAATAACTCACCTGATCAATGTCAGCATCTCCTTTAGATTTTCCTAAGTATTAAAACATAATTTTAATATTTACATTGGTTGGAGTTGTATGTTTTTCATTTCGTCTGAGTTAAACATTACCTATTTTTACCCTACCCTATTTTGTTATCACATACAGATACAAAATTATACTTGTTTGTTGACAGAGAGAGAAAGAAAAAAAAAGTTAATGACAGGAAGTATTTTATAGGTGTTTTGAGAGCCCAAAGAGGAAACAGGAATGTTGTTTGCAATTTTTCTGTATCTTGTCTATGTCCTCCCTAATATTCTTTTCTCTAGATTCTCTAACACATTTAAAAATGTCCAGTTCCTCTTTGTTCCTCATAAAGGAGACGTGGAATGGGGATTCCAACTTCCTCAGACGTGCTCTGACAAGAACATTTCTAGCAACACAAAAAGCACAAGCCTGTTAAGGATTTCACCTTTTAAGAAATGACAGAATAATTACAGGACAACATGTCCTTCATGAGTAAAAACAGCCAAACTAAAGTGCTTTCAAGGCTGGCATGGCCTACTTCTCTCCTGGCAAGCTGCATAAATCATCAAGTGTGAAGGGACTGGTTCACAGCCCATGGAGCACGTGTGTGTGTGTGTGCGCGCGCGTGTGTGCGCGAACGTGCGTGTTGGGATGCACATGGACACATCATGGGTTAATGACCTCGGTTTCAGGTTAGTTGAAACTCTGATAATAAACCCCCAGTACATTTTACCTCCACCTCTCTTCCCCTTAATCTTTAAACCTCAGGCTGCTTTAAAGGGAAAATTTAATCCATATATATCTGCCTCATTTTCATTTAAATCGTCAAAAAAGTTGTTTTAAAAGAGTCCTTTGATGTCCTACACTCCCTTGAGCCTTTTCTTAGCCTATTTTCTTAAAAACAGGGATTAGCCTTTTCCCGGGTTTAGAGGGGCTCTACTCTTCCTCCCCAAATACAAGTCCCACTGCTCCCAGCCCAGGTCTCAGCTGAAAAAAAGAAAAAAGCTTTGGAGTTACTGAGGCAGTGCTGGTAGAGAAAAGAGCTTATCTGAGGGTCAAAAAGCATTTACAAATATGAACTTTTAATGCGGGGCCCAACATTGAGGTTAATCATTAACATTTCTGCTCTTTGGGGACCTCGTTCTACCCTGAGGATCTGCCCAGGGAAGTATTGGATCTCCCCACCCTTGACTGGTGCCTGCATTCTGGAGAATTCAGAGACGTGGATCTTAATGCAAGCAGCCTTTTTTGCCTGATCATCTTTTTGATAGAACTACAGATATACCTATGTCGGAACCCATAGTTTTTGCCTTCTAGGTGGTACTTTACGTCTTTGCTTTGTGCCTAATGTGTATCATTTCATTCTAGTTTTCACATTCAGGACAGAATTTCTTAATCATTTTTATATACACAAAAGTAGGCATATTCCATCTTACTGTGCACAGTATTATCCAAAGAGTAATCTGTGTTTGGCTAAAATGGAAGGGTTCCCACAGTGAAATCCTAATTTTAATCAATGGAGAAATCTCAGAAAATTGTTTAGAAGAAAAGCACAGTTAGAGAAAGAGAGAAAATATCATAGTCCCAGAATTCTTACTTTTTGGAAGACTTTTAAAATAAAAGAGTTATATTTCAACTATTATTTCTTTCTATTTCCTCACTTCTACTGAAGCTTCCCATTTCAGATTACATTCAATTAATAACAGAGGGGCTGAATCTGTGATCGTGGCCTCTATGAATCACCCTGAAGAATTCATAGTCATCATGTATCAAGTGGCAAATCACTTGGAAATCCGGATATACGATCCCAGTTCTGGAAGCTCAGAATCAATGGGGTGTTTCTATATTGATTTTGGAATGCAAAGTTGATCATGACACCCCATTTGAAATCCTCAGTGGCTGCTCATTGAATTCAGAATAAAGAATAAAATTCAGGATAGAGTCAGCCAAACTCTGCAGGACCACCCTGTGCTGAGGCCTCTGCTCCATCTCCAGGTATGTGGTATCAGAGCCATAGAGGTCCCCTCTCTTCTTCACTGGCAGGTGCTTACATACCTCTGTGCCTTTGTGGATGCTGATGCCTATCCTAGGAGTGCTCCCTACTTTTTTGTGCCTGCTGGAGTGTCCCCTCATCCTTCAAGGCCTACTTCAAAAGATATCCCCTCTGCATAGGCAAGGTTATCATGATTGTCTCTTTATCTCTTGGTCTTTCCCATGACAGCTTAAGCTTTTGGAGGGGAGGCACTGTATGGTCCTAGTTGTTATATCACCAGCACCTGGCATAGTACCTGGCAGAGTGATGTCCTGGGGAGAGTGATCTGCACACATCACCCACTCCCATCCAGAGCTATAAGCCTCAAATGCTGCCAAGGGGAAGCCACCCAAGCTGAGCTCCGGGTCCTCCAGTGCAGTTCAATCAGAGCAGCCTTGCTTTCACCTGTTGACATTCTGGGCTTCCACGGTAGCACACATTAGGCACATTTAGATGCTTTTTAAATGGATGGATGGACAGATAGATGGATGGATGGATGGATAGATGGATGGATGGATGGATGGATGGATGGTTGTTCGATTAGGATACAAAATCTTAGAATTCAAGCCAGTTGACCAAATCCACAAATATTTATTAAGCACTTACATACAGTGTCTCAGTGAGATCTAAAGAGGTCTCTGTAAGGAAGTAAATAATTCAATGTCTCCTTGAAGGAGTTTGGGATTAGGTAGTGAGTCAAGATACATTACAAAATAAGTTACATTACAAGTAACATTTTAAAATACCCGGATTTCCAGAGCCAAACAACAATACAAGTCCCACAGACAACTTTTGAGGCTGAAGCAGTAGATGCAATTCTAAACTGAAGTAAGGAGGGCTAGTGGCTTTTAAATAATGCTTTAAATAATGTACTATTTTTAACTTGCCAAGTACTTTTCCATAGATAATCTTCTCTAAAATTTACTATTGCTATGCCTTGAAAGTATTGTTATGAATGCTTTAAGGGAACATGAAGTAAAATTATTATTATTATTATCATCATCATCATTATTATTACAACAACAGCAATAAGTAGATAAGTTAAGTGATGAGCCCAGGTTTTCATAGCTAGAGAGCAGCAGAGCTGAGAAAGAGGAATTCACTTCTGTCTACCAGAGGCACGTCCAGGTTTCATGGGGGCTAAAGCATGTACAGTTGGGGTAGGGGAGTTTCTTGAAAACAAGAAAACATTATTAGAAATAGAAAATTAGAAAGTATTTATTTAGAATGAGAAAGAAATCACAACATAATTTTTTTTCACAACATAATTTTTTTTTATTAATTGCTTGACATACATTGATGATGCTTTTCTTCCCTATACTTTTTTGGCCCTGTACTTTGTTCAGATTTCCAGCCCTGGTATTAGGCCTGTATTCATCTGTCAGGATCAAAGTTATAGTAACCAGTTAGCTTAGCCTAGTTAGAAACTAAGCCACTAAGACTGGAATAAGAATTGGCCTCCACTTAAGCTGTGTGCAAGTTCAGAACACCCTGCAATATTCACTTATGACCTCACCTATTCCCTCCCTTAAGTGCAGTCAAGTATGAGCACATTTCAAAACTGAAAAAAATTTTTGTTTGAAGAGTCATTAAATGGTCCTTGAGATAATCAGAAAGTCCGTGGTGCTGGGGTGATGGAGGAGGGGTCATCTTTTTCAGATCTGCCTCACTGCTCAATTAATGTTAACCAAAATAGTTCTCCTTACTATCAGTCACCATGTTATGTCCAACTCTAAACAAGTCCATGGCATGCAGACAGCACAGCAACCATATCCGGTGAGAGAATGAATGAAAGAATCGCAAGACAATGTTTCATATTAAGGAATATCATCCAGAGTGGTTATGCTGAAGCACCCATTCCTGTGGTCCAGAGAGACAATATTGAGGTCCCCCACCATTACCTAAGAAGTAGGACGGTTTATACAGAGGACAGAAGCAGCTGGGAGGTAACGGGGTCAGTCAGTAAAAGAGCAGGTGTTTCTGGGACTTTTACGCAATTCTCTTAGCTGTATCCTAGAAAAATTCTTCTTTTCATAGCATAGGAAAATGAGTCTTTGCTAAGTGGCCAGATATTGTTTTGATTTCATTGTAAAGTTTTTTTGATCTTATAATAGGAACTGCTCTGGTTCGCTTTCTGTGCCCCCATTTTACTTTCCAGCTTTCATACCTGTTTGTCAATTGATGGCATTTTTCATTAGCCCTGAAGAGTTGGTAATGTTGCTAACAGTCCTGTATATATATCCACTAAAGAAAAAGGCATTTTGTAAAGATAGGAGACAGAGGAGCTCTCTCTTTTTTCACCGTTGGTACTTACTGCAGTTATTCACCTTGAACGCTTAACATCAGCCCAGGTCTCTTGGTTAGTGTTTGCACATGTACGGCACCTCCTGCTGACTTTGGTAATCACCTCCCACATGTAAACAGATTGGTTCTAATGCCTGTATAACTCATTGAGTTTTTGGTCTTAACGTCTATCTTTTTTTCCAGGCACGTCACTGCAGCTCTTCTGGGGCTCAGGACGAGGAACATCACTTTATGCCCCACATTCTTCTCTTTCCATAGAGCCCAGTTACTAACCCTGCTCCATACCAAGACTTTTTAATCTTGGTTACCCTCTTGTGCACTTTTTAATTCTTCTCCAGTATATATTTCCTGTAATATGATATTTGTGTGGGAGCCTAACTGTGGGGTTGATATGTACTGACCTTTGGTGTTCAAATCATTTGTGAAATCTGCTGCCTGGCCTTTTCACTTTCAGTTTTCCATCATTACTTCCTTCCGTTATTTTGCTTCATTCACATGTGTGTTTGCTTATTATACATCCAAATATGTCAGATATTTCAATGGCAAAAAAAAAATACGGACACACCATCATCTTCTTTTCTGACTTATCATAGGGTATGATCCTTAAACAGACTTCAGCATACTCTGCAGAAGATGTTATAAAAATAGAACAATCAGGGCTTCCCTGGTGGCGCAGTGGTTGAGCGTCCGCCTGCCGATGCAGGGGACACGGGTTCGTGCCCCGGTCTGGGAAGATCCCACATGCCGCGGAGCGGCTGGGCCCATGAGCCATGGCCACTGAGCCTGCACGTCCGGAGCCTGTGCTCTGCAACGGAAGAGGCCACAACAGTGAGAGGCCCGTGTACCACAAAAAAAAAAAAGAACAATCAAATATGGTAGAAACTCAATGAACTTCTTAATGAACTAGACTGGCCTAAACCCAAGGAGAGAAAAGGCATTATTAAAATCTTTTTTTGACATTTTCCATGCAGTGTTCTTATCATTTATCCCCCTAATCTTTGCTGGACAACCTGTACTAGCCCTTCAGGTTTCAGATACTAAAGCACTTTGCAGAGCTTTGAAACACTCTTCAAACTTTATAGTTATTGGTCTGTATCTATCTCTCCTCCAAAAACCTATGGATGCCACAGGAGGACGAGGAGTTTATCTGCTTGTTTACTGTTGTAGCTCAGTTCTAGAAAGATAGTAGGCCCTCAATGCATATTTGCTGGAGGTATAATGAATGAATCTCACCTTATTCTTTTCAGTGGTCATTAATCTTCAATATGGACCTTTAATGTTTTATATGTTTTATTCTAGCAAGTTTTCTTGTCTCTTCATTCTTAAACTTGTAGTGCTTTCTGACCTCCACTTCAATCTTGTCTTTTATGTTCTTTTCCTTTTGTGTTGGCCTTCAACTTCAGAGGCATCATAACGTATTTTCCTCCCCCTACTGTCTGCCTCTCTATGGCTTTCGAACGGCTTGCTTTCCACAGTGAAGTGGATCTGGGTCTTCTGGGGCCTGGAATAGAATTAGGGGTGCCACCTTGAGACAAATAATGCAATATTATAAGCAGACTCCTGGGGATGGAGAGTTCGCCTCTGCCCACTGAACACCTTTCTGTCTGTTTCCCATAGAAGTGGCAGATGATGTTGTCTAATGAAGACACAGAATAATTCTGAAAGCAAAACAAATTTAATTTAAAAATAAGTTAACAGAATAAGAAGATAAAAGTGGTGCATAGGTAAAAGGGATTGTGATGATAGATAAGCAGAAGTAGGAATGAAAGGATAAATTTGAGAGTCGGAAATTTGGAAGCTAACATCATTGTGGCTCATGAAAATCAATTATAGCATAGTGGGTAACAGCTTTTGATTTATAAAGGCTTGGATTTCATGCACTAGCTGTGTGACCTCAGGTAAATTACATAACCTCTCTGTGCCACTGTTTATCTGTAAAATACTTACCACACGGGGTCTCTGTAATGTTTAAATTGGAGGATGCATGATAAAGTGTTTTGTGCAGTGCTCAATAAATAGCAGTTAGATATGGTTTGTTCAAACCATAAGAAAAGCCTTTGTTCAGGAATTGCAAAAGGAAAGAGAAAAGCAGGAGGGAAAAAAGCAGTATTGACTAAACCAGCTTCCAGTTTCCTTGGCACTATTCTACCTTCCACACTATCCAGCCACCACTATCAGCCAGGAAGCATGAAACCCATAGAACGTCTAGCTCTTGAAGGCCCCATTTCAATGAATGAAGTGAAATGCTTGCATTCAGAAGCTGACTATTGTCCCTGGTCAGTTCAAATGAGTCATAGCAGATCAGCTGGAAATGAAACATTGGCAACATAAAACAAGTCTTTCTCAAAACAGCAACACCAAAATGATGAGGGTTCATATTGTCCAGGCCATGATGAGTTTGCTTTGGGGGTCTTTCACCATTGGACACTTGGTTATTGATGATCTGACCGGAAAGCTCAAGGAAAAGCCCTGCTTTGTTCTTGTGGTTCCTCTGGGGGAGAATGAAGAAGCTGGAGAGGCCCATTTTTCTAAGGCAGTTTGCCTCCAAGCTACAGACTATATCATGATGGTAAAATGATAAACACTGATAGTTACCACCCCACATTTACGTCTATATTCTTAAAGCAGAAGGCATTCTATGTAGCAAATCCAGCACCTTTGTTTAGGATTTCTTTGTGCAACTTGAAACAGGGATCTGAACAAATAATCTTCCCCTAATGTCTAATGTTTAAGCAAGGCTCTTGTTTTTTGCTTTTAGACATGTTCAAAAGGCCTGCTAAACACTACTTCTTGTCCTTGAAATACAATACGTTGAACTCTATTATTCCACCTTCATCTGCTCCCCATGTAATCTCACAGTGTGGAGTAATTTAAAAGAAATATTGTTCCTCTGTGGCTTTCTTGTTCTAACTTAAGACCAAATTCTGGGCTATTGTAAAGTTTTAAAGAAACTACCTCAAAAATCTGAATACTTAGCTGTATTCATCACAAAGATTTTGTAACATTTTTTTCAAGTACTAAATCCTAGGTAGCCTATCCCATCCACTTCTCTAAACACTGGCTCCACAATTCAAAGGTTATTTGAAATGGCCAAGATTAAGCATGATTACATGAAACATTTCTCCCTATTTTGCTCAAACCCTGGAGGCTGGTTTGTTCTGGTTCAGCTCTGGAAAATCAGTTTCAAGGAGATCGGAGTAGGCATGGAAGTCTTCCAGGTAAAGATCTCACCCACACATGGACAGTGTGTGCTCAGGCTGTCCAGAATTCTCTGACCTCTCCAAGAGCAGTTTGGTATTGAATTTCTGATGTCATCCTGGGATACACTAGGTATGTTATGCTTTGGTTTGTAGTAAGCCTAGATATTATAGGACTTCTACGTATTGGAGTGGAATTTCTGAGCCTATTCTAGGCCTACTCTAGAACTAAACTCATTTTATAACATGGCAGGTTATGGCAATAGACCAATAATAACTCATCTCCTTATTTATTGTTACCATCACTTCAGGAGGAGGGATTTCTTACAGGTTTCATTTAATGTTCCCATTTTTTGGCCTCTTCCATCTGTATTATCCTCTATGAATCTTAAATTACAGCACGTCTTCAACATGTTTCTGTCATCAATGTGTATCTGCTTTTAATACAGAACATAGAAAATTATATAGAGCTGTGGATGTCACTTATCTGATAATCAAAGAGTGAAAGGGATAAAAGGAAGTGTAGCTTGACCAGACATGACACAGGATGAAGCACCGTTAGGTTGTTCTTGTTTTTTGAGGGTAGGAGTCCTTTTTCAACAGGGTAGAAGAAGCTGCCTTTAACATGCGTGACCAGCCACGAAGGCAAAGCATGACGGATGCCATTTAAATGGAGATTGAATCTCTGCAACCACCAGTAAACTTTTTTTGGAAAGACGTGTTCATCGAGGACTTAGCATCAACTTTGTATGTAAATGTGTACTAAAAATAAACCATGCATTATGGATGATAGGTACATGGCTCTGTCTCAAGGATTTTGCAGACTAGTTGGAAAGCAAGCCCTTTACCTACAAAACATTTCATCCAAACGTCCATTTTCACTTCCAACCAATGTGTTGTGCTGTTTTTTCTTTCCCTACAAGAGCCTCCAGACTAGCTGTCGGGGTGACAGACACTCTGCCTTATCACTAGCTCCATGTAGACCAACATATGGAAAAGTAAAAAAAGGATCTGCAGCCCAAACAATGTGCTTCTGTTGCTTGTTTCAGAATGTTCTGTTGGGCTGGTGCTCTAGCTGTCCCACTGATGTTTTCTGGTCCTAAAAATGATGAAACCAAACATAAGTTAGAAAAGTATCCAAGAAGAACAAAGGAAAATGTGGAAAATATCTGTTGTCTCAAATGATATGTTTTCATTTGATTTCATTGAAAATGTTTGCAGATCTACAATATTTGAAATGTATGGCTCTCCGCTGAAAAATTTAACTTTCAATATCGGTACGTTCCCCAGTAAAGAGCTATAGGGGTATCAGTGGGTGACAAGTTAACACAAAGTGACTGTTTTTGAGAACATACTCACAGCATTTTCAATGTTTGGCACATAGAGTCGCTTCTATGTTTTTCCTCTCTTTCTGCATGTTTGGCCTCTGCCTCTGCATTCGGTATATAGATCAGTCCTTCCATATAGCCTTGGACCCAAACTAGGAACCCCTAGTTCTGAGCTGAAAAGATGTTCTCCATCCCAATGTTTGGCAGAGGACAGCCTCCACCCTCAGACAGTTCCTCAGAAAGGTATAGAGGTTGACTGCCCTCATGAACATTTTAATTTGGTCCTTTAAGATTCCATCCTGTAAGTGCAGCTCACTGTCTGAGGTCTACATTGCACTTTTTTGAGCACTGTTTAGGTAAGTGGAGACTCTTTCTCTGGCAAAGAAATTCTGACCCCATCCTTTACCCCATTGCCTGAAAACATTGGCACAGGCAAGAGAGGCTCTGAGCACAGAGGAGCAGCTTTTGAGAAATCCAAGGGGGGCCAAGATGACAGCCTCTGACATGGGCAGGCATGGCAGAAGAGTATTAATTATTCATAACTACAAGCATTTCCATGCACACACTTTCCACCTGCTGGGCCTAACTCTGTAACACTCTGACTTTCCCCACTGTGGGAATCTCTAAAAGGTAGCATCCTTAAGAACACTGAGTACTTGCAATGTGAGAACATTGTGAAAGGTGCTGAACACCAAAAGGAGAAAAGACAGATCTCCCAGCCTCTAGAGACTCACAGTCTAGGGGAGAAAGAATTGAACCAAAAAGCCAAGGTACAAAGAACACTGTGTTTAGTACCATTTCAATGATGAAAATAATATGCATCACATGATTTTAGTAAAAAAAAAGTAGTACTTTGGTCTGGGAATGTGGCTCTACACAGTTGTGGGTGTCTTGGAATAGGCCACTAAGTTCCTGAGGACAAGGTCCAATGCAATGGACCCTGGTGGAGTGGGATTTCCATAAGCTAAAAACAATAAGGTTTTTAAGTAGTGGATTGCATGCCAGTTGGAGTTGTATGCACTTTCTCACAGAAGTAAGAAACTAGAATATAGAGGCAATCAGCCCTGTTTCTAAGTGTGTTGAGTCATGTAGATGAAGCTGCTGCTTCATCTTGTTTGCACAGGAAAGCCTTGATAGATAAGAAAAAACACTGAGACTGCAGGCTCCTGCTTTGAACTGTGCAGATGTGAGATGTGCAAAGAATGTTACAAGCCCCCTGCTTTGACACAGATAACAGAAACATAGAGAAGATAGAGCCCTGGGTTGGAAGGCTGAGAGCCTCGAGAAAAGGCAATGCCCATGCATTTCAACCAGTGAAGGCTTCTAGCAGCCAGAATGTGAGAGAGTCGGGGAGAGGAAGGATTCCATTTAGAACTGTAGTTTCGGACAAAGGAGAGGGATATATACTGTCCTAGGAAAAAAAACTGGAACCTTGAGAATCGACTGGTCTTCTAGAAGAATCCTTTTTGCCTGGGGACCTCATATCCACAAAGAGAATGTAAACTATGAACTTTCCAAACCACTTTCTGTATCTCCAGCTGTTTGCATTCTGGCTGCAGCCTAATATACTCGTAAGCCACGGTGCCTGATTGACCTGTGGGTTCTTAATAAAATTTGATTGCATTGAAATTGAGTTGCTAATCCCCCAGAAATTGACCCAGGGTTGACTCCACTCCTTCAGATTGTATAAAAGAATTCAGGGTCCCCAGAATCACACACATTTCCAGGTGAACCCAGGGGCCAGGGCATGTTGGTGTTTTGTGTCAGTTTGGGGAAGACATTCTAGGAGATATAAATTCTTCAAGCATTAAGTTTGTCTTGTTCTATCCCAAGCACGATAGTGGAGTCTTCAGGAAATTTTTAACTTGTCATTAAAAATGCCTTTCATATCAGAATTTTCAAAAGCACTGATAGCTGAACAAAAAGAAAAGGCAAGTGTAAGAATTATAAAAATAAGCAATCATTCATTTTGAACACAAAAGGAAAATGCACCTCTTTCAGGGTGTTTCAAAAAATAGAAAAGTGCATTTTTGCTGATAGATTGCTATTAAGGACACCTCTAAACTATCAGCCTTAAGAGGATTGCTTTGCCACTCTTTTTGTAAAGAAGGAAAATGAATGAAGTTGGAAAATGTAAAACCTACAATGTGTTTTCAATTGTAGATCATGGCACTTTCATCCCGAAATTTGGGGAAGATAACTTTTAATTACAGTAATAAGAACCACATGGGTAATGATTGATGTGAACCTGATGTGTCCTATTCCTTTATTAATCTTTTTAATTAGAGACAAAAGAATGTTTTATCTGACGGGAAGGAGATGAGCTGGGCCATGATGCTCTGCTGCACTTTAGGATGGAGAACCTGATTGCTCACCGAGGGTCCCTGTTAACCTGGGGCAGGAGGTGAGGGACCCAAAGCTGAGATCACTTGTTTCCAGCTGGGAACAGCTTTGCTTGTACTTCTTGCTGCAAATCATCTGCATGAACAGCCTTTTATTTTTTTCTTTCTTTCTGTTGGATTGGTTTTCTTGGCATTGTTAAAACTGGTGAGTTAGGGAGAGAATTTAAATTGTTGCCACACCAGTGTTGGGAGTTCCCGTCTGCCGTGAAAGTGAGGGTGCGGAATTGCAATGGTGGATGTCAGGGCATCTGGAAAGGGAGCCTGGCTCTGAAAGGAGTGTGTCGGGAAGCGGACTGAGGCCACAGAAACAAAAATAATGAAGTTAGCACTAATTGGGATTGCTGGCTGATGACAGAATTGACAAAATAGAAAAGCAGGGTTGGGAAGAATAAGAAAGTTAAGTAAATGATCAACAGTTACGAAACATGATATAACTCCCACTCGAACTTGAAAGGTTGATACAAGTTAGTTCTTTGGGCCCTATGGTGTAGAATAATATATTTAGTCAATAGATTTTTTTTTTTTTTTCAGCACGCGGGCCTCTCACTGTTGTGGCCTCTCCCGTTGCGGAGCACAGGCTCTGGACGCGCAGGCTCAGCGGCCATGGCCCACGGGCCCAGCCGCTCTGAGGCATGTGGGATCTTCCCGGACCGGGGCACGAACCCGTGTCCCCCGCATCGGCAGGCGGACTCTCAACCACTGCGCCACCAGGGAAGCCCCAGTCAATAGATTTTTATTGAAGTCTTACTATGCATCAAACTATGCCAGGCCCCAGGGGATGCTATTATTGGGAAGATAACCTGGAAGAGTCATAATCTCGTGAATAATATAGGTACATGTGTAAATATGGAGACACAATAAATTCTCTAATTACCTAGTGGTGGGAAAGTCAGGGTAAAGCTGGACAAGGTAAGTGGACCATGAGCTGACTGTTGAAGAATAGGGATTTTCTGGGTGTGTATGGAGAAAAGTTGTTTTGGTAGAAAGAATAGCCTCTCAAAGCTACGGAGCTATGAAACAGCATTTCCTATCTGGAAAACTACACGAAGTTGGGTGTGGGTCTGGATTGGGTGAATGGTGCACAGTGAGGCTTGAGAGGCAGCTGGAAGCCAAGTTAAAAAGGGACTTCATCCTTTGTGTGATGGGAATCCATCAATGGAGCTTATATTAGAAGGCATTAGAATGTGGAGGATAAGAGCACAAGCTGTAAAGTCAGAGAGACTTTGGATAATAGATTCACCCTTTACTAGGTGCCCAGATTATGGCAGCAGGAATGACACAGGCCTGTGTCTGAATCCTCCTAACTCCACTTACCATGCACTCCCAGCCTCTGTGTTCTTGTCTCTAAAGAGGGAATGATACCTCCCCTCAGAGCTTAACTGAAGAGACAATGATGAGGTATGTAAAAGTGTCTGGCAGGTAGTAAATGCTCAGTAAATGTGACTTTCAGTTGCTTAACTCCTCAACAGAGATTTGTTGCAGAGAACTTCAATTTTTGAAGTGCATGCTACTTTTTCATAAGTCAGGATGCTAGCCCCACTCAGGGAAAAATCGACAGAGGTTCAATTCTAGATTTTCTAATGAGCTTCAGCAGTTCCCAAACAGCTAAGTCTTTCATAGCCCACTTATCACAGGTACTGCATCCAAAATAGGTCAGCCTGATAAATACTTAAAAGAGAAGGAAGGCCTGGGGAGAAGAGTGAATTGTTAGGAGCTGTACTGCGGGGACAGCGTTCATAAAAGACTTTGGATGATGACAACATCTATTCAAATAGACTCCATCCTGCTTCTTCTCCTTCAAACCTGGTTTGGAACCATCTAGATAAGCCTTCCCTTATGCAGGACATGTATGTAGTACAAGGTGAAGGGGAGGGACACAGTGGGTTTGCTGAGACTGAAGACAAGGTCAGGCCAGAGCAGAGGAAGGCTGAGCAACACTGAGGAAGGAATAAAATGGCTCACGTGTGGTGTGGAAGAATTCAACGTGGAGGGACAACCTTCCACCCGCCTCCCCCAGAGAAAGGAGGGCAAGACCAGAGCTAGGGACTGCAAGATGGTTTTTTGGCCATATCAGCGCACATGTTTCCTGATAGTGTTTCTCCAGCCTTCTCATTCTCCAACGCTGATGTGTTTTACTTGTTTTATGATCCAGTTCGTGTTCTTGGACTTTGATCAGATGAGACACAGAGCTCAAACAGATAAATTTTGGCTTTTCTTTTTCAAAAAATTAAAGAGCTTTTAAGTCAGTGCTCCTGAACATGACCCGCCCTTGGGTCATTTTGCATTTGGCATGCTGTTCTGTGTACGCGTGTGGGAGAGGACCCACCGAGGGTGTGTTCCAATCCCTTCAAATACATTATCATCCACAGCAGACATCAAATTTTCTTGGCTTTCTTCATGTATAAAATGACCTGGAGGAGTCTAACTGTGGGGCTCTGGAAGAGAAAGGAAATTCAGAAAGAGCAAAAACAGCATAGGCTGCCCTTAGGGAAAGGGACCTATCATTAAATAATCTTTTTCCAGATAGTACATGATCAGTTTCTTCATAGTCTACTACTGTCTTTAGTGGGATTTGTTGCCAACACAGCCCCAAGAGTCAGCAGATCTCCTTAATTTTTTTTTTTTGAGGGGACAAACAGGTGTTGGATTGCTGAATTAAAAAGCACAGAATAAGGGCTTGGTCCCCTGTTGTGTGCTGTCTCCCAGGGGTATCGGCAATGTTATTCACCAGGAGTACTTGTTATAAAAACAGTGAAATTATAGACTAAGTGACATTCATGATAGCAGCTGCTGGCTAACTTGTGCCCTACTCTACTCCCTTATCAATGCTCTTGACAACCCCTTCTTGTGCTTCTTAATCGAGCAAACCAACCTCTGTCTCCACACACACACATGTTACTTGCTGGCTCTTGGAGGTATGTTAACATGCCCATTGGAGTAGTGAAGATTCTGAGATGGCGTGCAATAAAAACTTGATTTAACCCAGCATTTCATGTTAAACTGAGTAAGCTCTAACTTTGTGGGACCTAGGATGGGAATTGCTGGTTAGTATTCTGATAATCTGATTCATCATGCTTGAGTAAGAAAGACTGGTGGAAGAGATGCTTTTGGAGATTCTGAAGGGTTTTTGACACCCAAACCACACTGCGTTGGATGCTATCTACTCATTAATGGTCAGGCCCATCCTCACGGTTTACCCATGACAGCTGTGTGCATGACAAGTACATATGCATTTGTCAGTTGCTGCCCTCTTCATCTTGCATTTTTACTTCTGCATTTTCTCCACATCTTGCTTCCTCCAACTCTTCATCAGATGTTGAATATTTTCTTATTTGTCTGAGATTTAAACTTTAACTCTAGACCATTTAGGTTCTTTTGAGTTGTAGCCAGCAGTGAACTGCTCCAAAACTAGCTTCATCTCTTAAAGATTACTGACTTGATGGAAAGTTGGAAGCCTAAAGGCAACTGTAGAAAATGTTTTGACTTGTATTTTTCCAACTATCTTAGTTCTGCCAACTGAAGATCAGTGGGAAGAAAGATAAAAGCAAATCCCTGGTTAATTTAATCCCAGCCAATTTATCTGTCCCAGGATCTCATTAATTAATAAATCATGTTATTCAACAAACTTACTGAGCACTTACTATAGACTAAGTAACATCCAGGAAGTTAAGGATAGGAAACTTGGTAAGGTACAGTCCCTAGTTGATCAATAGATGTTGGTTGAGAGTTTTGGATCTACATTTTTAACAATCAGGGAATTCTGACTTCGGTGGTCTGAGGACTGAATTTCATGAAAGGCTGGTCAACAATGGTTCAATATTCTAAAACCTAAATTTATTTTCAGAGTAGATGCAAGTAGAGAATGTTAAATGCCCTTTAATTCTGATGTCTAGTCCTGTCTGCAACATAGATCTTGAGTCCAATCAGTAAAGATTTTGGTAAACAGAGCATATGTTGACAGTATCTCAATTGATATTAATGACCCCAACTGAATCATCTGTTAGTGATAAGAATTGTCCAGATTAACTCTCCTGGTGCCACAGATCTCTTCCTCTATATGTTACCCATAAATATCCAGTGGTTTTCCAAAATTTTTTAAATGGTGCTAATCCAAATGTTAAGGGGAGCAGAGAGAAGGGTGATGCTCTCATTTGCCTTAAATGCCTCAACATTAGTTATAAAGCAGAAACTAACACACCACTGTAAAGCAATTATACTCCAATAAAGATGGTAAAAAAAAAATTAGTGAAGGCAGCAGATTTGAGCAGTTTATATAACTCTCTTTGCTCATGAAAAGAAGCAGCTCTCTCCATTCATTTTTGGCATTGGTTTCTAATGTTCTTTCCTCTTGCCTGTAATTAGAGCATTGATTTAAGTCCTAACAAAGTACTTAAAAAGGTACAGGACACTCTGGACCTACGGAGGGAAAACAGAAGGCTTTGTTCTTCTAAACTAGTGTCTCTTGGACTGGACATGGAGAAACCCAGGTCAGGGCTGTGAGCATGCCCCAAGCAAAACAGTGTCTGCATTTTGGACGCTGGAACAGCTATTTGATGAGGGCATCAGTTCAGCCCAATAACCTACTCAGATCAAGATATAATAGTGGTAGTGTGTTCATGGGCTATTGTATTCTAAGTGTTACGTAGAACTCTATAATCACTTAAGTATGTATGATTAAGCAAGAGAGCTTTGACATTTGAGAACCTAACACTTAAGACTATAGCTTTTTATAAGCAAATGACCCAAAGGGTCAGGCCTCTAATTTATGGAGCTGATATTCAGCCTGAAGCCATCAGTTTATCTTGACTCATTGTTCACGGCTGACAGCTATTCTGATTGGCTGGATGTTCATTCTGATCAGTTGCTAAACACTTACTGGGCTTAACAAATTTTTGTTATCATCCCTGTGATTTGTAGTTTTGTGAAAATGTGCTCTTGACTCCCACTTACTGTGAGTCAATGGACCCAGCTGGATCGCTCTCATCAGGTCTGAAGGGGGCTCTTATGGTTTTCAAATAGACTTCACAGAACAATATGTTTTGTTGATGTCCACAAAAATAAAGATTTTCAAAGTTGTAAGATATATTTATCAAGAACGTGAAGAATCTGTGAAATTGCAGGTCAAATCAGGCAAACACAAGCTGTTAACATATTTTTAAACCTAAGTACTCTGTCGTTATTTTCAGTGTTCTCCCATCAGACTTAGGTTTATGAAGAGATTCTGTTGACCCTCTCTTTATTTAAAAATTGTGATTTCAACAACCTACTGGACTAGCACTGGGGATACAATGAAGAAGACAGACACAGTCACTGCTCTCATAGAGTTTACATTCTGATTGAACCACAATATGCACCTACATTTATAACACATTTCCATCACTCCCCCAAAGCGTCACGTGACTACCACTGTAGTCACTGCTGATACTTTATTTCTCTCACTACTCTTGTTTACCAGACCCCTCACTATTGTTCTCACCCTCTCAGAAACACTTTAGTCCATTTGTGTGCTTCTCTGGATTGATCAGGCAATTACTATGTTACAGGCATTATTTTAAGCATTTTATATGTGTCATTTAATATAACTTACCCAATAGCACTGTGAGAGGGGTACTGCTACCAAACCTGTTTTGCAGATTAGTAAGCTTAGTTTCATAGAACTTAAATAACTTGTTCAAGGATACAAAATTCATGATGATAAAGCCTGAATTCAAATTCACGCAGTCTTACTCCAGAGCCAGTGAAGACATAATGATTACTCAAAATGAGTAAACAGTGAGTAAATCAATTTTAAATATTAAGGAACTGAACTTAGTGTATGCTATGTGGTTTCCCTTGTTTAACCGCTGACAGTCTGGGTGAAAGTCACTGACTTTCCTAGTTAAAAGGGATCTTAGAGCCCTCAGAGAGGAAGCAAGAAATAGTTTCTTCAGCATATCTCTGACTGAGGATCATTCAACTTGAGGCCAACAATGGGTTGTATATTTTATAAGGTTCTCCAGAGAAACAGAACCAATAGGAGATATATATAGATATATATATATATATACATATACACACACACACACACACACGTGCACATATACATACATATACATACATATATATGTATTATTTGAGGGGATTTATTATGGGCATTGGCTTACATAATTTTGGAGGCTGAAAAGTTGCACAATTTTCTGTCTGCAAGCTTGAGAACCAGGAAAACTGGTGATGTAAGTCAGCACGAAGTTGGAAGGCCTGAGAATCCAGGACCAATTATATAAATTCCAGTTTGAGTCTGAAAACTCAAGAACCAGGAGGCCAGTGTCAAGGGCAAGAGATGGCTGAAGCAGACAGAACGAATTCACCTTCCTCTGTCATTTTGTTCCATTCAGTCCCTCACAGGATTAGATGATGCTCCCCTGCCCTGGTGAGTGTGATCTTATCTCAGTCTACTGATTCAGTACTAATCTCTTCCAGACACACCCTCACAGACACACCAAGAAATAATGTTTTACCAGCTACCTGGGTATCCCTTAGTCCAGTCAAGTCGTCTCATAAAATTAGCTATCACAGGGTGCTTGTCACTTCATGAGCCAAACCTTTTTACTCATAGAAATTTCACTTTGAAGACTGTTTTTTCTCCTGAGGCACTGATATATTCCTTTTAGTAACTTTCATTCATTGGGCTATTTCTCTCTTGTAGACTGATCCAGAATACGTCTGCTCTACTAGGCCCTCTTTCATGTCTCCAGCTCTGAATTTCCTCTTTTATCGTCCATTTTTCAGAGATGTCATGGATGCCTATGGCCATATTTGGCTCACGGATGTGATTTACTACATTGACACAACATTGGTCTTCACAGAAGTGTTTTTCTCTTTAATTACAATATAGCTAATATTTAAAACTCGGGAGATTTTTATGTAAAGTGGTGGATCCCCATCTTTCCTTAATAACGATACTCTATAAATCGCATTCCAAGGAACCACTATTCCATGAGACACGGAGTCTCCTCTATTCAGATCCCTCTTAATGACTCAGCATCCTGCTTGTGCTTTTATTTTTCTTAAGAAAAGAGATAATATTTCTTGGACCCGTTTTTCTATTAAAGGATAGGTGGAGAAAGAAGTACTGAAGTCTGCATTTTTAAGAAAAATAGGAACAAGAATAATTCTTTAAGGAGGTGAAAACTGTCCATTATACCTGGCCTGCTTTGTTCACATTTATTACTCACTTGTCTCCTAGAAGGCTTTTCAGTTCATGATCTGGGCTTTACTTTTTTTTTCTTTTCCTATAAGATGTTTGCTAAGCTTCTTACCATTGTTCTCACCGTCTCAAAAACACTGTAGTCTGAGTGCTTCTCCAGATGTATTTCAACCAGCATGGAAAGCGTGGGTCTTTGACCTAGAATGACAGTTTGTGCCTTCAACGTCTACTTGCACTTCCTCTGCTTTCCCCCACCGTAATCTTTTTTATCTACTTACTACATGTTAAATGTTAAGACAAAGAGGTGGCATTCATTCAGGTAAATTTTCTTTAAGGTTTATAGAAAAGCAATAAGCAGACAAATCTTCACGATGTGACATGGCAAGACCAGGCCAGGATCAGGTCTTAAAACACAAAATGCAGAATTTCCCTGTTGGCTTTCTCAATCAAGGTGTCAGGATGTCATGAACAAAGTTGGAGTCTCAGTAGAGCATCTTCAGACATTTTATTTTTAGGTAAAAGAAAGTGGTCTTTAATTACTATAACTGGGCAAGAGCTCATCTTTATAGCCCATTATATTGATAGAAAGAGCAACTAATAACCTCTCATTAAAATCTAAAGACTCCAATTATTTTATTATTGTTATTTAATATCTGTTGAGTTCTAGCTTTAATTTTACCCAGTTGGGCCTATGGATGTAATGTCTCAGTTGGCGTGGAATTAATTTCAGCTTCCTTATAGACCAATATTCAGAACCTCTTTTCAACTTTGGTAATTTTCTACTCCTCCCAACACATATACACACCCACTCGATACACACAAATCTGTTCCTATCCTTTGTGCACTTTATTTTCTCTATAATTTCTGTAGTGGAAAGAATGGAGGGAACTTGCTAGAAGAAGCAAAGGAAACATGACTTTATTCTAATCAGTTGTTGAAATAGGATTCTATACATACAGAATTTGTACTCTATGGTATTTGTTCAAAAGTAAGCCAAATTTTGTCCTCTCATTCCCTGAACTTTACTCCAATTGATCAGTGACTGAATAACGTATTTCAGCAAAAAGAAACCGAGGCAGGAGCATTTTGCTGTCCAACTGAAGAGACTGACCAATGTGCCCATAGCACACTGTCACTTTTGGGTGGTGTAACAAAGGTCTGTCTCATCTTGAGACTTTATCTTCAGAAGCAGCATCTATATTTCTATCCCAGCCCCTGCTCCAAACAATCATAATGTACTTTCTATCTCTATACATTTTCCTTCTCTGGATATTTGACATAAATGGAATTATATAATATGTGTCTTCCAGTGTTGGCTTCTTTCACTAAGCATAATGTTTTTGACATTTGTCACCGTCAGAACATATATCAGTAGTTTGTTCCTTTTTGCCACTAAGTAGCACTTCATTGTACTACACATCTATATCACATTTTGTTGTCCATTCACCAGTTGATGGACATTTAGGTTGTTTCCAATTTTTTACTATTGTGAGCAATGTTGCTAAGATTGCAAGTATTGTGCAAATCTGGGTGGGTGTATATTTTCATTTCTCTTAAGTAGATACCTGGGAGTAGAATACCAGTGTTATATGAGACAGTGCATTATATGGGGAGCGGTGGAGCAAAGTCTACAAATTCAGGCAGATTTCAGTTTTAGCTACAACTCTTACGTTATACTGTGTCTTTCTCAATCAGTCTCTAAACGTTTTTCATCTGTAAAATGGAGATACAGTAACTATCACGTTGGTTTCTTGTGAGATGCAAATGATGAAACATAGGTTAAATTCCCAGACTAGAGCCAGGCGTGTAAAAGTTACTCTGTATTTGGTAGCTATTATTAAGCATTATAATCAGGAAGGAAGAATTTAAGATTATAATCCTTCTAAAATTATCAGAGCAAAAAGTAACCATGTGTCAGGCCAGGCTAAACCATTTACTCATTGTGGACATGAGCAGATACTCACCTTTTTTGCTAATCTGTATAATCCACCTTTCAGGGTGACTTGAAGGATTTGGTGGAATCATATGAATGAAAGAAACTAGCATAGATCTTGTTCACTTTTGATCTTTAGTAAATGGTACCCATTGAAATTATTTTGGGGAAGTTTCTTTCATATATTTCTTTTTCTACAACCTGATTCCTCAAATGTATTAATCTTTCTAGAAGCCCAGGCAGGAAGGTGGTCATTTACATAGACCTTCTTTATAGATTAGGAAAACTGAGTTTCAGAATAATTAGCATCATATTTAAAATGATAGCTAATATTTATTGAGCATTCATTAATATGTGAGGAACTAACATGAGAATTTTATGTAGCTATCAGATGGAATCTTCCCACTATCTCTATTAGTAACTAGAGACCCAGATTGGTAGACTCTCCTTTTTTATAAGTGAAGAAACTTTAGTTTACAGATATTGAGGAGATAAGAGGCAGAACCAGGACCAGGCTGTCGGCCTCCAAAACCATAACCTTAACCTTCAGCTCTGACGTCCTGTGTTCTACAACAAGGAATGAGCTCAGCCCACCTGACTCCCCGCCCACTTGGGCTCTGTAAGACACATGTGCTCTCTGAAAGGTGATTTCTAAAATCAGATTAAATCTAACCCTTTCCCCTCTTCCCTATCACTTTGCCCACTCAGTACAGTTGATGGGAAATCAACCTCAGTTAATTTTCTAGGGTCCTTCTCTGAACTGGTATTGCATGAGAATCCTGGAGTTTATGCAATCCAAGAACTTAAGAAATTGTGGAAGAGTCTTTTATCCTCTTGCTTTCAGTGCATCATGATCACTGCTGAGATGCATAATACCCATGAGAGTCCAAGACTAGCAAATCTTTTGCTCATGACATCCACATCTTCTTTTCTCACACCCTGTCCCTGGAGACTCCCCCATGACCTCTAAGGCCTCTGTACTTACTGTTCCTGTCCCATCTTCAAGCTTCATACCCTGAGCATGACAGAATCTCTGGGTTTGGGCTACTCTTCTCCTTCCCTTTTCAAACAAACTCTCATAGTCTTAGTTTTGCAAAGTAAAGACCGCTCAACTATTCCCTGAGGAAAGGGAGGCTAAAACCACCAAACTCTAAAGGCTTGGCTGCCCTCTTTAAAAAATGTTGGAAAAAAGCTTCCCAATATTTCATGGTAAACCCGTAAGGCACAGTTAATTTTCAGTGTGGTTATTCTGCCACATTAACTTTTCGATGAATCATTGTGCTACAAGTATGTTGGGTATTTGAAAAAGCAGATTAGAGCATAAGCTGACACGCTGCTGATATTTCACACACTCTAAAAGGGGTCTAGCATTTCCCTAAATCTTTGATTCCTAATATGCAAAAGGATGACATTGTAACAGGAGGTGTATATCTGAAGCACTGCTGGTCCCTGGAGTTACTATTAGGAATAGTTTGCTGGCACAAGCATAGTCTAAGTAGTGCAATTTTTTAAAAAAAATTTTCCCCTTATTTTTCCATTTTCCTTTTCCTAGGTGTATTTCTTTGTTTTCCCAATTATATTTAGAAACACAATTAAAAAGTGGCAAAATAGGTGCCAAAGTTGCTAAATATATGAGTACAAAGCAGCCATGGAAAGGGTGGTAAAAAAAAAGAAAAACCTCCCTCATTCCAATTAGGAAATAATGAAAAGTCCTGCACCCAGGCTCCCACTATTCTCTGTCACACATCCCCCTTTAGAGGGCATCGTCACCCAGTTATTAGTATTTTCAGGACATGGTCACAAGGTCACTGGGCTAAGTGTGAAAGGCTGATGTGTTTGTCTCACCTTAGGTCTTGAGTGAGCGTCAGGAAGCCAGGGGTAGGTTGTCCTGGGGAAGGGACTCCATACTTTCAAACAAAAACTCTAAACCCTTTTTGAGACCATTTCCTCTGATCCCAGTTACCTGTACAGCTCTGTAAATTGTATATGGTATTGGGCCAATCCTAGAGATAAATCTGCTTAGCACCACTTTCATCACAAATGTGTCTCTTTATCTGAAAGAGTTTGAAAATAGGTGTTTTAACAGTGTTTTAGGAAGTATAGGTCTGAGCAGGTGATATCTTTCCCCAAAATGTTATCTCCCCCCATTGCAGAAAAGTTGCTTAACATTGGAGGAGGTGCATTTAATAGATTTATTTAGCCCCCATTAAAGGTCAGGAAATACTGCCTGCCTTCCTTGGTCCTTCTTTCCCCCTTCTTTTCTCTCCCTTTTTTCCCCCTTCTCCTTTATTCAAATGCTTTTCTTATAAACTAAGAATGCTGTAATTAAATATTACACACAGAATATTTGCAATATATGGGTAAGTTTTAAAAACTAAAAATAAAACAAACACCCATGTAACTACCACACTGCTGAATGAACAGAACACTTAACAAGTTTTGAAGCTCCTCTATACTCCTCCTGTTTCCCTAGAGTTAATCACAAACCTAAATGATTTTATGTTCTGTATTTCCCTATTTATTTCTGTAGTTTTCTTCATAGGTTCCTACACATGTATTTCTCCCTAAACAATATATTACATAATATAATAATTGTATTGTTTAGGTCCAGTAATTTATACTATATGTATGATTTGCTTTTCTCACCTAACATCATGTTTCTGAAGCTATCCATATTAGTACCTATAGATAAATTTTCACCATATATATTATATATATTATTGTGCATATCTCCTAACTTATACTTGTAAAAGGTTTCAGTGCAGCAATTATCAAACTTTCTGGTCTCACGACCCCTTTTCACTCTGGACAATTGCTGAGGACTCCTAAGAGCTTTTGTTTATATGGATTATATCTTTATCTATACATTTTCATAGTATTAGAAATTAAAATTCAGAAATGTTTAAATTTTTATTAATTTATTTAAAACTAATAATAATCTCATTACATGTTAATTTTAGTAACATTTTTGCAAAGAATAACTATTTTGAAAAACAAAAATAATTAATGAAAAGAGTGACATTATCCTAAATTTTTGAAAATCTTTTAGTGTCTGGCTTTAAGGAAAACAACTAAATTCTCATATCTGCTCTTTGTTCAATCTGCTGGGTTTGTGGTTTGCCTGAAGTACCTAAGAAATATCTGGTCTTGCACAGCTATATAGTTGGAGAGAAGAGGACCTTGCAGACTGCCCGGAAAAATTTTTAGATCACACTTTGAGAACCACTGCCTAGGAGTTGAATTGCTTTCCAAAATAGTCTCAAATTGTTTTTAATAATGGTTGTATCAATTTATATCTATTAGCAGTGTATTCTTATTGTCCATGCCCTTGAAGATATTTAATATTGTATGGCTTTTATATCCTTTAGTAATCTGTTGTATAGGAAATGGTATCATATAATGGTGTTAATTTTCATTTATCTAATGATTAATGAGTTAAATATCTTAGGGCTATGCATGTTTCCTCTTACATACAGTGCTAGGCAAATATTTTGATCACTTTATTATTTAATTATTTATCTTTTATTGATTTGTTCTTTTTATATTCTGAATATCATTCCTTTGTCATTTATACACATATTGCAAATATATTCTCCCATTTTGTGGTTTCCTTTTTTAATCTCTTTATGCTAACGTTTTTTGTATTTTTTGTTGTTGTTGTTTTGTTTTGTTTTGTGGTACGCGGGCCTCTCACTGTTTTAGCCTCTCCCGTTGCAGAGCACCGGCTCCAGACTCGCAGGCTCAGCAGCCATGGCTCACGGGCCCAGCCACTCCGCAGCATGTGGGATCTTCCCGGACCGGGGCACGAACCCGTATCCCCTTCATCGGTAGACGGACTCTCAACCACTGCGCCACCAGTGAAGCCCACGTTTTTTTCTTTTAATTTTTTTTTAATCAGGTAAGTAGCATTGATATAATACCATTATCTAATCTACACACCTTATTCGTATTTTGCCAATTGCTCCAAAAGTCTTTTTTTTTTTTTTTTTTTTTTTTTGCGGTACGCGGGCCTCTCACTGCTGTGGCCTCTCCCATTGTGGAGCACAGGCTCCGGACGCGCAGGCTCAACGGCCATGGCTCACGGGCCCAGCCGCTCCACGGCATGTGGGATCCTCCCGGACCGGGGCGCGAACCCACGTCCCCTGCATCGGCAGGCGAACTCTCAACTACTGCACCACCAGGGAAGCCCTCCAAAAGTCTTTGATAACAAATAAAACAAAATAAAAATCTGGATCAGGGTTCATTCCAAGATAACAGATTGCAATGAGTTGTCATTCCCTTTGGTTTCTTTTAACCTTGAGCAAATTCTCAGCCTGTGGTTGCCTTCTGTGACCCTAGCATTTTTTAAAATTTTTAATTTAATTTTATTTATTTTTATACAGCAGGTCCTTATTAGTCATCAATTTTATACACATCAGTGTATACATGTCAATCCCAATCGTCCAATTCATCACACCACCACCAACTCCCCCACTGCTTTACCCCCTTGGTGTCCATACATTTGTTCTCTACTTCTGTGTCTCAATTTCTTCCCTGCAAACCGGTTCATCTGTACCATTTTTCTAGGTTCCACATATATGCGCTAACATACGATATTTGTTTTTCTCTTTCTAACTTACTTTACTCTGTATGACAGTCTCTAGATCCATCCACATCTCTACAAATGACCCAATTTCGTTCCTTTTATGGCTGAGTAATATTCCATTGCATATATGTACCACAACTTCTTTATCCATTCGTCTGTCGATGCGCGTTTAGGTTGCTTCCATGACCTGGCTATTGTAAATAGTACTGCAATGAACACTGGGGTGCATGTGTCTTTTTAAATTATGGTTTTCTCTGGGTATATGCCCAGTAGTGGGATATCTGGATCAAATGGTAATTCAATTTTTAGTTTTTTAAGGAACCTTCATACTGTTCTCCATAGTGGCTGTATCAATTTGCATTCCCACCAACAGTGCAAGAGGGTTCCCTTTTCTCCACACCCTCTCCAGCATTTGTTGCTTGTAGATTTTCTTATGATGCGCATTCTAACTTGTGTGAGGTGATACGTCACTGTAGTTTTGATTTGCATTTCTCTAATAAATAATGATGTTGAGAAGCTTTTCATATGCTTCTTGGCATCTGTATGTCTTCTTTGGAGAAATGTCTATTCAGGTCTTCTGCCAATTTTTTGATTGGGTTGTTTGTTTTTTTAATATTGAGCTGCATGAGCTGTTTATATATTTTGGAGATTAATCCTTTGTCTGTTGATTCATTTGCAAATATTTTCTCCCATTCTGAGGGTTGTTTTTTCTTCTTGTTTATGCTTTCCTTTGATGTGCTAAAGCTTTGAAGTTTCATTAGGTCCCATTTGTTTATTTTTGTTTTTATTTCCATTACTCTAGAGGTGGATCAAAAAAGATCTTGCTGTGATTTATGTCAAAGAGTGTTCCTCCTATGTTTTCCTCTAAGAGTTTTATAGTGTCCAGTCTTACACTTAGGTCTCAAATCCATTTTGAGTTTATTTTTGTGTATGGTGTTAGGGAGTGTTCTAATTTCATTCTTCTACATGTAGCTGTCCAGTTTTCCCAGCACCACTTATTGAAGAGATCTTTTCTGCATTGTATATCCTTGCCTCCTTTCTCATAGATTAGTTGACCATAGGTGCATGGGTTTATCTCTGGGCTTTCTATCTTGTTCCATTGATCCATGTTTCTGTTTTTCTACCAGTGCCATATTGTCTTGATTACTGTAGCTTTGCAGTATAGCTTGAAGTCAGGGAGTCTGATTCCTCCAGCTCCGTTTTTCTCCCTCAAGACTGCTTTTGCTCTTCAGGGTCTTTTGTGTCTCCAAACAAATTTTAAGATTTTTGTTCTACTTCTGCAAAAACTACCATTGGTTATTTGATAGGGATTGCATTGAATCTCTAGATTGCTTTGGGTAGTATATTCATTTTCACAATATTGATTCTTCCAATCAAAGAACATGGTATAACTCTGCATCTGTTGGTATCATCTTTAATTTCTTTCATCAGTGTCTTATAGTTTTCTGCATAGAGGTCTTTTGTTTCCCTAGGTAGGTTTATTCCTAAGTATTTTATTGTTTTTGTTGCAATGGTAAATGGGAGTGTTTCCTTAATTTCTCTTTCAGATTTTTCATCGTTAGTGTATAGGTGTGCAAGGCATTTCTGTGCATTAATTTTGTATCCTGCAACTTTACCAAATTCATTGATTAGCTCTAGTAGTTTTCTGGTGGTATTTTTAGGAGGCTCTATGTATAGTATCATGTCACCTGCAAACAATGACAGTTTTACTTCTTCTTTTCCAATTTGTATTCTTTTTATTTCTTTTTCTTCTCTGATTGCCATGGCTAGTACTTCCAAAACTATGATGAATAATAGTGGTGAGTGTGGACTTCCTTGTCTTTTTTCCTGATCTTAGAGGAAATGCTTTCAGTTTTTCACCATTGAGAATGATGTTTGCTGTGGGTTTGTCATATATGGCCTTTATTATGTTGAGGTAGGTTCCCTGTACGCCCACTTTCTGGAGAGTTTTTATCATAAATAGGTGTTGAATTTTGTCAAAAGCTTTTTCTGAATCTATTGAGATGATCATGTGTTTTGTTTTGTTTTGTTTTACATCTTTATTGGAGTATAATAGCTTTACAATGGTGTGTTAGTTTCTGCTTTATAACAAAGTGAATCAGCTATACATATACATATATCCCCATATCTCTTCCCTCTTGCATCTCCCTCCCTCCCACCCTCCCTATCCCACCCCTCTATGTGGTCACAAAGCACTGAGCTGATCTCCCTGTGCTATGTGGCTGCTTCCCACTAGCTATCTGTTTTACGTTTGGTAGTGTATGTATGTCCATGCCACTCTCTCACTTTGTCACAGCTTACCCTTCCCTCTCCCCGTATAATCAAGTCCATTCTCTAGTTGGTCTCTGTCTTTATTCCTGTCTTACCCCTAGGTTCTTCATGACATTATTTTTTTCTTAAATTCCATATATATGTGTTAGCATACGGTATTTGTCTTTCTCTTTCTGACTTACTTCACTCTGTATGACAGACTCTAGGTCCATCGACCTCATTACAAATAGCTCAATTTCATTTCTTTTTAAGGCTGAATAATATTCCATTGTATATATATGCCACATCTTCTTTATCTGTTCATCCGATGATGGACACTTAGATTGTTTCCATCTCCGGGCTATTGTAAATAGAGCTGCAATGAACATTTTGGTACATGACTCTTTTTTTTTTTTTTTTTTTTTTTTGCGGTACGCGGGCTTCTCACTGTTGTGGCCTCTCCCATTGTGGAGCACAGTCTCCAGACGCACAGGCTCAGTGGCCATGGTTCATGGGCCCAGCCACTTCGTGGCATATGGGATCTTCCCAGACCAGGGAATGAACCCGTGTCCCCTGCATTGGCAGGTGGATTCTCAACCACTGCACCACCAGGGAAGCCCACATGACTCTTTTTGAATTATGGTTTTCTCAGGGTATATGCCCAGTAGAAGGATTGCTGGGTCATATGGTAGTTCTATTTGTAGTTTTTAAGGAACCTCCATACTGTTCTCTATAGTGGCTGTACCAATTCACACTCCCACCAACAATGCAAGAGTGTTCTCTTTTCACCACACCCTCTCCAGCATTTACTATTTCTAGATTTTTGATGATGGCCATTCTGACTGGTGTGAGATAATATCTCATTGTAGTTTTGATTTGCATTTCTCTAATGATTAATGATGTTGAGCATTCTTTCATGTGTTTGTTGGTAGTCTGCATATCCTCTTTGGAGAAATGTCTATTTAGGTCTTCTGCCCATTTTTGGATTGGGTTGTTTGTTCTTTTGATATTGAGCTGCATGTGCTGTTTATAAATTTTGGAGATTAATCCTTTGTCAGTTGCTTCATTTTCAAATATTTTCTCCCATTCTGAGGGTTTTCTTTTCGTCTTGTTTATGGTTTCCTTTGCTGTGCAAAAGATTTTAAGTTTCATTAGGTCCCATTGTTTATTTTTGTTTTTATTTCCATTTCTCTAGGAGGTGGGTCAAAAAGGATCTTGCTGTGATTTATGTCATAGAGTGTTCTGCCTATGTTTTCCTCTACGAGTTTGATAGTTTCTGGCCTTACATTTAGGTCTTTAATCCATTTTCAGCTTATTTTTGTGTATGGTGTTAGGGAGTGATCTAATCTCATACTTTTACATGTAGCTGTCCAGTTTTCCCAGCACAACTTATTGAAGATGCTGTCCTTTCTCCACTGTACATTCCTGCCTCCTTTATCAAAGATAAGGTGACCATATGTGCATGGGTTTATCTCTGGGCTTTCTATCCTGTTCCATCGATCTATCTTTCTGTTTTTGTGCCAGTACCATACTGTCTTGATTACCGTAGCTTTGTATTATAGTCTAAGTCAGGGAGCCTGATTCCTCCAGCTCCGTTTTTCGTTCATAAGATTGCTTTGGCTATTCGGGGTCTTTGTGTTTCCATACAAATTGTGATTTTTTTTGTTCTAGTTCTGTGAAAAATGTCAGTGGTAGTTTGATAGGGACTGCATTGAATCTGTAGATTGCTTTGGGTAGTAGAGTCATTTTCACAATATTGATGCTTCCAATCCAAGAACATGGTATATCTCTCCATCTATTTATATCATCTTTAATTTCTTTCATCAGTGTCTTATAATTTTCTGCATACAGGTCTTTTGTCTCCGTAGGTAGGTTTATTCCTAGATATTTTATTCTTTTAATTGCCATGGTAAATGGGAGTGTTTTCTTGATTTCACTTTTAGATCATTAGTGTATAGGAATGCCAGAGACTTCTGTGCATTAATTTTGTATCCTGCTACTTTACCAAATTCATTGATTAGCTCTAGTAGTTTTCTGGTAGCATCTTTAGGATTCTCTATGTATAGTATCATGTCATCTGCAAACAGTGACAGCTTTACTTCTTCTTTTCCAATTTGGATTCCTTTTATTTCCTTTTCTTCTCTGATTGCTGTGGCGAAAACTTCCAAAACTATGTTGAATAAGAGTGGTGAGAGTGGGCAACCTTGTCTTCTTCCTGATGTTAGTGGAAATGCTTTCAGTTTCTCACCATTGACGACGATGTTGGCTGTGGGTTTGTCATATATGGCCTTTATTATGTTGAGGAAAGTTCCCTCTATGCCTACTCTCTGCAGGTTTTTTATCATAAATGGGTGTTGGATTTTGTCAAAAGCTTTCTCTGCATCTGTTGAGATGATCATACGTTTTTTCTCCTTCAATTTGTTAATATGGTGTATCACACTGATTGATTTGCATATATTGAAGAATCCTTGCATTCCTGGAATAAACCCCACTTGATCATGGTGTATGATCCTTTTAATGTGCTGTTGGATTCTGTCTGCTAGTATTTTGTTGAGGAGTTTTGCATCTATGTTCATCAGCGATATTGGCCTGTGGTTTTCTTTCTTGTGATATCTTTGTCTGGTTTTGGTATCAGGGTGATGGTGGCCTTGTAGAATGATTTTGGGAGTGTTCCTCCCTCTGCTATATTTTGGGAGAGTTTGAGAAAGATATAGGTGTTAGCTCTTCTCTAAATGTTTGATAGAATTCACTTGTTAAGCCATCTGGTCCTGAGCTTTTTTTTGTTGTAAGATTTCTATTCACAGTTTCAATTTCAGTGCTTGTGATTGGTCTGTTCATATTTTCTATGTCTTCCTGGTCAGTCTTGGAAGGTTGTACTTTTCTAAAAATTTGTCCATTTTTTCCACATTGTCCATTTTATTGGCATATAGTTGCTTGTAGTAGTCTTTCATGATCCTTTGTATTTCTGCAGTGTCAGTTTTTGCTTCTCCTTTTTCATTTGAAATTCTATTGATTTGAGTCTTCTCCTTTTTTTCTTGATGAGTCTGGCTAATGGTTTATCAATTTTGTTTATCTTCTCAAAAAACCAGGTTTTAGTTTTATTGATCTTTGCTATTGTTTCCTTCATTTCTTTTTCATTTATTTCTGATCTGATTTTTATGATTTCTTTCCTTCTGCTAGCTTTGGGGTTTTTTTGTTCTTCTTTCTCTAATTGCTTGAGGTGCAAGGTTAGGTTGTTTATTCGAGATGTTTCCTGTTTCTTAAGGTAGGATTGTATTGCTATAAACTTCCCTCTTAGAACTACTTTTGCTGCATCCCATAGGTTTTGGGTCGTCGTGTCTCCATTGTCATTTGTGTCTCCATTGTTTTTTGATTTCCTCTTTGATTTTTTCAGTGATAACTTGGTTATTAAGTAGTGCATTGTTTAGCCTCCATGAGTTTGTATTCTTACAGATCTTCCCCTGTAACTGATATCTAGTCTAGAGCATTGTGGTTGGAAAAGATACTTGATACAATTTCAATTTTCTTAAATTTACCAAGGCTTGATTTATGACCCAAGGTATGATCTATCCTGGAGAACGTTCCATGTGCACTTGAGAAAAATGTGTATTCTGTTGTTTTTGGATGGAATGAACTATAAATATCAATTAAGTCCATCTTGTTTAATGTATCATTTAAAGCTTGTGTTTCCTTATTTATTTTCATTTTGGATGATCTGTCCATTGGTGAAAGTGGGGTGTTAAAGTCCCCTACTATAATTGTGTTACTGTTGATTTCCCCTTTTATGGCTGTTAGCATTTGCCTTATGTATTGAGGTGCTCCTATGTTGGGTGCATAAATATTTACAATTGTTATATCTTCTTCTTTGATCGATCCCTTGATCATTATGTAGTGTTCTTCTTTGTCTCTTCTAATAGTCTTTATTTTAAAGTCTATTTTGTCTGATATGAGAATTGCTACTCCAGCTTTCTTTTGGTTTCCATTTGCATGGAATATCTTTTTCCATCCCATCACTTTCAGTCTGTATGTGTCCCTAGGTCTGAAGTGGGTCTCTTGTAGACAGCATATATATGGGTCTTGTTTTTGTATCCATTCAGCCAGTCTGTGTCTTTTGTTTGGAGCATTTAGTCCATTTACATTTAAGATAATTATCGATATGTATGTTCCTTTTCCCATTTTCTTTATTGTTTTGGGTTCATTATTGTAGATCTTTTCCTCCTCTTGTGTTTCTTGCCTAGAGAAGTTCTTTTAGCATTTGTTGTAAAGCTGGTTTGGTGGTGCTGAATTCTCTCAGCTTTTGCTTGTTTGTAAAGGTTTTAATTTCTCCATCAAATCTGAATGAGATCCTTGCTGGGAAGAGTAATCTTGGTTGCAGCTTTTTCTCCTTCATCACTTTAAATATGTCCTGCCAGTCCCTTCTGGCTTGCAGAGTTTCTGCTGAAAGATCAGCTGTTAACCTTATGGGGATTCACTTATGTGTTATTTGTTGTTTTTCCCTTGCTGCTTTTAATATGTATTCTTTGTATTTAATTTTTGACAATTTGATTAATGTGTGTCTTGGTGTATTTCTCCTTGGATTTATCCTGTATGGGACTCTGTGCTTCCTGGACTTGATTAACTATTTCCTTTCCCGTATTAGGAAAGTTTTCAACTATAATCTCTTCAAATATTTTCTCAGTCCCTTTCTTTTTCTCTTCTTCTTCTGGAACCACTATAATTCAAATGTTGGTGCATTTAATGTTGTCCCAGAGGTCTCTGAGACTGTCCTCAGTTCTTTTCTTTCTTTTTTCTATATTCTGCTCTACAGTAGTTACTTCCACTATTTTATCTTCCAGGTCACTTATCCATTCTTCTGTCTCAGTTATTCTGCTATTGATCCCATCTAGAGTATTTTTAATTTCATTTTTTGTGTTGTTCATTTTTGTTTGTTTCATCTTTAGTTCTTCTAGGTCCTTGTTAAATGTTTCTTGCATCTTGTCTATTCTTTTTCCAAGATTTTGGATCATATTTACTATCATTATTCTGAATTCTTTTTCAGGTAGACTGCCTATTTCCTCTTCATTTGTTAGGTCTGGTGGGTTTTTATCTTGCTCCTTCATCTGCTGTGTGTTTTTCTGTCTTCTCATTTTGCTTATCTTACTGTGTTTGGGGTCTCCTTTTTGCAGCCTGCAGGTTCGTAGTTCCCGTTGTTTTTGGTGTCTGTCCCCAATGGCTAAGGTTGGTTCAGTGGGTTGTGTAGGCTTCCTGGTGGAGGGGACTAGTGTCTGTGTTCTGGTGGATGAGCCTGGATCTTGTCTTTCTGGTAGGCAGGTCCATATCTGGTGGTGTGTTTTGGGGTGTCTGTGGACTTATTATGATTTTAGGCAGCCTCTCTGCTAATGGGTGGGGTTGTGTTCCTGTCTTGTTAGTTGTTTGGCATAGGGTGTCCAGCACTGGAGCTTGCTGGTCGTTGAGTGAAGCTGGGTGCTGGTGTTGAGATGGAGATCTCTGGGAGATTTTCACCGTTTGATATTATGTGGAGCTGGGAGGTCTCTTGTGGACCAGTGTCCTGAAGTTGGCTCTCCCACCTCAGAGACACAGCACTAACTCCTGGCTATAGCACCAAAAGCCTTTCATCCACACGGCTCAGAATAAAACAGAGAAAAAGTAGAAAGAAAGAATTAATAGAAGTGGAAAGAAAGAACAAAAGAAAGAAAGGAGCGAGGGAGGGAGGGAGGGAGGAAGAAAGGAAGGAAGGAGGGAAGGAAGGAAAAAAGAAAGAAAGAAGAAAAAGTAAAATAAAATAAAGTAAGATAAAATATAATAAATTTATTAAAAATAAAAAAATAATTATTAAGAAAAAAAATTTAAAACAACAACAACAACAAAAAAACGGACGGATAGAACCCTAGGACAAATGGTGGAAGCAAAGCTATACAGACAAAATCTCACACAGAAGCATCACATACACACTCACAAAAAGAGGAAAAGGGGAAAAAATCATAAATCTTGCTCTCAAAGTCCACCTCCTCAGTTTGGGATGATTCGTTGTCTATTCATGTATTCCACAGATGCAGCGTACATCAGGTTGATTGTGGAGCTTTAATCTGCTGCTCCTGAGGCTGCTGGGAGAAATTTCCCTTTCTCTTCTTTGTTCTCACAGCTCCCGTGGCTCAGCTTTGGATTTGGCCCCGCCTCTGTGTGTAGGTCGCCGGAGGGTGTCTGTTCTTCGCTCAGACAGGACGGGGTTAAAGGAGCAGCTGATTCAAGGGCTCTGGCTCACTCAGGCCGGGGGTAGGGAGGAGTACGGAGTGCGGGGCGAGCCTGCAGCGGTAGAGGCCGGCGTGACATTGCACCAGCCTGAGGCATGCCGTGTGTTCTCCTGGAGAAGTTGTCCCTGGATCCCGGGATCCTGGCAGTGGCGGGCTGCACAGGCTCCCTAGAAGGGGCGTGTGGATAATGACCTGTGATCGTACACAGGCTACTTGGTGGCAGCAGCAGCAGCCTTAGCATCTCATGTCCGTCTCTGGGGTCCGCACTTTTAGCCGCGGCTTGCACTCGTCTCTGGAGCTCCTTTAAGCAGTGCTCTTAATCCCCTCTCCTTGCGCACTGGGAAACAAAGAAGGAAGAGAAAGTCTCTTGCCTCTTCGGCAGGTCCAGACTTTTCCTCGGACTCCCTCTCGGCTAGCCGTGGTGCAGTAACCCCTTCAGGATGTGTTCACGCCACCAACCCCAGTCCTCTCCCTGCGCTCCGACTAAAGCCCGAGCCTCAGCTCCCAGTCCCGCCCACCCCAGTTGGTGAGCAGACAAGCCTCTCGGGCTGGTGAGTGCCGCTCAGCACTGATCCTCTGTGCGGGAATCTCTCCGCTTTGCCCTCTGCACCCCTGTTGCTGTGCTCTCCTCTGTGGCTTCAAAGCTTTCCCCCCTCTGCCACCCGCAGTCTCCGCCTGTGAAGGGGCTTCCTAGTATGTGGAAACCTTTCCTCCTTCACAGCTCCCTCCCACTGGTGCAGGTCCCATCCCTATCCTTTTGTCTCTGTTTATTCTTTTTTCTTTTGCCCTATCCATGTACGTGGGGGGGTTTCTTGCCTTTTGGGAGGTCTGAGGTCTTCTGCCAGCATTCAGTAGGTGTTCTGTAGGAGTTGTTCCACGTGTAGATGTATTTCTGGTGTATCTGTGGGGAGGAAGGTGATCTCCGCGTCTTACTCTTCCGCCATCATCCCAAGCTTCTGGGACAGAAGCTACTGAACACTGGTAAGAGAAATTCAGCTGTAATAGTTGACAGACAGGTAGATTCAGGCAGGCAAGAACATGTGAAGCTCCTGGGGGCTGCAGGTCATACTGCTGAAGTGTTATTGTCTCCGGATCCTAATGCGATCATATGGTTTTTATTCTTCAGTTTGTTAAGATGGTGTATCACATTGATTGATTTGCGTATATTGAAGAATACCCGCATCCCTGAGATAAATCCCACTTGAATATGGTGTATGATCCTTTTAATGCATTGTTGGATTCTGTTTGCTAGTATTTTGTTGAGGATTTTTGCATCTATATTCATCAGTGATATTGGTCTGTAATTTTCTTTTTTTGTAGTATCTTTGTCTGGTTTTGGTATCAGGGTGATGGTGGCCTCATAGAATTAGTTTGGGAATGTTCCTTCCTCCACAATTTCTGGGAAGAGTTTGAGAAGGATGGGTGTTAGCTCTTCTCTAAATGTTTGATAGAATTCACCTGTGAAGCCTTCTGGTCCTGGACTTTTGTTTGTTGGAAGATATTTAATCACAGTTTCAACTTCATTACTTGTGATCAGTCTGTTCATATTTTCTATTTCTTCCTGGTTCAGTCTTGGAAGGTTATACCTTTCTAAGAATTTGTCCATTTCTTCCAGGTTGTCCATTTTATTGGCATAGAGTTACTTGTAGTAGTCTCTTAGGATGCTTTGTATTTCTGCAGTGTCTGTTGTAACTTTTCCTTTTTCATTTCTAATTTTATTGATTTGAGTCCTCTCCCTATTTTCCTTGATGAGTCTGGCTAATGGTTTATCAATTTTGTTTATCTTCTCAAAGAATCAACTTTTAGTTTTATTGATCCTAGCTATTGTTTTCTTTGTTTCTATTTCATTTATTTCTGCTCTGATCTTTATGATTTCTTTCCTTCTGCTAAGTTTGTGTTTTGTTTGTTCTTCTTTCTCTAGTTCCTTTAGGTGTAAAGTTAGATTGTTTATTTGAGATTTTTCTTGTTTCTTGAGGTAGGCTTGTATAGCTATAAACTTCCCTCTTAGAACTGCTTTTGCTGCATCCCATAGGTTTTGGATCGTCATGTTTTCATTGTCATTTGTTTCTAGGTAGTTTTTGATTTCCTCTTTGATTTCCTCAGTGATCTCTTGGTTATTTAGTAATGTAGTTTTTAGCCTCCATGTGTTTGTGTTTTGTACATTTTTTTCCCTGTAATTCATTTGGAATCTCATAGTGTTGTGGTCAGAAAAGATGCTTGATATGATTTCAATTTTCTTAAATTTACTGAGGCTTGATTTGTGATACAAGATGTGATCTATCCTGGAGAATATTCCGTGCACCCTTGAGAAGAAAGTGTAATCTGCTGTTTTGGGATGGAATGTCCGATAAATATCAATTAAATCTATCTGGTCTATTGCATCATTTAAACCTTCTGTTTCCTTATTTATTTTCATTTTGAATGATCTGTCCATTGTAAGTGAGGTGTTAAATTCCCCCACTGTTATTGTTACTGTTGATTTCCTCTTTTATAGCTGTTAGCAGCTGCCTTATGTATTGAGGTGCTCCTATGTTGGGTGCATATATATTTATAATTGTTATATTTTCTTCTTGGATTGATCCCTTGATCATTATGTAGTGTCTTTCCTTGTCTCTTGTAACATTCTTTATTTTCAAGTCTATTTTATCTGATATGAGTATTGCTACTCCAGCTTTCTTTTGATTTCCATTTGCATGGAATATCTTTTTCCATCCCCTCACTTTCAGTCTGTATGTGTCCCTGGTCGGAATTGGGTCTCTTGTAGACAGCATATATATGGGTCTTGTTTTTGTATCCATTCAGCAAGCCTGTGTCCTTTGGTTGGAGCATTTAATCCATTCACGTTTAAGGTAATTATCGATATGTATATTCCTATCACTGTTTTCTTAAATGTTTCGTGTTTGTTTTTGTAGGTTTTTCTTTTGTGTTTCCCACTTAGAGAAGTTCCTCTAGCATTTGTTGTAGAGCTGGTTTGGTGGTGCTGAATTCTTTTAGCTTTTGCTTGTCTGTAAAACTTTTGATTTCTCCATTGAATCTGAATGAGATCCTTACTGGGTAGAGTAATCTTGCTTGTAGGTTCTTCCCTTTCATCACTTTAAGTGTATCATGCCACTCCCTTCTGGCTTGTAGAGTTTCTGCTGAGAAATCAGCTGTTAACCTTATGGGAGTTCCCTTGTATATTATTTGTTGTTTTTCCCTTGCTGCTTTCAATAATTTTTCTTTGTCTTTAATTTTTGCCAGTTTGATTACTATGTTTCTTGGCATGTTTCTATTTGGGTTTATCCTGTATGTGACTCTCTGCGCTTCCTGGACTTGGGTGGCTATTTCCTTTCCCATGTTAGGGAAGTTTTCGACTATAATCTCTTCAAATATTTTCTCGGGTTCTTTCTCTCTGTCTTCTCCTTCTGGGAACCCTATAATGTGAGTGTTGGTGCATTTAATATTGTCCCAGAGGCCTCTTAGGCTGTCTTCATTTCTTTTCATTCTTTTTTCTTTATTCTGTTCTGCAGCAATGAATTCCACCATTCTGTCTTCCAGGTCACTTATCTGTTCTTCTGCCTCAGTTATTCTGCTATTGATTCCTTCTAGTGTAGTTTTCATTTCAGTTATTTTATTGTTCATCTGTTTGTTTGTTCCTTAATTCTTCTAGGTCTTTGTTAAACATTCCTTGCATCTTCTCGATCTTTGCCTCCATTCTTTTTCCGAGGTCCTGGATCATCTTCAATATCATTATTCTGAATTATTTTTCTGGAAGGTTGCCTATCTCCACTTCATTTAGTTGTTTTTCTGGGGTTTTATCTTGTTCCTTCATCTGGTACATAGCCCTCTGCCTTTTCATCTTGTCTATCTTTCTGTCAATGTGGTTTTTGTTCCATAGGCTGCAGGATTGTGGTTCTTCTTGCTTCTGCTGTCTGCCATCTGGTGGATGAGGCTATCTGAGAGGCTTGTGCAAGTTTCCTGATGGGAGGGACTGGTGGTGGGTAGAGTTGCTCTGGTGGGCAGAGCTCAGTAAAACTTTAATCTGCTTGACTGCTGATGGGTGGGGCTGGATTCCCTCCCTCTTGGTTGTTTGGCCTGAGGCAACCCAACACTGGAGCCCACCTGGACTCCTCAATGTCTTTATGCTAGCTTTTGATGAAAGATTTTAAATTTTAATGAAGAGAAATTTATTAGCCTTTCCCTTTAGGATCTGTCCTTTTAAGGGTCTAGTTTACGAAAGCCTTTCCTATACCTAGGTCATAAAAATGTTCTCCTAAACTTTATTCCCAAAGCTTTTATGTTTTCTTTCCACATTTAAGACATTAGGCCACAAAGAATTGTGTAAGTTGTGAGGTTGGATTTTTGCATATGTATAACCATTAGTCCCATACTAATTTATTGAATTGCCTGTACTTTTCCCACTGGATTGCACTGCCAATTTTTTATGCATCAAATTTCATATACATTTGGGTCTGTATCTGGGCTCTCTATTGAATACACTTGTTTATTTGTCTATTTCTGACCAATACCATAACATTTTCATGACTTTAGTTCTAATACGTCTTGATATATGATAATGCTAATTATTCCAACTTCTTCAGGAATATCTAGGATGGTTTTTGTTGTCTTATTTTCCCATATGTATTTCAGAATCGCATTACTCACACTCTACACATGAGGAAAAAGAAAACTTTGGAAATTTGGTTGGCCTTGCACTGAATCTATAGTTCAAATTGGGGAGGGTAGATGTCTTCATGAAACTGAGTCTTCCTATCCTTGAATATAATATACCTCTATATTTTTTTGGTCTTCATTAATATCTCTTGAATAAATATAAAATTTTGTTCCATAAAGTTCTTTCATGTATTTTGTTAGATTTGTTCCTGGATCCCTTATATTTTGTGCTGTTATTATAAATAATATTCTTTTAAAATTTTATATATATTTTTAATTATTACTGACATAAAGAAATGTGACTAACTCTTTATATCTGGCATTTAATAAATCTTCTTATTAATTATAATAATTTGTGAATAGTTTTCTGGGAATATTCCTTTAGGTCTTTGTATACTGCTATGTTCTCAGTATATTATACTCTTCTTTCTTCTTTTCTAATCCTTGTCTTTTTTTTTTTTTTTTTTTTTTTTTTTGTCTTACTACACTGATAAGAGCCTCAGCTCTAATGATAAGTGGAAGTATTGCTAGCTGGCATTTTTCAGATAAGTGATTTCAAATAAAGCATTTTTAAGTTTTACCATTAAGTATCATAATTGTAATAGAATTTTTTGCAGATACCCTGTATCATTTTAAGAAAAATTCCTTCTCTCTTTACATTGTTTAGGACTTTCATCATAAATAAAGTTTGAATAATATAAAAAGCTTCTGCATCTTGAGAAAATTTGGTTTTTTTTTTCTTTAATCTGCTAAATACGATAAAGTATGTGTTAATGGAATCTCTAATGTTGATTCACATTTGCATTTCTGTGATAAACACACAATAGATTTAATATGGCTTCTTTTTTATACATGGTGGGATTCCATTTGTTAGTTTTGTTTGGGGATTTTTGCATCTTTGCACATATGTGAGATTGGCTAGTGATTTGCCTTGCTCTGTCCTTGTCTGGTGTTGATTTTCAGTTTACACTAAAAATCTCATTAAATGACTTGGGGCATGTTCTTTCTTCTTCTAGTCTCTGCCAGATTTTTTGTACAGAAATTATATGTTCCTTGAATGTTCAGTAAAAACATTTTGTAAAATTACTTGAAATGTAGTACTTTTTTGGTGGAGAATTTTTACCTCTGTTTTAATTTCTTTAAGAGTTAAAGGACAATATATATTCCCTTTCTTTTTTTTCCCTTGACTCAGATTTGGTTGTATTTTCCTAGGAATATATCTCTTTCATAGATGTTCTCAAATTTATTGCCAGAGAGTGGTTCATGCTACTTTTATATTCTTTTAAATATCAATAGCTTTTGTTGTGGTGAGCCCTTTTACTTTTAAATATTGAACATTTTTGCAAGTATCTGGTCAATCTTGTCTGAGTTTCATAAATTTCATTTATCTTTTTGAACAGCAAATCTTAGATTTCATTGATTTTCTCTGTTTTCTATTTCATTAATTTCTGCTTTATCTATCTCTTTTTTATTAATTCATTTTCTTAGGGTGTGTTTTGTACTTTTTTTGAACTCTAAAACTTAGATTTATAGTTCATTAATTTTGAACCTTTCTGTTTTTTTAATGTTACCATTTTAAGGCTACTATTTTGCCTCTAAGGACCATTTTAGCTACATTTCTCAAATTTTGATATCTATTACATTTAGTACTTTTATTATTATTCTGTACTAATTTCTAATTTCTATAATGATTTATTCATTGACTCATTATTTATTTAAAAGTATTCTGAATTTTGTTGAGACATGAATAATGGTCTAGTGGGTGGTCAGTTTTCAAATTCAACTGTTAGATGTTTATGTTTTATACAAATATTTTAGATAAAGTTTGCTGTGTGTGGTTTTCAAATCTATATTCTTATTCATTTTTGTCTGCTTAACCTAGAAACTGCTGAAAAAGTTGTGCTAAAATGTCCCCCAATTAAAGTATATTTATCAGTTTCTTCATGCAATTCTTCCTATTTTTTATTTCTATATTTTTAGACTGTGTTAATAGCAATAAACATATTTAGAACTTTCCATCTTCCAGATATAAATCTTTTTTAATTACATAATGATACTTTTCAATACTTAGTAATGCTTTTAATATTGAAGTCTATTTTGAATTGTTTTAATTATTTTGTTATTACAATATACAATCCTTTTTGGTTAGTAGTTTTTCTTTTTTATCCTTTTATTTTAAGCATTTTTTAGTCTTATCTTTTAGATTTTTCTTTGTAAATATCATGCATATGGATTTTTAAAAATCTCCATCATCCAATATTTTTCTTTTATTTAACTTGACTGCTTAGTCCATTTCAATGTATTGTGGCCAGACTGCTTAGTCCATTTCAATGTATTGTGTTCATCAGTATATACAGATGAATTTCTCTATTATATTTTGTACTATTTCATTCAATTCTATGTTTGATCAACTTTGTCTGGGTAAATGCCTTGAAACCTAGTTTCATGGGGCTTTCCTCTATAAAGGATATTTGTTACTTCTAATTAGGAACTTCCAAACCAAATAGCTCTTAAAATAATGTCTGGATTTGACTTTTTTGTCCAAAACAGGTCGTGTGAATATGTATGAGCTATAAACTTGAGTGAGGGCTGGCTTATGAATTAACAGGAGAAAAATTTTTTCTACCTAGACATAAATTTCTCTGCTATTCCTATGTAAAACAAGTTTTCTTCTTCTTCACGCATTCTCTATGGGTGAAGACCTTTGTGGTCTTGGCTTTATATGATGTTGTCCTGTCAGATTCCCCAAGTTAGTTGTTCTCTAAGATTTGCCTCCTGTCTTTGTCACTCAAATTCAAAACTGAACAGATCCCCAAGGAATAGCAGTTGCCTCTCAGTTATTTCAGCTTTGTTTGGTTTTATTTTAGGCTTCAAAGCCTTTACTACTCTAGATTCTTGCTCTCACTCATGTATGATCCCTGAGAATTTTCTCTACCTTCTGGCCTACTCAGTTAAACATTTTATTTTATTTTATTATTTTATTTCATTTTACTTTAAAGTGAATTTTAAGTAACTTTTTAAAATTTATTTATTTTATTTTTGGCTGTGTTGAGTCTTCATTGCTACACGTGGGCTTTGCTTTTGTTGCAGCGAGTGGGGTCTACTCTTCATTGTTGTGCACGGGCTTCTCATTGTGGTGGCTTCTCTTGTTGTGGAGCACAGGCTCTAGGCATTCAGGCTTTGGTAGTTGTGGCTCGCGGGCTCTAGAGCACAGGCTCAGTAGTTGTGGCACATGGGCTTAGTTGCTCCGCGATATGTGAGATCTTCCCGGACTACGGTCCAAACCCATGTCCCCTATGTTGACAGGTGAATTCTTAACCACTGTGCCACCAGGGAAACCCAAACATTTAAAAAATTTAATATATATTTATATAGAATTTTTATAGCAGGATAATTGTTTAAGATATCTTGTCTCTTGTGTTGCTAAACCTGGAGGTTCTTTCTCATGCTTTTCTTAAACATTTATATCATATTTGAACATTAAAAAGATATAGAGTTCATCAAATCATAAAATTTTACTTCTAATTCTTACAGAGCTGTGCAAGGGCGTAGTATATGTGGGAGGTTCATGGACTGTGAGATTAAAAAGAATCTGTTGTATGTTTGTTAGTCTGTATTCACACAGTGTTAGAAGAGGGAAACACTAGTTAACCTGGGAAATGAAGGTAGAATCCATGTATTCATCCGGTGAGTAGATAGGCATTCTGCACTTGCTCTAGATCAGAAACGTGCTGCATGCTAAGGGTAAAGCTAGGGATAAGACAGTATCCTTGCCCTCACAGAGTTTACCATCTGTCGGAAAGTAAGTTGAAGGTACATACAACAACTAAAGGGACCAGAATGGAGAAAAGCCAAAGTATGACCAAGAGCTGGTGGAAACAAACAGGAAAGACACAGCCTACAAAAACAGAGACTGTTCAAGTAAAAGACAGTTAAGGAAATAATTTAGGAAATACCAGTCTTGCACACAGCCGTGACCTTCCAGGAATAGACATACATTCTTCAGAGGCAAATAAGATCTCTTAAATAGACTGTGATATCTAGATAAGGATGAGCATTTAGGGAAATGCCTTTAGCAGTTCTTCAGAGTTTTTAAATATCTGTAAAGGATTTTTGCATCTGTTGTGTATCCCAAATTACAGTAGATAAATTATTGTTAAATAGTAATGAATGAATGAATTAGAACTAAGATCCCAAGTGTTACTTTTGTTTTAGGTAGACAAGAAGTCTTTCACTGAACTTGAATCTTAAGTAGATGTTACAGATTTCTGATCATTGATCACTTTTTGGATGTCAGAAATATCCCTTTTTTTTCACATTTTATGCTGCCAGAACTGTAATCCAATAACAATTTTCCCAATAAGTGTTTCTCCTGCGCCACTAGGGACCAATTTCTTTGCTACACTGCACTTAAAAGGAGTTTAAACTAAAAAGACACAAATTTCACTTTCTTGTCTACTGTGGTTGTGAATATGCTAAAAAAATGTATTGTAAATTATTGAATTTGCACTCCTATGAGACATCAACATAATTGCATAGAGGGCACCTTTAATTTTTTTATATACTTATTTATTAATAAAGAAGAACTTTCTATTCATACACCAAAAGGGTGGTCCAGTAGAACACAACAATAATGTAACAAAACCTCTAGTTCATTAAATTGGAATACCAAGATTGAATTACTAACTTATGTTGTTTTTAATTTCAGGTTATAAATTATACTATTTTAAAATATAGGAGGAAACTGTTCCCTTGGAGTCTGCTTACCTCCAACTCTGACTAGGAAAGTTTTGTCCCTGGGGAATTGGGAAGTATGGGGATTCACTGAAAAATTGCAGTTTCACAGGAGTATACCATGAAACATTCGTAGACATGTTCCTGCATTACAGGAGGCTTAATAAACATAGCCAATCACTTAAAAATACACACAGCCCTCTCGGGCTTTTGAAAGGCATTTTCCTAAAGAAAAAGGTGGATTTTAGAAATCTGATTTCAGAGGTGTCACAGATACGTTTGCCAGAAAGCTCACCCTGAGTTGAGGGTAGTGAACAGTTGATGTTGGATCAGTACTTCGCAAAGGAGGGAAGGGAAGGAGGAAGGACTGAGAGGCTGGGCTGTAATGCAGTCTCTAATAAGGCCTCAGCCAAGCTCCTGGGAACTCTGGAACTGGGCTGACCATCAGAGTTGGATGAGACAGCCACCCTTTTACCTCTGGGTGGACCAGCCATGAGATGAAGATCGATCATGCTCATGGGAATGAGCATGGTGTGGGGTGAGGTGAATCTCTCCATAGCAGGGCCACAGCTGAGGGCTGTCTACTGGCAGTGCTGGCAGCACTCACAGCAGAAGGGAAAACAAATCTTTCACTCCTAAAGATAGATTTGGGGAGATCTGCACCTGCAGATCTGGGATATATCTACATCATATGATCGATCCACTATTAAAAAGAATTTAAACAAAATCAGACACATTTGTCCAAAATTAATGAAGGGCAAATATCTGACTTGGGAGATTTTAGTCCGTTAAACATTATCTTCACTCACTTAGCAGCCATGCCTTCAGTAGTACTTATTTTGTGCAGACACGTTACCAGATGTTGTGGAAACACTGTGGAGATGAATCCATCACAGGAAGACCGTGAGTACTGAGCATCCACCAGAGCCCAAGCATTTTATATAGATTTTTTAAATCCAATCCTCATAGAACGCATGTGTGGTATCAATTCTGATGAGGAAACCAAGAATTTACGAGTGTTAAAAATTTTTCCAAGATCACATAGTAAGTAGGTGGTGGAGCAAAGATATAGTCTGTTCTGCCTGAGCCCAAAGCATTCAGTCATATTACAAAGAAGAAGGAAGTCAGGAAGGGAGGAAGGGAAGGAGGAAAGAAGAAAAGGAAGGAAGGACGGACGGAGGGAAGAAGGTGATTGTTCAGGTGGATAAAGAGAGAATTGAGAATTATATCTGGCAATTCAAATTTATAAAATATCTCTTGTTAAGTTTATTAACAGTTTTTGGCTGAAAAAAAGCAAAAGAAGTTTAGGCCATTTCACTTTCAGAACGTTTTAATATGAATGCTAAAATGTGCTTCTTAGACTAGAAGATGTTTGGTAATAATTTTGAGAGAGAAAACTAAAAAGTTTTAATATCTTCAGTCCTTTGTAACATCTGTACTGCTATGGTCTTGACATTTGCTATCTTAGCTCTATTGGAGTTTCCCTAATAAAGATCAGATTTTTTTAAGGGTTTTTGTTTTGTTTTGTTTTGTTGGATATTTTTTAACTTTCTTTGTCATTCAAATCAACCCTCTTCCTCACAATTTTCTAACTTTTCAATTATAAAAGTATTATATGCTTATTATAGAAATTTTAGAAACTACAAAAATATGTAAAGAATAAAACTCACCTCAAATGCTCTTACAAAGAGATTTATAAGTATTTCTCCATCTTCTCCTTCTCCTTCTTCTTCTTTATAACAAAATTAAGCTATACATTCAATTTTACATTATGCTGTTTTTCTCCACACAGCAAATATAAAATTCTCCCCAAGTCATCAAAAATTCCTCAAAGTAGGATTTTTAGTTGGAGTGAAATATTTAATTATATGAGCACATCTTATTCCACCTAATTCCATTGTTCTTGGACATTTAGGTTCCATTTTCTCAATGAATTATAACTAAAATATAAATTAGCATTGAGTCAGTAATAGCTGGGGAGTGGCTCATATTTGGAATGATGACTTTAGTTATACCAGCCCCCTCTATTTGAGCTACAATTATTTTGGCTACTATTAACTTTTAAAACCTCAGTTTACTAGCCTGAAACTGAATGCCACTTAAGGAAATTATGAGACTCGTCTGGTATCCCTTAGAAGAATAAAAAGTTGTCCACATTTATTTTTATTCATTCATCAAACATTATTAATTTCTGTTCTGTGGTTTAAGTCTAGAAACTGTATAGGCCTTCAGAAAGAAGGCTTCTGAGAGCTTATGGTTTTCTTTGACAAGCAGTCATGCACACAGATACACTGATGGAAGACCATGGGCTCAAAGCCATGAGAATTCAGGTAATTAATATTAGAGAATTTCTGGATGGAGAGATCTTTTCTACTGGGGTGCTATAGAAGGTCCTAAGGTCATTACAACATTCTAGAATAACTTGTTTGTCATTTGTTTATGTGTGCATATATGTATGTACAGATGTTACAGGTAAAATATAATTGTTTTTGTTCAAAATTCTTAATTAGCCAATTTAAAAGCCATAGTTAATAATTAGTAGTAATAGGCATTCAAAAATACTGTTCAAAAAATAAATTTTAGTTCTCAAAGATCATCAGAAAAATAAATTGTAAAAGCAATTGTGACTTGAAGATATCTATAAGAAAAACAGATATGAGATATGTAATGGTTTGCAATATTAAAGTTTATTTCTCTACCATTTGTAATTTCTGAGAAAAACTGTTAGGTTTTAAAAATTGTATGATGATTCAAACTTTTCCAATAAGCTGTAAAGGGAACATTTCTCCAAAAAGAAAAATCATATTCTCCTATTATTGCAAATGTTTGTAGTTGACCTGCATTCATTGAAGCCTCCTATATGTAGCTTACTTAGGAGGTGCCCTTTATCTGTCTTTATCTCTGGTGGGAGCTCCATTTTTTTATTTGCCTTAAAGCCCAATTCCTTGTAAGGTTGCAGAGTTAGAAAGAAGTGTCAGTTCCTGTACATTCCTCCTCCAAGCAGGCCTTGGTTTTATTTTTGGAGGTCATGCTCCTGGAACATACTAATTTGCCTCTCATGTTATGGCTATTTCTTTAAAAAGCCACACATGCTGCATGATATATAGTTCCTTTTCAGGATGATAGTCTAACACCATGAACCTTGAAAATTTCTGAAGATTCAAAGAGCAACCCGAGTCTGAGCACCACTGTGAACTCATTGTCTTAGGTGTTTTCAAGGATTACCTTTTCATGCCCTGTTGGCTAGAAGATTCTTAAAGATTGTTTCCATAAAATGACAAACATAAATGAAAAGAAGATGTCAATTATCAAATCTGAATCAGATTTTTGAATAATACAGTGTACACGTTTCTGCTTCATCTGCTTTCATCTTCTGCTTATATGAGAAAAAACAGGATGGACGCTAATGTGTCTTATATTTATCTTTCTGGCACATATAATTTTGAAAGTAGTCTTCTTACTAAAAACAAATTCCTCTAATAGGATTCTGTTCAGGAAGAGTGACCAAGAGGAGTCATAGCTCTAAGGTAAGAGACACAGCTGGTCTTCTTGCTATGATTTGTTCAAAGATGAGCACCATTAATGGAAAACAAATGACTTATAATCCATGAGTTCACATGTGAAAGGGATTGTCCTCTGAGTAAGTAATTGGCTGTAGGTCCAGGATAGCTCATGTGTGGTATATATGAGCATTGTTTCAGTCCTAATACTCAGCGCCATCCTTAGGCAGATAGCCAATCACAGTCAGATACAGCCACTTCTGTCTCTTGTCTGTTGGACCAAAGAATATATTTTAAGATTGTTCTATCCTTCACCTCTGTTTCTTTTCTACAGCCATAATTTCCACCAAATACCATTTCTTAGTTTTACTATTTTCTTATACTTTTCTAGTTGAGTGTTATCAACAGCTGAGAGTTAGTAGTATAATTGCTCTCACCAGGTCCCATGGGAACTCTGAATAGCTTCATCCTCATCCACTTGTGGCATCCAAGAAATTGTGATGCATCTGGGAGACAGCTTACAGTGAATGACAGACTGTCAACACAGCCTGGATGGGTGTTCCACAGCAGTATCCTGGTTTTCTGCACAAAGAAGTATCCCTGTGTTGGACTTTCAGAAGTAAAAGAACTGCTCGCAGATAACTGTAATAATTATTCCCAAACATACAAATTTCCTCATAGGTAGATTAATCTTATTTAACATTTATTAAAATCATGGAGATTTACATGGAATTTACAAAATACATGGTTGCCATTTTAGTCATTTACATATACATCGCACAATACAACCAAAATATTCGTAAGAAAAATGTATTTACATCTGATTCTGCAAGGAGGAAATGATGTTGGTTTAATGTTTCCTGGGGTGAAAAGGTTTTTTTTGATTTTGCTTTCAAACTTGTAACTCACCTCTGTTCACCCACTGCTCTACTCCCAAAAGTGGAAATAGCTTTTACTGAAGAGGTTTTGAGGAGTAAGTTAAATAAAATAACAGGCTATTGCAGGTTTATAGAAAGGCATGGTATACTCCCAGCCTCTTGCATTTGATTTAAACCTAGATTCTGCTTCCTTTTCATTAATTGATTGCATCTGTACCTGGATAAAACAATGTTTAAACCTAGATTCTGCTTTCTTTTCATTAATTGATTGCATTTGTACCTGGATAAAACAATGTCATTTATTCTCATGTGAGCCCTGCTTCTCCCTCATATGGAAAACTAATGGGTCAGCCCCTGTCCCAAATACCAGAGACATTAACACAGATATACCTTTAGAGGAAATTTGACATGAAATGTTATTGAAAGGGCTACATTCTCTTTCAGGATGTAGTGGTGGGTTCCACGAAATTTACGATTTGAAAACCTAAGGAGATACTCAATTATAATTATATAAAAAAACATTATTTTTGATAAAAGAATTCTGAAATCTGCAGTTTTCTTCATTGGCACTCTTCCCTACGCTGTGCTGTACCGAACATGTGCAGTACTATTCTGAGTTTTCCGGAAGTGAAACAACTTTATGGAAATCATATGCAAAATGTTTCTCAAGTTTTTTTGCAGTTTACTTTTTTATGAGTCTGTTAAAAATTTAAGAGAAGGCTTGTTGACACTTTATATGCTTATTTTTCTTTCAAAGGAAAATTGGAGGATTTTTAAATTTTCATATCTATGATGATAAAAGGTGAAATAGCATCATAATTCTTATCTTGTTCAATTTGATATTTGTTTTTTTTATTTTCTTTTATGAGTTTTATTCATCTTGTAACCAGTCTTGTATGTCTCATAAAAAGAAAAAAGGTTTCTTTTACTTTTTCGGTTTTCAGGAATTTTCCGTAGAGCTAAAGTATCTAGGTAGAAAACCTGATTAAAAGATCTAAATCCTTACAATGCTACCTCTGAAACATATTAATAAATAATGTAAATATTTTAAATAATGTCATTTCAGTATTTTAAGTACCTCAAAAAATGATTTTGGTGGAACTTTGTCCTCTGAGAAAACTAAAGAAATGAACATATTGTTGTCCTGAATATATCTGAATATCACAATCATATTGTTTCCTTCCCAATGTATTTATGAAATGGAATACTTTTAGTGAAAGGATATGGCTACAGCCATTTATTACTTTCTATAATGTTTAATTCATCCAACTGAACACTAAGATTTTTATAGCTCTCCAAAAAGTTTACAGATCCAAGTGCTTCTTTGGCCATAGAAGTCCCTTTGTGATCTCTTAAGAGAGAAATGTTATGACATTTGTAGATACAACAATTCATTAGGCTTAACACAACTATTAGTTCTTTAATTAAATATTGACTTGAACCTCCAGGTTCTACTCCAGGTGAAAGAGTGATCTTTTTTCTGCAAATGGTTATGCTGATTCATTGCTTTTACTTAACCAACATTTATTGAGTGCCTCCCATGTGGAAAGCAATGCTTAGGCACTGTGTGTATGCATGATGGTGTGCCGGGAGATGGATATAAAGATGGAGCCCTCACGTTTTAGTCATTTTTATTATTATTACAAAGATAAGAATTATAAAGCTATTGAAAAAGGCTGCTGAGTGCTTTCTAAATAGGCAAGCATGTAGCAGCTGTGGGAGGAAGAGACTGAATGGTGGCATTTTTCAAAATGGACACTTGGTATTTCAGATTGATGCAAGAAAAATAAAAACAAGGATAAACTATTGAGTCAACAAATTATCATTATAGCTATTTTTATGGGATAATCTTGTTCTGCATTTGGATTAAACCGCAAATTTCAGTCACTCATTAGCATTCTTCCTTTGAAATGACTTTAATATTGTTGTATATTAATTCGATTGCTACAAGTTTCCTGAAATAGGAGATTGACTTCACCCATGGCTGGTGCTAGAGAGATCACATCCTGTGTCACATCAGCAAATTAGCACTGAGTTTAACCCTTATATAGTAAAGCCCAGCATGGGCAAAACAACATCATTGCTATTTTTCTAACTTCCAACACTTCATTAACTATGGTACCACATAGGGGTTATATAACTGTGAGAATAACTTGGTAAAGTTTATAAACATAACAGAGAACGTTCTCACGGGTGTCCTAGGCCAGGCCGCATGCATTGCTCCTTGAGGTCACCCAGAGTTCCTTCTCCAGACACAGCTCGCCCTTCAGTTGCAAGGGGAGGCAGCCTGCCCACATTGGCTGTCCCAGCGCTAACCCATCCAGAGATCGGACTCAGCAGCCCTGTACCCCTGCCAGCATGTCGCCAGAGGAAGATTGATTGCTTCTTAATAATGTTTCTCGTAAGTTTGACCAATCTGGGTTTTTTTCCAGTCCCTGGGTTCTTAGCACTTGACCCCCATAATGTGGCATTCCCTGGGACTCTGGCCTGACAAGACCATGGAGTCCCTTAGAGAATTGGATTTTTAGTCACTGCAGCAGTAAGAATCTAGGACTGCAAGGTCTAGAACACCCACTGAACACAGGCAATGCAGGCACTGCATCCTTGTTCCCAGCCTCAGGTGAGGCTGAGAAAATTCCCACAAAGTCCTCCAGGCCTCGCCACTGGGCAGAGCTAAGGATGCTCCCTAATTATGACTCTTCTAGTTCTTAACCTCCTTCACCAAGCGAACATATACATACAGAATATTAAGGCCATAAGAAGTAGAGGTCACCAGGGAATTTTTCTCAGGGATCATCAATCCCAGAGCCTTGATGTTAAAAGTTCATATCTTAGATGGCAGTCTTGACCCCAGCAATCTTTTGACATTGTTATCACATGGTCCTAAAATATCAAATATTAAAGTGTAACAGATGAGCGCATGTGTGTCTGTGGATGTATGCCCTGATGGGAAGAAAGCCCTAGCCCTTTATAAATATAAGGCTATTGGACAGGACCATGACCCACCTTATAGGATAATTGTGTGACGTTAGGCTGTTACTCTTTGGTGTTATATTTCAAAGTCATTATTTGAACTATAGTAGGTTCAAATGGCAACAACAACTTGTGCTTTACGGAACTTGACTGGGTTCCCTCCTTACTGCATCCTTTCAATTCTTGGATCATTAAGAGTGGCTTCCCCCCCCCCCCCAATTTCTATGTTATGTTATAGAACATATAAAATTATGTTTCCCTTTCAAATCTTTTTTTTCCCCTCTTAGTGTGATTTTGTAGACCATTTTTAAACCCACACATGCACAAATAAATACATGTACACAAATCATTCTCTCTACCTCTGCTTGTCCAAATCTAACTGGGCTGTGGATAGCCGTATTTGGCTGGAGAGAGATGGCTTATTCTCCTGCCAGCCTTCACCCAGACTTCAAAATGGGGAACTTTCTTAATTAAGAGCTCACCCTGTCTGAGATTCTGTGGGAAAATTTCTTCCAAAAAGAATGTGGGATCCTAGGAGTCAAGGCTTTTGGTAGCAGAGTCAGACTGAAGTTTAAATCCTGGATCTGACATTTAATTACTAGGTGGCCCTGGGCAAGTTAGTTACTTAATCCTCCGTGCTTCAATTTCCTCATCAATAAAATGCAGGTCATAAGAATTACTTGACTTAAGGATTTAGCAAATTAAGATATGTCTAATATACCTAGTAGTGGCTGGCATGCAATAAATGCTTAATAAGTAGTAGTGAGGGTTTGAAGGGCCATTCCTGAGATAAAAAAGCTCCCCAGACTTTATTTCCTGTACAATGATATTTACTTCAGTGCCTAAGTTATTTTATTTTTTTTTTACAACAAAAAATACCTTTTTTAACTCACCACTATTTACCCTCTTTCCTGTGCCCATCTCCGCAGTCCAGACACTTTTAGTTTACATGTGATTTAGGAAAAGACATCCAGCCACACCTCTGCTGCCCCCACCCTTCATCCACTGCTACTGCCCCCAATTAGAACCACATTAAAGAAACTCTCTATTGGTTTTATCTTCACGCCTACCCAGACCCACATGCAAGCTGAAGCTATTTTCTCTCAGTGTGGTACAGACAGACACATGAACTCTAAAGAGAAAACTGGGATGGATTTTTTTAAATGAAAGACTATTTCTTTGTCATGGAAATTAAGGAAAAGCTAATCAACTCCAGATTCCTTTTTAGTGACTTCCTAAGTGATAGTTTTTCCTTCTGATGGTCAACTCTGTAGCTGTTGCCCAAGCAGCACTGTGTTATAAGTTATAGCAAAATAAAAACTCCAATTAAACACAAACTTTTGAAAGTGTAAATAGGCAGAAAAGCCACTTAGAAGCAAAAAACGTTAGCAAGAATGCTTTTTAAGAGAGGGTGCAATGTTGTGTTCTTAGCAGCCTTCTTCCCATAAAGCTTTTGATAACAGGAACTTGCAGCAAGCCATGATGCTAAAGTAAAACTTGCTCAACACTGAAGCAAACAGTTTTGTTTGTTTTTGTTAGTTTGTTGTTGTTTTTTTGTTTGTTTACATCTATGCCATGATCTAAAATACCACAAGCAGTCACATAGAGAAGCAGTTAGAGTCGCAGTTATAACACCGAGGTTAGGTATACTCACTTATTCTTTCACTCAGCAAGCCCTGTGAGCACCTGATCTTTGCAAAACTTAAGAGTGGCCCTGATGTATGTTGTTAAAAAAAAAAAAAGTCACAGTTCTTGCCTTCACGGAACTTAGAATTGCAGAATCGAGAATAAATTATCAGCAAACAAGTAAACATACAACACATATACATACATAGAGTGATGAATGTCACCTAGAAGACAAGTTGGTGTGAGGACAAATATCTGAGAAACATACTTAGATCAGGTGTTCCACGGAGGTCTCTCTGGATCAGCCAGGACTGCAAAATGAGAGGTCAGCCTTGGGGAAAGTTGAGGAACAGAGCTCTAGGTGGCAGAAAAAATCAAGAGCAAAGGCCTTGAGGTGGAACAGACTTGGTGTGTAAACAAACAGAAAGGAAGGGGATGAAGTAGTCTGAAAGATCTGCCTCCCAATCTTGGCTTGGCCATGTGATATCTGAGCGATTTAATATGGGATCCTGAACATTATGGATAGAGTGTGAACTGCAGAGTCAAACTAACAGGGTTCATTTGGCTTCACCACTTACCAGAGGTGTGTCCTTCAATTACTTAATCTCTCTGTTCCTTAATTTCCTCCTCTGTAAATGGTAATCATACCTACTTTATTGGATTGTTGTGAAGAGTACATAGGATTAAATGTAAACTTGTAGAGTAGGACTTATCATACAGAAAACATGTAATAAATGTTAACTATTAGTATTCTTACTATAATCATATTTATTAGTGTTATTATTATTATTTCTCTCTGACCTTTAGAGGGTTACAATGAAGTTACAGGTTTCCCCACTATTTGAAAGCAGAGTATTCCTATGAAACCTTTCATAAGCTGAAATGAGGTAAAGTGAAGAAGCAATCGCCTTAAAACACATCTTGCTAATGATACACAAAATAAATGGAGACGAAGCACAGATGATTACAGACATAGTTCAAAGCTATGGGGCTTGATGCTGAGATGCTGAGGGTAGCTCCTGGGGAAGGAGCTCTCAGCAGTGCCACTCTCGCTGCTTGGGGTGCGTGCTGACCATATCATGGCTCATTGAAAACCAATGTTATTTTTGCTTTTCGCCTTTTTTCATAAAAGCAAAAATCCTCTTCAGATTTCTTTCGGTTAGCGAAAATAGGTACTAATGTATGTCTTCCACAGCAGCCGAGTGTCCTAAAGCGAACTTTCAAAAGCAGGGGATACCTGTAGTACGAAAAATAAACCCCACCTCGTAGCATTCTGTTGAAGATTGTATGAGAAGATATATGTCAAATTCTTAACAAATGTTGCCTGGCATGTTTCACTCATACTCCAGTAGCTATTACTACTACTGTTTTTTTTAATTAATAGTAGCATTGGCTATAAGTTAAAACTAGTATCAAATCTACATGTTTTCTAAATTGACTGAACCCAAAATATTCTTAGAGTAACAAAATGTTTTTAGAACTGAGCTTTAGCCAACATTTAGTTTGGTTCGAGTCCATATTCTATACATAAAAAAGCACATTAGTTACACTCAAGTTTTCATATCTGTCGCAAGGCCATCCTTACTTGTCTCCTGTAAATGTTGCCTTTACCACTCAGGAATCTTGCTGCATAGCTAAATGTGCCTGTTGGTATTTGTCATGTTGCCTTACTAATAGCCTTTCCTTTTGGCCTCAGAAGGGAACAGAAAGAACACAGAATTACGTATGTTCAAAACTTCTCACAATCTCCATCTCACCAACATGTACCGAAAATAAGGGAGGGAAAGAGTCATTGGTTGATGCAGGGTAAGGAGACGGGGATTTTATCACCATGAGGCACCAGTCTGGCCTTTTGTGTAGTATATTCAGTGAGGTGTAGAAGGTTCTGGCAATAATTTCAAACAAATGGAGGAAGGGAAGGGAAAAAAGAAAAGGACTCAAGGGTGAAGGAGGTAGGGACAGATATACTGTACTCAGAGCCAGGCTCAAAGAGAGCTATGGAAATTATAAAAGCACAAGTCCTCCTGTGTGCAAATTAAATGCAAACAGGTCCACAGACCAAATAACAATCAGGTAGTGTGAAGTACACTCACCATTTGAGTCTTTGTTCTATTTCTGATTGATTTCATTTTCACAAGAACCTGTCTGTGAGCAACCTTAACGTTTGGTCTCTGCAGTGCAAAAATAAATATAAGTACATATAGATGAATATATATCCATGTATACGTATGGAAGCTATTTAAGTCAATTTAATTGAAATTCACCTTTTCAATTCAACCTTTTGCCTTGTGATAGACATAGCTATCTTATGACCAAACAGGATATTCCCTTTTCCCAACTCTTTTGCTCTCATATCAACTCTGCATATCTTTGATGAAAGAAGGTATTAAGGCCCCCCCGGAACGATAGGGGGAGATGGTCAGGGTGTGGATTTTTCAGCTGTATATTCCCTCTGGTTGAAATGCTTGCATACATTTCAGGATTTATGGTTTTTCAGGATTAACATTATGTGAAAATATGTATCTAGGATGCTTTAAGGAAACTGCAAAATTTCTGATTCTAAGAAACACTTATCGGTTATTTTTTTTCCTATTAAATAAAGCAAGGGGACACCCACAATTTCTTTCCTGAGAACTCATACAATTCACTTTCTTATCAATGTAATGAAAGGAGCTCTGGAACTAAAGTCAGAAAACCCAGACTTCAGCTGACTACACCTACTAACTACTATACCTTGAACCAGTTGCTTAAAGGCTCAAAATGTTTGTCTCCCTCTATACAAAGTGAGAGAGTTGAATTATATATCTCCAAGTTTACTTGCATGCATGAAGACTTAAGCCTTCAATTGTAATCAATTCTATGGGTTCTCTCAGTAATTATGCCCCAAATTTTGATGAAATATATGTTTCTAGGTACTGAATAGAGGCCAACTCTTGTGAATTGAGGGGTTGTGCGAATGCAATTCTTTTTGTAATAACCATCATTGTCTCATCAAGCATGAGTCAAACCCAAACCTCAACTTTCCGATAACTGCTGACTGCTTTCAATGTGTGTGTGTGTGTGTGTGTGTGTGTGTGTTTCCTCAACTTTCCGATAACTGCTGACTGCTTTCAATGTGTGTGTGTGTGTGTGTGTGTGTGTATGCATGGCACACCTGTGTTAAGCACAATCCCAACTGAGCATGTGATCATTTCAGGGTACAATTCCCTTAAAGTGGCTCTAGGGCAGGAGTAATGAAAGCTCCAGCTCCACCCTTCACTATGCTTATACTTTGGAAAATATCTTTAGGTTACAATTTGTCAAAGAAATATAATACGGCTTAGAGGTTTTTTTTTTTTTCCTTTTTCTTCTAACTATCCCATTGGACCTACAGTTATCTCTTTGTCATTCGAAGTGAAAAAGCACATAGAAAATGAGAGTGAAATCACCTCTTATACTAAAGCACTGAGCTTATACGAGAATGATTTTCACATTTTCCCCTTTAAGAATGGCACGTAGATGCTGAAACTGTTTACCTTCCGTTTTTTAACCCTCTTGCTGCTGGGGGGAGGGGGGTCAAGATTTAATAAGTGTGACATCAAGTTCATTTAGTAAGAAACGTAGAGAAGTGGCAACAGCTGAACAATATTCTTTATCAACGAGGAAGGGAAGGAGAGGCTGTCTGCTGAGCATTCTTTTCATACTTTGTAGCTCTAAAAGTAGCCAGTTAATTAGATTCCATGGTTAGTGCTATTGTAATATCTGCTTATTTGAAGTGCAAAGATAATCATCAATTGTACACTCTTGACTACACTATTAATGGCTCTAATACCCACATTGTGTTTACATTTTGCATGGTAACAAACACTTAGCTCTTGTGGTTTTTAACATGTAGTAATTCAGTGAATACTGTCTCTATGTAATGCCCTTTCCATTTCATTCTGCAGTATTAAGTGTTGTTTTTCCAGCGAGGTCTTGAAATGTGGGGCATTATGTATGAGTTATGCTAATTTGTTAGGGCAATGAATACATTAATTTCATTAGTAAATGGCCTCAAAGCAATAATTACCAGTGTAGGTGTGTCAGAAGCGATCATGTTCAGTTTTGCCAGTTAATTATTAAGATTTTGTTCTGAGGGGCCTAGATTTGACATCCAGCTTCAATTTAGCAGTAAATAAAACCCGGAAATATGTAGGGCTGAAGAAATGAAGGCAAGAACATGTTATGAACTTACATTCTTCCACTTTTTGTCCAATTGTGACTGCCAATTAGATGCCAAAATAATCAGTGTCGGAGATATAAACTTTTAGTATACCCCCCAAAAAGCACATTTTATTAAAAATAGCAATTGTATTTTCTTGATACCCTTCTCTGCCTTTCACAGCTGGAATTTAAATTATCCGTGCAACAGTATGTAACTTGTTAAGAAGAATTCCATTTAGAATTGTCTGCAGTTCTTCTTTAAAGTTAAAATCACTTCATTTTTTTAAATAAATGGAATTTTCCTCTAATGGATTAATTGGCTCCCTGAGCCCGCTATATTATTATACTGCTTGAACCATTTGCAGCTAAGCAGTAATAGTTGAGCCTATATTCCAGTCTTAATTTCCACAAAAATTTGACATTCTTTTTATAATCATACACCTGTTGGAACCATTTGATGCATCTCCATTTGCTAAAATGATGTGTGAAGGTCATTTAAAACTGAGCAGTCACTCGAGTTGTTTATGGAATCTTGGAATAGTAAACCATTCTCAGTGTCCTGGTGTTCTGCTCTAATGGGAAAATAATACTCTCCAAAATTTTTGGAGGAAGAGAATACTGTGGAGTTTGAGAAGCAGACGACACATATGTGTAAAGAAAGGACATGTGAGCCATAACGGAATAGAACAAAGCAAGCATAGGATTAGAGGATTGAAGAGGAAGTCATTACAGAAGAAAACCCAGGAAAGGAGCTGGAAGAAAGCTTACTGCTCTCAGGATTTAGTAAGTCAAAAAAGCTTGAGTTGTTTCTGTAAAGGACTGTTGTTGAATCAAAGACAAACAATAATCCTAAACAGAATAGTGGCGATGATGAGGATGGCCAGCTAAGAAGTTGATTCTCTTTTAGATTCTTCTGGTCTCGTAGGGAAATAGGTGACGCTTCTGTTCTCCTCTTCTCCAATTTTCCATGCAGTGACTCTGCCGTTGCAGCCTCTAGCTTCCACCTACCTTTAGCTTTGGCTGTATAGCATGATTTTATTTTTTAGTGTTTCTAGGCTTCAACCAGATTCTTGAAATCTGACCCTGGAATGCCATGTGCAAAAAACCATCCTACCCTCAGGATTTAGAAAAGACAGATTTTTTTTTTAATCTAAAACAGGGTTTAATTTATCTAGATAGACAACCAACATTGAATGTTATTGGTTTTCACAGATCACAGCAGTTTGGATAAAGATCATACAGTCTGTCAATTTAGCAATGGTGATCCTCAGGGACTGTTTGAAAAAGATATTTTCCTTCCCCCTGAAATTTATATAGGAGCTCAAACTTTAGCATTGATTCTGGTTTAGACTAGTAGAGTCTAGAAATTAAAGATATTTGATTAATATGAATTTATCTTGACTAGGATCATTGGTAGTGATTTTGACTTGTTTAGCTATTGCTACATTTGAATCATGTTTAGAGACTTGAATGGCTGTTCTGTGAAATGTACACAGACAAATGGCTGAATACATGTCTGCAAGCTTGTCACATGGCAAGAACCCAACTAACATTGGTTATCATTATTATTATTAGCAGTGGTATCATTTTTAATAAGTGGCAATACCAGAGTACCATAAAAACTGAGGCTCAGACGTGAAGGTATACTATGCTTGTCCAGATCCTGATGACAGTTCAAATACTACAGCCATTGCTGATATTAATGCAGGTGCAGATTCTCAGGTGCATGGGTCTTTCCAACTTAATGGCCTGCTACAGAGATTTCAAGTATTCACCCAGCTCCCTAAACGTCCTTCAGTTGTTTGCCAATATTCTTTTTCTTTCGTGGTCTCTTTTGTCCCCCTTTCCTCCCATCTTCCACTGCTCTCTCTGCTCCCTCAGTTACAGTCACATTTGCCACATCGATCATAGCCCTGCAGTGTTTCTATTTGTCCCCATGTCCTCAAAGGCACATGTGAGCACTTAGTCCTCACCTGAACAGGAAACCCTACACAGTGAAGATGGAGCCAACTGACTTTAAGGAGAAATACCCAAAAGAGATTAAACTCTAAATATTATTCCCTGAAAATTCTTTTTTCTAGCCTGTCACAGAGAACTTACAACTGTTACTACAAATTTTAAGTGCTACTACTTACCATCAATTGTGCTACGTCTTTATATAATTTTATTATTTAATAATCACTAACTTCTAGGTATAAATATTATTGCTACAAATATTGTTGCTATCATCCCCTTTAGGGATGATAAAACTGAGATTTGGAGAGAGTTTAAGTTACTTGCCCACATATAGCTGGTAAGTATTGAAATATTTATTTAAGTCCAAATATGACTCCAAAGCCCATTCTCTTAACTATTACCTTTTACTCCCTTTCCACTACTTTCGTAGATTTTTTTTCCTATTTGAGTCAAATGCATCATTCAATATCATTCAAACGTAAGCCCTGGAGCGCTGCATAGAAGGAAAAATAAGGGGAGTTGTACCACCATGTGTAACCTATTTTTCACCTTACTTCTCAGAATATTGACCCTGGTCCTCCTTCTTTTTGAGTAGAAGCATATAGTTAGTATGAAAAACAACACAAACCTCCAACCTAACGGTACAAAGATGGCGGGGTTATCCATAGGGTTGGGAGGCATGCCTATCTGTTATATATTTTTTGTCCTCTGGGGTTTATCTTCTAATCCAAGCAGGCTGTTTTTAAGCACCAAGAACATAGGATGATGGTAGCAGGTGGATCCCAGAAGATTCCAAAATATCTATTCAGTTAATACTGTTGCACTTAAGACCATAGCAAATGCCTTCCAGCAGTCCCTCCTTACAGGGAGTTTGGTGGTTGCCAATATATGGGCTCCAGGCTCTAGGGAAACAGCAGAGTTAATAATGGCAGGTGTAAGTGAAGCTAAAACCAAGGATTATCTCAAATAGTATTATATTTCACAGAGATACATTTATTATGTTTCAGTGTATTTTCAAAGGTCTAGAGAGGTGGATGTGCGTAATAACACACATTTTAAAACACATATATGGAGGATCATGAGACTTTATAACAAATTAAATGGTTTTCCCAAAAGAAAAAATGGAAAACCATTGAATTCCATATTCTAGCCTCAAGAATTTTTAAACTTACACAGGACAGAAATGCAGGTACCAAAATGTATCCTATCTCTCTTTAATGAAAGAATGTGTCCATTGATTCCTCAAAGCCCTGAAACAAATGCTGGACTTTTGCAGCTTTATGTAGAAAGAACAGGCTCAGGTCTGTAGGAAAACGAAAAAAAAAAAGGAAAGTTGGTAGTTTCTACAATCCATTCATCCTGCAATTTCTGCTGATGTCACTGCCCTTCTCTTTAAGCCACCTTGAATTTAGTAAAAGAAAAGATACCCTCAGAGTTAAATCAAGTCACATGAAAAGGAAACCACAGCAGACGTCTTTGCCTTCATGTTTTACCTACCTGTGCGCTATTAGCCGCAGCTTGGCGTCTCCTGTGCTTTGTGCGATGCTCTTCAAGGAGCAGAGCTGGAGGGAGCTGGATCCAAGAACTGGGTGTCCAGTGAGAGCCTCTTGCCTCTTAGGGCCTGGAACCATAGCTTGGTTTCATAAGAGATACCCCTAATACCCAGCCCAGACACACCATATCATCTCAGATTCATCTACCTCCCAATATCCCTGGCACCTCCTAGGTCACAGTCTTTTTCTGTCATATTTGAAAACTTCCCAGTCCCTGAAGCATTAGACATGGCTTGGCAGCCTGGGCTTGCCTCAGCACATACCATCTCCTGGATTCCAGGAGGAGAGCCGTCTGTCCTGCCAGGATTGCCACACTCTCTTTGCAGAGATCTCCAAGCTGTCATGAAAGTCGGCCCACAGATCTCTGCCAGGTGGGGAATCTGCTCACTGGGAAGACAGCACAGTTGTCTTTCTGGCCTAGGACATCCCCAAGTGAAGCAACGTTTTGCTAGTGAAGGAAGGATGTGAATCTAGAACTTGTTAAACAGTTTGTCTCTCTGCTTATTCACTTAGATTTAGGTGAAATCTGAACTTCTGAATTTTAAATTAATATTTATGGCACAATTTAATACACAGTTAGTAATGTAAAGAATCTGATTGAAAGATGTGGTTTGCACATAAGCCCCACCAGAAACTCATTTACTAACAGAATCCAACCCTAAGTAAAATAAACAGCTTTGCTTTCTACTGACATTTTATAACCACCTTAAGGGAAAGGTGGAGAGGGGAATTGGGTTTCCATGTGGATTTAATTCAAGAACTTCCCGAGAAAGTGCTCGAAGGCAATACAGTAGTGAGCCAACTTTCTTCTGTTAAGTCACAAAAAAATAGATTGTACCAAATAGAGGGGATCAACCACAGCTGCAAAGAGGAAATTTAGAATTATCATCATACCAGTATCAGAAGGTCCTTTATGTTTATAGCTTCATAAAAGTTCACAGTTAGAGTGTTTGCTGCCAACTAATAAAAAAGTAATGAAAAATTTTGCAGATTTTTTTGTGTAGACAGCAGTTACCTAATCCCCAAATCCTGATGAATTCATATATTCAAAATATTTAAAAGGCAAAATACACCCAAGAATTTATTTGAGATCCCTTTAAAGGCATGGGTCTTAACCTCATTAACAGATGAGAAACAACTGTATTGTTTGGCTGTACATCAATATGCGTTTGAAAATAAATTTGGGGCCTTTATGGCCCAAACATTCGAAAAACCGTAATTAAGCGATGACACCCCAGGGTAGATGTTATTAGGTAAAAATGAAGGCCTTGCCCCTTTAATGCCCCTTGATGTGTGTTATTACCCAGAAACCCCCCGGCTTCCATGTCTTTTTGTGATTATAAAGAAGGTCTCTTTTACATTTTTTTTTTTTGTAATGAATTCTAACAAGAGGACTTTTGTGTTTATTGTACTAAACACTTCCATCTATTTGTGGGAAAACAGTTCCATTGGAAGGGCAGAAGGAGGCAAATGAAAAGCAAGCTCTTGAAAATATTTTTTCTGCTATTTTTGGTGCTGAGTTTTTTCCCCCTAGTGTATTTTTAATGCGAAAGTGCAGACACCTTCCGTGTGCTTCACAAGTTTCTCCGTGTTTCCCTTCCTGTTCACATCACTCTCTGAGCCCTGCGCCATCCACTGGCCTGGTCTGTCTAGTAAGCTTTAGCCCCAAACAGATTGCCTTTAACCTTTACTTTCATTAGAGAGCACAAAGCAGGAGGCAGTGGCGGAGGAGGGGAATTAAAACTGGAGGTGTTTCAAGCGTCTGTACTATATTATGCCACTATAGGAAAAAGTCATATAGTTTAAAATGAAAGGTGAAGTATGGTGCTTGTGATCTGGCATTAAAATTCATTGCTGTGTAGAGCTCATAAAAATCTGTATATAAATGTTGCTGTTATTATTTATGAATAATAATTGTATGATAATGCTTCCTCTTTAGGTAATTATTTGTGTGGAGGCGTAAGTACGTTTAGCTATTATTATTGTTTATAAAATCTGTATGTTTATTGAGTGCCATGTGCCAGACTCAACATACCTTACATATACCATCTCAGTTAATCTTCCCAATAACTAACATATACACAAACATGAGTTATAGTTGGTAACTGATCCTAAGTCACAGAGCTAGTGAGTAATGAGGAGAGATTCCTGCCCAGGTCAGTCAGATCAAGAGTCCAATATCTTAACTAGTTCCCTCCATAAATCATTGCCATCTCTAGACCCATGTTAAATAAGTAAATAAAGGGTAGCCTTTTACAGCTGAAGAAATCAAGACTGAAAGAAAACAATTAACTTATAAATGTCACATAGTTATCCAGCAGTGGACCAGGGAAAGGAAAGCAGACATTTCTGAATATGGCTCACTGCCTTGACCACAAAACCACGTAGTCTGAACTCTTTTTTGATGATCCTTTCTTTGGGAGTGGTTATTAACATTGGAAAGCTTGAACAACCATGATGGAAGTCTAGATTAGCACCAATTGCACTTTTTTATTAACGAAAATATAAGCTTACCCATGAGAGCTACTGCCTGGGAGGTATGAAAGAAATATCCAGACAGAGGATCAAAATAAAACAAACTCAATTTAAAAGCCCTCCTTTTGCCATAAATTCAGTGTGCTAGAGGTCAAATCAGACCCCTGTGTGCAAATGAAGTAGAGTACATCTCTCTCTTAACACAGATGTTTTACCCTCCTCTGACAACCACTTTTTTTTTTTTTTTGGTAACAGGATTCTATTATATACAAAATGGAAATGCTACCAGCTCAGATTTTTTGCAAATTTTCAGAGCTTTTGTATATTCTTTTTCCAGGGACCATGTGAATCAAGTAGGAACAGAACCAATCAACCAACCACACGCACACACACACACACACACACACACATGCATACATGCACACA